>NW_008824115.1:625826-635453 GCF_000699105.1 Pygoscelis adeliae | reverse complement strand
CCCATCATCCTAAGTTCAGGAGTGAGCTGGTGATATTTGACTATAAATTTACCCGTCTGCTTGCAACATACTATCAGAAAATTGCTCTACAATCACTTACTCTTCCCGGAGATTTCCTAGCACTTGCCATTTCCCATTGATAGACCAGTTTAGGTCAGTTATTGCTGAATTTTATGTGTGCTAAAAACTCTGTGTATAGATTTCTATCTGGTCTGCTTCTGTAGGAGACTTAACTGGCAAATTATTTGCTTTTTTCTGTTCTGGTAGGAACCATAATGTTGCAAACTCTTATTGTCTTCATAACACACAAAAGTAGAGTATGACAAAAGGAATTACTGGGAATAATTTTCCATTCTTCAGTTTACATCTTAACACCAATGTAGACAAAGTCATGAATAGTTATAGGAAGTACTTTAGAAGTGTTGCATTATATTGCCATGTTCTCTGTGTGAAACTCCCCTTGAAGTCAATATGAGTTGTGTATGCTATTCAGTGGCATAATCAGGCAATAAATTATGAAAGCGCTGCAAACACCAAACATAAGCCACAAACAAACGACGTTAAAAAGTGACAAAAATACCCAGTGTTATGCTAGTAAAAGACTTAAAGTTAATAGTTTTGAATGTGATAAAATTCTTCTGGCTGGTAGGATTTGGCAATCACTAGCAAACAGGTTAGGAGGAGAAACTTACCTTGTACACCTGCCTATTGCAGAGTTTCCAGCCTCTAGACTGTATTCACTCAGACAGTGAATCTCAATTGCAACTGTGGTGGAAAATGGGGCTGAATGGAGACTTGCATGCTCCAGTGTTGCAGTGTTCTTCTGCTCCAGGACTGCTCATACGTGGATTTGTTGGGGCTCAAATTTAATTTTCAGAAGTGTCTACAACAGATCTAACATAAGATAACATTTTAAGCCAGTGGTAACACTACATGTTTGAAATCTCCTCCCAGAAACTTTGCCTCAGGAAAAGCTGGCTATAAAAACTGCCTTTGAAAGTATACTTTTTTCACAGTACATTTTAAATAAAATGTTGAAATAGGATTTTCCAAAATGACCACTTTAACCCTGTAATCCAAAATTGAATTTACTAAAAAATTCAGAAGATCTTGACGCTTACAAAAGGGACTGAGAAATGTGAGCCTTGTGCTGACTAAAAGTGACATTCTGAAGTTGTTCTCTCAGATCTTAAAAGCCAATTAAGAATAAACAAAGGATCCCAGAGGTCTGAGATTGCTCTAGGCTTTAGAGCTGAGTCTGACTTACAAGAAAGATCTTTGTAGAATACAGCCCTGCTTCTTCTCGTAGTATTTGTAATGGCAAGATGAATGTGTGCTGAGATGCTGCAGCTGTTATCAGAAGCCAGCAGTTTATCACAAAGCAAGGGAAAAATGCTGTCATTGCAATGGTTCTTCCACCTTCCCGTGCAGGGGATGCACTCATGGTACACCTTGGACAGTAAAGGCTTCTGACTCGCACTATGAAAGCGTTCTTCACTTCTTGGAGAGTAATTCTGAAGCCCAGGCTATAAAAGGGGGTGTGGAGCTCCAGCCGGCCCTGCTTTTAGAGTAGTGGCAGACTGGCCAAAAATCAATTTTTTTTTTTTTTTTGATTTTTTTTTTTTTTTTTTTTTGGCTAGAATTAGTTGAGGCTACTTTCAGGTTGTTTTATTTGAAGAAAGACTCATGCCCACTTCCCACTCACTCTTCTTTATTGTAGAAAAGAAATAAAGTTGCAGAACAGGTTTCAGTTTTCCAGTATCCTCCACTCCTTCCCCAACAGCAATTTAATTACCAGGGAAGTGCTAAGTACCCTTGTCAGGGTTAAGACCAGCCGGCCAGTGGTTTCCCCATTAGCTCCTCCTGCATCTCAGAGAATCAGTTTGCTGTAGGTTTGTGTACCACTTGGAGAGGAAGAGCACTCAACAGAAACAGAGGAGGAAGGGCTCCATGAAAAGGACAAACAAATCCTATCTGGGCGGCTTGTTTTAAACTGTAGCTGGTGCCGTAGATACCATGTAAGACTTCAGATCTGAAAGCCAGATCCAGCCAGCATCCTGTCCTGCACCGAGTGGGCTGTCACTCCAGACCAATGAATTGTGCCACCAAAACACACGAGGCTCGACCTCCCTCCTCCCAGGCCTTCTTGCTCCTCCTTCCTCAGGGGGAGCAAAAGAAAGGGTCATTGTGGGAAGCAGGGAGCAGGGAAAAAGCTAACAGGAGGCAGGGGAGAGCCCCCGCCACCCAGGGGTAAAGAGATGCTCTCTCATTGGGAAGATCCTTCTACATGTCTGAAATTCTCCTCTCCCCTCTTTGACCTCACTGTCATATGTCTGAACTCTCTTTTTGCAGGAGCTGTCACTCCCATGATAGTTTGGTTTCAATTAAAAAATGTGATTTTGTAGGCAGATGATAAGTATTTTTCATTTCTGGCAAAATCAAGGGCTCTTATGGAAAGAAAGCACTGTAGTAAATACTGCTTTCTGATCATTTATCTTTTCTGTGCAGAAAAAAACATAGAAGTGTGTGTGTTCTTCATTGATATTCATTTGGTCTTTCATGAGTTACTTAATTTTCTTCACAAAAATAAAAGGAAGATAGAGGGAGAAGGGAGATAAATTGTATAATTTCCACAAAATATTTCATAGATGGGTATTTTTTTCCACAATTCAGTGGTGTGGACAGCAAGAAAATGTCTATTACTGTGTTAGCAATTACAGAAGCACTCTTCTTCAGTCTACAGTTTCAAAAAGACAGTGTACATTTTTCATGTCTGAAGAAAATTATTGCGGACATTTAGCCAGCAATAGACTTAGACTTATAAGCAGGTTCTACATTTACTTGAATTACTTTTATGTGTGCCAAGACAAATATGGCTTACCTTTATATTTCTGTTTACCATTTACTGGTTTATACTGTCACAGTAGTTGTTTTATGTGGAAGGGAATATGGAGTATTTTTTCCTGTTCCATTGCATGTGCATAGTTGGCTACAGCTTTAATGCATGTACTTCACAAACACTCCTGAACAGACTGGAAGGCCAGAAATATAATACAGCACTAGGACTGGACATGTGTGTGACTGCTTATATTTCTTAAAATGTACTTCATATCTGCTCCGAGGTAACTTCATGCCTACTCCAAGATACCACTTTTTGTCATCCTATTTCCAGGACATTTAGATTCATCTCAGCATTTGGTGTTAGGTGCTCTGTGTCCAAGGTGTCCAGAAAACAAAAATTCTGTTTTATGAAAAAAGCCAAGCTTTTGAAGTTGGTTTTGTTAAATATTTGGACAAAAATGAGATCTTCAGAAATGTCTTACAAAAATGAGATGGCAAGGCTGGGCCATCATTCCGTTGCCAACGGTTCAATGGTTAGCCCACTCACCTACTTAGAGCATTGACCTTAGTTTTGGCCTCTCCCACTCCATGGAAGGGTTGCTTGATGTTTTCTCTCAGACTGGTGGATGCTCTCCTCCCAAGTAGGGCCTGAGAAGCTTTACAGAGATTTCAATTTGTTAAAATGTCCCAGCCAACTCTATTTACATCATTAGCTCCAGGCTCATTCCTCTGATTTTTGGAGCGTCTTCCATAGACATCCTCACAAAGGTATTTCATACATGTGTATTCTCAGAAAGAGTCTCTCATGAAACTTTTGATGAAAGTTTACTAGAGCTACTCAAAATCTTGTTTTTGCTTAGTACGATATAGATTCGATTCTTCCCCAACCATTTTCTAGGTCTCCCAATAGAATAACCTTTCTAAGGCATGCTCAGAGCATAATTTGTCACCTGGTTTCTAAATAACTCCAGAAAAGCTCCTCTGCTCTTGTGAGGTTGACGAGTCATTTTGCACATGTTCTTTGTCTAAATGAGATATATTAATCTGAATCAGGCTCATTGTCCCCAGTGAAGGGGTAAGAGAGATCATTTTTTATATTCCCTTCTTGAATTTATGTAACTCTACAGTTGAATACAAGTTATTGGTTAGTTTGTAGTGACTATTTAATGAGTAAATAGAATAACAGTGAGAGAGAGATTCTTCGTCTGTATTTATTTGCTGACATAGCTGACAGCTAGAGTGATATCTTTTCCTTTCTTCTTTTGTTACAGCAGTACTAACCATACCACACAGAGACACATTTGTCATTATATGTAATTATGTGCAATATGTTTACATTATAATATTTTATATTGGAGAGGCATAGGTTTCATAATGTTTTTACTCCCAATTCCTTTCTGCTACAGATCATTTCGGTTTATACATATTTATAAATTATATTTAAAAGTACAATAGCACATTAATTATAATAAAATGGTGATTTGGAAATTGGAGCAACTAGAGAACTGATCTAGATGACTACCTAACTTCTGACAGAGGGGCAGCATTTTGTTAGTGCATGGGAAGCTTTCCTTTGCCTCCTTTAAAGTATAGAGAGTGACCACAAGTTATTAGGAAAGGCTGACATTTCTTATGTGATTAAAACAGGTCTGAGCAAACCTTGATCTTTCAGGAACCTTTTGAAAGACCTGTTCCGCTGTGGACCTGTTACTAATCCCGACAGCAATGTGTTTTCACCCTCTCTCATCACTACTCCCCTTTTTTCCACTTCCTCCCCGCTTTTCTCCAACCCAATTAGCAGATTAGCCAGCAGGCTGTGAAGCCTGGAGAAGTAGAAATTAAATCGACTTTTATCACATGCCAGACTAACTGCGGAGTTATTCAAGAGCACAGCTGTACCCACAGAGAGTCCCATCCTTAAGGACCCCCAAGGGTGGGTAAGGAAATCAAAGGTGCCATCAAAGACTTCTTCAAAGTTCTGCCACTATCCTCCACAAAAATACTTCCCCGGTGGTGTATGGATGAGGCCCTGATGGAGTGGTTGGGTGACATGCTGTGGGGCCAGCAGCAGTGGGAGAGCGAGGGGCTGCATTAGTGTAGCCTACTCCTAACAACAGTGGGCTATATATATATATATACACACATATATATATACAGACACACACATGTACTGCCATCAGCAGAAGGAAGAAGATATTTAATTGTGGGGTTTTTTAACTGTGTAGTTGCAAATGCTGGTAATATGACAGTGCTGATGAGGCAGATTTAGTCAGTAGGTTTTAGCAGGTTGAGGCAAACTTCATTATTTAGGCAAGAAAGGTATGTTCTAACTAGAGCCATTTTTCTATGTTGGTATGCTACCACACATTAATTACCATTAATTTCCTAGCACATTGTGATAACTGTTTTATCTACATGTGAAAGCATCTTCAGAGGTCACTTTTGTACAGTTCAGGCAACTTGTAGGAAATATACAAAGGTGAAACACCCGCACCACTTTAGCCAGGTCTCAGTAGCTGTTTCAGATCTTATTTTGTATAAAGTAGAATACATGATTATTATAAAGATGATAAAATGGTGGACCAGGCTGATATACACTACACGAGCTACTCTTACCAGTAAAGAACAGTTCTTAAGGTTGCTGAACTGTTTGGGTTTGAAAAGATTTTGCGATGTACTGTATAAAGTACAACTCTATAAGGTAGCTTAAAACAAGCTATTTCTGCACTTGAAGAAATGAGCGTGACTGGGGAAAGCAAACATTTTACCTCCACAAAAGAGGAGTAAGGAAAGGGGGGAGCACCTCAGCTATTGGACTGCCATGGAGCTGCTCACCCCACACCTTCTGGACTCTGGCATAACCCTAAGATCTATCACACACTTTGAATATTTTCACCTCAAATACAGGCCATCAGATGTCTGCCTGCATACAGAGGATCATACCAATGAAGTTTGTTTCTGCACACACAACAACTGACAGACCTGCTCTACCTGTCCCATTGCTTTCCTCTGACTGTTAGCTCTGAATCTCAACGATGACACCCTCTGTAAAAAAAATAAAAATAATAATAAAAAAATTGTAGTGCAAATGCTTTGCTAATGAACTTTATTATTAATCCAATCATACTGATAAAGAGCATTCAGTGTGAATATCTTGCCAAACTAATTAAGGTTTGAGGCTTTCTTTTTCCTTATCTTCATGAAATCAGAGAAACAGAGAAGATCCAAGAGTTGAAAAGATCTCTGAGGAGCAGAGCAGAAAAGCTGAATCACAAAAAGAGAAGACAACCAAAAAACATTTCAGAAGAGCAGGAAGGTAAAGGAAACATTTAACAAAAAATAATTTTCATAGTAGGTAAGAGAGGGAGAATTTTAAAATGTAACTATTCATATTTATAGTTCACTGCACATTTTTCTGTTTTGGTTTTGCATTTAATTTACTTTAAAATTATTGTACATATTTTGACTGCATGTTTTCCAAATAAGTTTGAAGAACATGAGGGAAAAATCAGTTAAGCAACAACATCCTGTAAAATTTGCAGTGGTCCAAGTGATCAACACACAGAAGGTCAAGGTAAATACATTTAGAAACGTGGACTCATTTGCCATAAATAGTGATAACGCTGTGTCATCCCATTCCAGCTATGGAGAATATGCCACCAAAGTCTGGGAACTGACTCATTTTTAAGCTTCAGGGGAAAATCCATTTTTATATATCTACCCAACCACATACTGTGTCATGTTCTGCCTCCTCTGCTTCAGACAGCCTGCTGTGCCAAATTATTTCATGTATGCTATACAGAGAAAGCTTATTTTTTAAATATATTTAGAGGTTATATAAATTAGCTTTTGATGGGACACTGTTAATTGGCCCTAAATGATAACAGAGTTCTGTGGTACAAAGAAAATACAAAAGGAGAGGATGGTCAGGGATGACTGAGTTCGTACCATTCTCCTGCTATATTCCACTTTTTCTTTTCATTTCCTTAACGCAATTATTCAGTAGCAGCCTCTGGTAAAGTTTTACACCTAAAGCGTTGTCATAAAATATTCAGAAGTTACTATATTTTAATATTGCTGAGTAAGTACTTTATTTTTTCTCTGGTGATTATAGTATGGAGCTGTATTCCTGTATGAAAGGCTAAACAACAGTACAAAAATACAGACTTTATACTTAAAGTTTAGCAACAACATGCACACACACTTTTGAGGGCTTGTAAGGCTTGAAAGGCCAGGTACCATCAGCAGGTACTCTGACAGGTTGAAATCTCCAGGGAATGGCCCACTGCAGAACAGAGAAAGTGGAAAAATGCACAGCTCTGCTGCTTTATAACAAGAAGTGCTGTATGTGTCTGCTCGGGGAAAAGTCGTTCTTGCTGATTACCTCCTCAATATCTTTACCCCGGCAGACCTCAGCTGTGGGTCCAGTCCCTTCCATGTGCAAATGACACTGCCTGGGTAGGAGGATGACATGCTGCTTAATATTTGTATAGGCACTTTAAAACACTAATCTGCAGGAGCTCTCCCTGCATCTCTGCCCCCTGCAGAGGGGCACGAGGTGGGAATTGCCTGCTAGTTTTCAACAGACGTGCACAACTCCCAGAGATCCATTTCTCTCTTTTTTTATGCCTCTGAATGCTTCTGCCTAGAGGATGTTTCCACACTTTTCCTTTATTTATAATGGCTAATCCTTTTTCTGTCAGTAAACAAAGAATTCCTTATTATACAAAAAATATTAGCTACAGTTTTTGTCTGTGGCAGGTTGCACCAGTCATACGGAGAGGAATCTTTCTTCAATGCTCAGACTTTGGAAAGCACAAAGTGGTTCCAGTGTTATATGCCTTTGTCTGGCTAAAGCCATGCTTGAGTTCATACGATATTAGGCTGAAATGTGATTTGTTAAGAGAGTCATGTATAGAAACAAATGATTGAAGGGGTTCCTATCCCAAGCTCTTGGTGATACACAAATGCCCAAGTAGAAACCGTTCCTTCTATCAGGACAAATCTGGAAAATTGGGTGCTTCTACCCCCTAGTCAATGAAGAGGACACAACACTATTAGCTCTTCTGCATGGGAACAGGGAAATTTCCCAATTGGTTCAGACAGAGAGGCCACCTCCAAACCGCCATGGGGTAGCTGAGGCTCAGAGAGATGCTTCAGACTGCAGACACTAGGAGGGAGAAGCATAATAAAGCTTAATGGGAGAAAACGAGTAGATTTCAGATATTAATAGGAGTTCTGAGAACTGAGAGATCACACAACCTCTTTCAACCAAGTCCCCCCTGGTTCTCATGGCTGCTGTTGAGCTTCTGAGGCTGGAGGGCTGCTCTGGTTTCCACAAAATTTCAAATGAAAATGAAATTAAATATTCTGGATGGAGGGTTTAATGAGTCTCTTCAGAGTTTCTTGTGGTCCTCAAGAATGATGTCCAGATCAGCTTTAAACAGAATAACTTTCTCTGGGAGGCAGTAGTTCAAGAGTGAGTGACCTGCAGAGATATGTCAAAGCCTGTAAAGTTCACCAGTCCCCCAAATCCTAGGAAATAAGCAAACAAAATCTGTGCTGAGGAGCAGTCAGGATTGGGGCAGAACACAGCACCAGCTACGTAGTGCTTCGTCTCTCCATTACCCTGACATTAAGGGGACAGATAATCTGCAGTCCTTCCTCCTAGCTCTCACCATGCTGTCAACAGCCCCTGTCAGCAGTCCACAGGCCTTTCATTACCAGCAGATGCCGGACACAAACATATTCCTTTTGTTCTTAACCCAGCACAATAGGTTAAACCCTTCACCTTGACATCAGTGATGTTAAAGCAGTATAACTTCCCATGGAAAGTATGATATTCAGATGTGCTGACACCTTGAAATAGTTATGAAAGAGAACATCAAGTCATTATCCAGCTGATTGTCATTAAATGTGGTTATTATTATTATGTTTTTCAGTGAGAAAAGGATTTTACAGTGGCAAAGACATCTCTCCCAAATCATATTTTGATTACATGTCATTATAAACTTAGGTAATTATGGTTATTTGAAATGAATGCAAGTGTATATTTTTCAATATATTTTGTTTTTACCCTAGCCCCCTAGCCCATCCTGTTACAGGCTGCTAGAACAGAACTGCTGCAAAGATTTTTTTTCCTAGTCTTTTAAGTTTTGCTGCTTTATATCATAAGCACCTTTCAGTCAAATGCATAAAGAAGTTGGGACTAGTGACTGTAGTGTTTAGGCAGTCTAGAAATCAAAATATTAGAAAAAAATGAAATGAGTTCTCAAACAATATTATCTTTCTTTTTAGGTTATAAAGTATTTTGAAAAAGGATATCATTTTTCACACAAGGCATATCAAGAGCTCTAGTTTCCAAACTGAATTACAAAATAAAAATATAATTTTGAAGTTTGGACCAAAATAAGCCATTTCACGTATTTGTCAATATTATAAATATTGAGCGATCTTTGTTTCAAATGGAATTTTTATGAGATTTGTGCAAATAATTAAATTTTCCATTCATGTCCATTATGAAAAAAACCACCCTGTTCAGGGACAGTACTATTTGCAGATGTTTTTTCTTTTGCCCAGCCTTTTAAGTGCCTCAGGAATTGGTGCTCATGGTTTTCATCCTCTACTGACTGTAAAGGAGCTACTCCCGAGTTACAGAAGCATAAATAAAATGGATGCTGTTCTTTGGGCTCTAACCTTGTTGCTCAAGGAAAGGAGAAGAAAATGGAAACCCTCCCAGCCCTGGAAAGGTGATTTTTATGTGCTGCATGTCTGCTCAAACCTTGG
>NW_008824115.1:625396-625663 GCF_000699105.1 Pygoscelis adeliae | reverse complement strand
AGGCCGTGTGAAGCAGCAGGCTCCAGGTCTGCTCCTCTGCCAGCCTCGCTGTAGGGCCCATTGCACCTTGCTGAGCTCAGTGGCGTCCTGCTGTGGGCCAAGTCTCTGCTGCTCAGCCATGGCAAGGTTATGGAGGGAGCGGTGACCCAGGAGCCTCTGCCTGTCACCAGAGAGAAAATCCAGCTCCTTCTGCAAACCAGAGTTCTCTGCCTCTCAGGTAGGTGGGATTTTTTGTCACTCTGAGAAGGCAGCTGCTGGGCTCCTTGC
>NW_008824115.1:604893-625373 GCF_000699105.1 Pygoscelis adeliae | reverse complement strand
CAGCACCCAGCCAAAATACTGCCCAGCTGCCTCGACCCAATGGCAAGCACTAGGCTGCACAAAAGAAAGCCATAGTACTTACCTGGAAAAAGTTGAGGTGAAATAACAATTATATTTTCCTCAGATAAACAGAATAAAAAATCATTTTTCACTCACTTTTTGGGAATGAGGACTCAAATGGAAAATTATGTATCTCCATGATGGAAGATTGCAGGAATATCTGAGGAAGATAACGTTCATGTGACTGGTAGAATTAGCTCTGCCAGATCTCATCTGCTGCAGAGGGAGAAGCCCTCCTCCTTGCAGAATGGATTAAATATTTAACGACCATCAAACCATCTTTGTTGTAAGTGAAGTTTAAAAATGGAGTGCTAGGACTTAGAAGAAAGTAAGGAAATGAAAGTACATAGCCAGTGATTCTGTTCAGGTATGTAACATCTTTATTTCTTTCACTCCTGAAATGCATTTTTATCGTGTGTGTAAAACCATGTATGTGTATGTTTGTGTGTGACACTGATCAAGGCATACACCATAAATGGACTTACCGAGTTTAATTGGAGGACTTATGATGAATGTGTTCAGATCTTGTTTTCCTTCTTCTTTAAGACCTGAGATCTATGAAAGAAGCAGCGGCAATAGTTTAAGAAGCAGTTGTTGCAGTACATAGGGCTGTTTCTCAGAAAATCCTACTTTCCAGCACTGTGCCTGTCCTGGTACCACATAGCCAAGTAAATATGACTGATCTGCTCATAATCCCAGAGCCCTTCTCATGCCTTCTGATAATTGTGCCTTCATGTGTTTCAGCAACTGTGTAGCAGTGTAAACAGGTGGTCAAGAAGGCCAATGGCATCCTCGCCTGTATCGGAAATGGTGTGGCCAGCAGGAGTAGGGAAGTGATCGTCCCCCTGTACTCGCCACCGGTGAGGCCGCACCTCGAATACTGTGTTCAGTTTTGGGCCCCTCACTACAAGAAGGACGTCGAGGTGCTGGAGCATGTCCAGAGAAGGGCAACGAAGGTGGTGAAGGGTCTGGAGAACAAGTCTTCTGAGGAGCGGCTGAGGGAACTGGCGTTGTTTAGCCTGGAGAAAAGGAGGCTGAGGGGAGACCTCATTGCTCTCTACAACTACCTGAAAGGAGGTTGTAGGGAGGTGGGTGTCGGTCTCTTCTCCCAAGTAACTAGCGGTAGGACAAGAGGAAATGGCCTCAAGTTGTGCCAGGGGAGGTTTAGATTGGACATGAGGAAAACTTTCTTTACTGAAAGAGTGGTTAAACATTGGAAGAGGCTGCCTGGGGAAGTGGTTGAGTCACCATCCCTGGAAGTATTTCAAAGACATGTAGATGCGGCACTTAGGGATATGGTTTAGTGGGCATGGTGGTGTTGGGTTGACGGTTGGATTCAATGATCTTAGAGGTCTCTTCCAACCTTAATGATTCTATGATTCTATGATTATTACTCAAAAAATGCTTGGGATTATTTCCTAGAGATTTGTGGCTGGTAGTGTAGCTCTGGTGAGCACCTTTGAATAAAATCATCACTCAACATGATTTTACATCTCAGTCAAAACCTGGATGAGTGTAAAGTAATTTATGTGTGTGTATAGCTACAGTTTTTCCACTTAACTTGATCACCTTCAACTGTTAAAAAAAATCAGGTAATCCTATTGCTGAAACTGTATTTTAAAGTGAAGTAAACAGTAGATAAAAAGAATCTCCAGGGACATTCAAAATTACAAAATGTTTCCTGTAGAGCTACATATGAGACTGTTTATTTTATGGAAAGCTCTGATCTGGATTACTGCCATATTGTGTTCAGCCATAGAGAAATAAGAAAAGAGAAGGTAAAAAATAGATAACAATTTCAAAGAAGAATTTTTAATAGGCACAAGATGGCAAAGGACAATGGATTAGCACAATATAACCTAAGTGTCTTCTTAAAAGACATCACAGAGAAATAAATCATAAATGTATTGGACAAACGGATTTAAGACAAGTTCCAGACAAATGTGTGGCTACCATAGTTAGAACAGAAAGACTGCAAAGTGTTAGATGCTTCAGAAATTGTACATAAACCAGTCTTAAAAGGTCCACATAGAAATGGTGCAGGACTGCCTCAAGTGATTCTTTGTGTTGAAAGGGGACTTTCCTGCAGTACAGGCATAATACTCAGCTGAGGGCTCCAGGCATACTGGTGTAAGGGAACCCCCTGTTAATTCCACAATAGGGGTGTCCACATGAAGAGACAGATTAACAGTTATGCCTGTCGTAGACCTGCAACTATAAGTAACACTGATGAGCTAGAGCCCTTTAAAACTTGCTTTTTTGTTATGTACTCTCGAGAGAGGAGATGCAACTCTGAGTCAGGTACAAGGCCAGTCCAACAGCTGTGATGATTACAGTGAAGCTTCCCAGGAAGGTGAAAGTTTTGAGCCTTCCGTGCTGATTGAAATATGTGATACTCTCTGCAACTACTTCTCCTTAAATATCTCATTTCAAAATGGCTTTATTTTTCTTAAACCACTCTACATCTTTCTTCCAAATGCAGTTTTGCAAATACATTGTCCAGAATTTCCTACTCTGCTCTTAATTATCCATCAGCCAGCTTCCTGCTTATTAATTAATGCTCGTTTTAGCAGCAGCTTGAAATGGGTCACTGTTCACATGTTGGAACAACAGATGCAAAGGGTTTTGTGAGTGACAGGATAAAAATCAGGCACCATCTTGGCATGAAGCTTCAGAAAGATGTTAAGAAACCTCTCTGCATTTCATATTGGAGTCTATTCCACATCTCCAAGTACTGTATATACTGTACAAATGCTTCATTTTAAGCCTGCCAGCATTGCCACTCCAATTTGTCAATCCTGGAATTCTTTTTAGTAAGTGCTACAAATGTACAACTCATCGTTGTTATTATGTTCCATTAGAACATTTGCCAGTTTTGAGTTCTGTCAGTTATATGTGATAGTATTTGATGAATCATTGCTGAAATGATCTGCTACAAACAACATCCAATTTCTTGGAGTGCTTTCTACCAGTATTGATAAGTATCTGGGGTTTAAATGCAATGTTGCCTCTACACACTCAGTCATATTGCTTATTGCAAACATTTGGAATGAGTTTGGTATCGATTACTTAATTAATCATCTTGGCTCATACTTTTTTCTGCCAGTCAAGGATTCACCAGTCTAATTCCACAATGATATTTTGTTAGAGAAAAGGTGGCACATTCAGTTGCATGACTGATTTGGTAACCTGTTTCCAGCATGAGGGTGCTCCAGCTACAGCGAACCTTCATTTGTACTTGAGGCTTGCAGTTCTTTCATTTGTAGAGTACGTTCAGCACCTGGGTCGCTGCAGCAGACAGGACATGACTTTGTAAGTATGCACACAAACTCTCTTGAGCAAGTCATTGATCCAGAAAATGTCCTGTAGAGCAAAATCCGCAAAGCAGAATGCCTCACCCTGTAAACAACTCCTCAGATACAGCCTTGCATAAGTCTTGGGGGAAGGGGAAGAAGCAAAAAACTAAAAACAAAAAAGAGGGGAAGGTACGGCTTTAGAAAAACTTTGGGATATCTCTGTATTCTACTTTTTGGTAGAGCTGAAAATATTTCAACTAAAAAGTAACAGGATTTTTTGAAGGATTTCTATAAATCACATCATCTTCTTTATCATAAAAATTTAGTTGAGTAGCAAGCAGTTAGAGCCTTCTAAGGCATATATAAAGATGAAGTCAATAAAGAGTTATATTCTACAATATATTCCGAAGGCAGCATTTTCACCTGGTTCTACTCGTAATTACACAGTCAATACACTTTTTGTCACTTCCTTGCTACTAGGCAGGGTTGTCCTATTTTCAGCTGATCATTTACTCATTTGTATTCATTTCCTTTCGCTGTGGTCTGGAAAAGGCCTTAGACTTATGATTGTTGTTAATTCATTGCATTACCAAAGCACCTAGCAAACCTAGTGAAGGACCAGTCTCCTAGTCAGTGAGGCCCTGCCCAAGAGCGGGTAAAAAGATGGGCTCTGACCCAAAAGACTTACTATCTGAATTTAAGGCAGCACCATTGCAAGGACAGAAAAAGATGACAGACAAGGGAATCAGCTTTGTTTTCTGTAACAGAGAGGGAAGAACCAATCAAGGGATGAATAAGAATCCCTTTTGGCAGCTCTTTGAGAGACAGATCTTAGAAAGGTAGGAGAGCAATCATGAGAGGTTCAAGAGGTCAAGAAAGATGGCATTTTAAGAGTATGATCAGCTGTGCTGAGAGTGCCTCAGCTCATAGAGAATAAAGACAGACTGAAAAAATAAAACATCGAGGCTAAAATGGCACCATTTTTAGCAAGTGTGTTAATTCAGTGCTCTGTGAAGCATGTTAGGGCTAATGGGTGTAAAAGAATAACAAGATATCAGCCACATCCAGCAAACTCAGATTTTTCCTTAATATTGATTATGAAAACATTTGATAACTTCCTGCTTGTTTTAAATTCCAGTGTTTTATTTGAACAGCTGAAAATCCAGCAAAATTAGATATATTTGACTTAGATGTTGAGGAAATTACAAATCTTTTTAAAACACTAAATGGTCTTCTGTCCTTTCTTTACTTAAAAAAAAAAAGTTCTGTCTTAAATCTCTAAGCTGTTCTATTACTCTTTCTGTCATTAATTCTTCCTACCACCCATCATAGTGTTATTCTAGGTAACATGCCTCCTATGAGCAACCCCATTTCTTCCACCATTCTATTACCTTCTTTCTGGGAACAAAACTATTTAGTTTTCTGCATTATGGAAGAAACTACTTCTGTTTTAAAGGTCTTGAACTGACATATAAATAAATTTGCCATATATC
Organism: Pygoscelis adeliae; assembly: GCF_000699105.1. NCBI lineage: Eukaryota > Metazoa > Chordata > Aves > Sphenisciformes > Spheniscidae > Pygoscelis > Pygoscelis adeliae. The sequence goes on along the minus strand of NW_008824115.1, from coordinate 620,524 downwards.
TGTGGTGCAATTCAGATCAGAACTGGGAACACCTCTTCTAAAAACCATTTTTTTCCCAGATTCGAGCTTTAACCTCATAAGATTTTTTTTCCCTCAAAGGGCAGCTCTGCTGCCAAGAAGTACTCACAGTTCTTTTCAAGTCCTGTCTAGCAAAGAGTATGAAATAGAAATGTAGAGTGCAAAGGAAATGTCTCCAAAGAAGCAATAAAACATCTCTTGTACAGCTACTTTAGACTACTAAAATATACCACTGGCTTCTCCAAACAGTTCTAGCAGATTTTAAAGCTACTATCTCCTGCAATTCCTACTTTTGAGAAATTCCCCTTCAACAACCAAATTATACCTCCTTTCTCGCACACTCCCATGCCCTGATATAACTTAGTCATGCTGTGCACTGATCCAAATCGCATCTGAAGTGCTGTAGCTTGTTGAAACAAGATAGAAAACTAAGAGTTCTTACTCACTGGTAAAGTGTCTCAAGGCAACCTGAAGTTCCCCAGCCATGTTTTCTCCTTTCTGCAAGACTCTCACTGGCTACGGTTCTCTCATCGATAAATGGTAAGTTTAAAACAGGCACAGACCATTCAGTCACCTAACAGTCTATCTAACCACAGTCCCACTCAACTGATGTTCCATCTCTCAGTTAAATATTTCTGGCTTTTACTTGCTGCTTTTGCTTCTGCTTTGGGTTTTCTCCTTATTCCTTGAATCATCTTTTACCCACTTTCTCTTTTTTCACAGTTTTTTTCCTCATATATTCCAGTCTGCCACCCAACAGCCTGCTGCTCATTCCTTTGGGTGAGGCAGTTATGACACAAGAGTAAGTTAGCAAGCAAGCGTGATGTAATCAGTGAAGTTAGCAATAGAGGCAGCCTTGGAAATCAGAGTAACTGGGCCCTCAGTTACTGAGATGATCATCCAGGTCCCTGAGTCTCTTCAGTCAGAGCAGCATACAGTCCTTCCTAGTGGAAAGGACCATAGCCAAGAGGTTTGAAAAGGGAGGGAGGGAAAAAGAAAGAAACCACATTTTTCTGGATTTTAACTCAGGACAATCCTGACTCTGTCTCCAGGTCTGATCTAATCCAATCCATTCCCTGGGACCTTTCAATCAGCCAGAGATACCCAAATGTCGGTTTTGATTTCGTGCAGTTTCACTCAGCAGCTACTACTCTCACTTTCTTGCTTTAGCTTTTTCCCTGTGGTAAGGGGACAAAGTTGTTTCAAATCCACAGAGGCAAATGCCCTTTCATCTGCTTATAATTATGGCAAAGGGAAGAGGAGCTAATTTAGATGCAACAAGTACAATGGGAAATATAGCAGAGATGTAGTTATGAGTGCATCGTTTTCAGGTAAATGAAGTAATATTGTCAAATCTGCATGAAGCCCAAAGGTTGTGGGAGATCATGGGCCATATCCCAGAAAAATCAGTAATTATATCTAAAGTATCATCTTCCCCTGCCTTGCATAGGCTTTCAGCACTGTAAAGACTTGACATAGCACCCCATATTAGTTTTTGAAATAGGTCTTAATATCCTTCTGCAGCTCAGTGAGTTTTTGGACCTGTCTGCCTATTTAGCTGTTGCAAGAAAACATCACAGCATGGAAACACACCTTATGCTTGCAAAAGACCATTTATACCATGCCAGTGGCAGTATAACACACAGCAGTTTCCTCCCAAAATGTGAAAAGATCATATACTTCACCAATATGAGGGCTTCAAAACTTCCAAACACAGATAAAAGCACGAAAAAAAATATTCTTTGAGCTAGGTAAAGGAATGATCAAAGTTCCCTGAACATAGAAATGGTTCTGTCATAACCTCAATCTCAGACTGAAAAGATCTGAAGGTAACAATCACCTATATCTGCACACAGGTTTACGTGGTATGTTCCATACAAATATGTTATCTTCAAAGAACATTGAGTAACAAGACAGAGCATTTAAGAATCAGAAAATGTCAATATAGTAGAATTATTGTTGTAAACCAACAGAAGATATAGCTTCTATTAAATAATTCATGCAATAATGAAATTAGTTGAAGGAGTAAAATTGTCTCCGGTAGCTTATTAAATAGAGTGCAATCAAGTAATCTTATCTTGCCAAAATGTGATCACAATTTAAAATTCAGCCAAAGGTAATATGTGGAAGATGCCTGGGGAAAAAAAAATAAATTGATTACTACAAGGTTGATAACTATTATTTTTTTTCATATGGTGCTGAAGATCAACCACAGATAAAATAGGAGTACAACCATCCAGGAAAGATTTCAGTTGGAAGAAGCTTTGGATCCCATCCCCGAGAAGGAACCAACACCCTGTGAAAGATAAAAATAGAGATGATTAGTTGCCTTCTGAAATCCAAATCTGTTGCTAAAATGTGAATAAACAAAATGCTCTGCCAATTTTATGACCCAAAAGAAAGCAAAAGCAAAAGAAAAAAAAAAAAAAAAGAAATCTGAAAGGTAAGGTGAAATGTGCCTAATAATTAATTAGCTGATTGATGGTGTCTGAATATGCCATACACTGAAGCTACTGCCTTGCTAACAACCTGCTTCATAAACAGACCAGTTTGCAATAAAAATATATCTTCACTTCTCTGTTCCTTCAGATTCATCTTTAAAGGCATTAATTTTTCATTATAATGAAGTATTTCACTGAAAAAAGTCTCAGGTGGAAAAAAGAGGCTTCCATGCATAGTGCTTGACTCGGATTAATATTCATCGAGTTTTATCACTTATGCAACCTTGGTTGTTCACGCAGCATTAAGCTGGACTACTGACATTTCAAAGGATTTGCCAAGTTTTTATAAACTGACTAGAAGTTTAAAGAAGCTGTTTTCCTCTCTTTAACTGCATTTAATATCCTATAAGATTCCTTGCAGAATCAGATTAGATTGTTTGCTAATTGCAGTACAGTTCCAGTTGCAGTGGATGATGCGGAAGAGTGATATATGGATGATCAAGGTCCACAGACAGTTTTTCTGTTCAAAGGAAACTCTTCACAATCTATTTCTTTCAGAGCTGAACACAGAACCCAGGCATTTAATGTAATGCCAAAGACCAAAACAACAACAACAAATCCTCATAAAACTTGGATTGGTTTGAAAAATGCTTAATGCATTGGACATTTTCAGATTGAAAACAGAAACCTGATTGCAATATATTTTGGTTTACACCATTTGTATTTCAGAACTGCAGTAAACCTACTTTAAAGAATGCAAGGCTTGTAGCAACAACAACGCATCTTCAGCAGTCAGGAAACGGGGAGCAGACCGCCTCTATTTCAAGAAAGACAGGCACAGGAAGAATGAACTATATTTAACTGAATTCTATTATTAGCCAGTTTATCACATTTAGAGAAGATACTGGCAATTCCCAACCTGTGAGATACAAATAGAACAGGGTAATTTATTTATATTTTGGAAAAAAGGGATTTTCATTTTTCTGGGTCTGAGCCACACACAAATGAGAGTCATATTTAATTAATAGTTTCTACCAAAAGCAAACAAAAACCCACATTCCTATGTCAGAACAGTTAGTCTTGAAATTTCTTAAATTTTTAAAACTTTTGGATTCAGTGGCTGAGAATTGGGTGTATATTTTGGTGCCAAGCAGGAAACTGAAAGGATGTTTACTTTTCACCCCATTAAATGAAAGAATACATTGCTTTGGGGACAGGAACATGGCTGCCTCACTTCTCTGAGTGGTTTTGCCCAGAAGTTTTAAAGCCAGCCTGTTACTGTCTTTTTAAGCCATTGACTATTTCACAAGATATTCAAAGCAGAAAACTTTCAGACAGTACCTGCAGAGAGGAGGACCTCAGTGTAGGTCTCCTCCATCTCAGGTGAGTGTCCTGAGGACTTGGTTTCTAAGATGTCTGGGCTATACTCTCTTCCATCTTGCAGATAGTAATTAGGTAAACTTTTTGTGCCACAAATCCTTTCATCCTCCCAAAAAGTAGCAAAACCTCACCAATCATAATGAAATATTTTATTTTCAAACTAGATATCAGGAAGCATGTCTTTACCAAGAGGGTGGTCAAACACTGGAACAGCCTTCCTAGAGAGGTGGTCGATGCCTCAAGCCTGTTTAAGAGTCATTTGGACAATGCCCTTAATAAGATGCTTTAATTTTTGCTCAGCTCTGAAGTGGCCAGGCAGTTGGACTAGGTGATCGTTTTAGGGCCCTTCCCATCGAAATATTCTGTCCTATTCTATCCTATCCTGTTCTGTTCTGTTCTGAGATCAGGTTGTTCTTGTTTGGTTTTTCAGTTTGCTTAAATGTTCAAAATTACAAATTTTTTCAAGACTGCCAGAGAATTTTTACAATTCTAGGTGCAAGTGACCTGCACTGAAGCTTTATACCTTCCTCAGTACTCAATGACGCATTAGGGTTTTTTTGGGGGGAGGGTCCACTACAAGCAAAAAGAGCCTCCTAGTGTGGAACTGCATACTTCAAATTTTAGGTCTGCATGGTAACATGATATTGACTTTCCCCATTGTGTGCTGGTGAAACAATGCAGTGTCGGGCTGATATATCATCTTCCAGCAGTCAAAAATCCAACATCTGTAGATTTGCAGTGCTTGTGAATATGTAAAATATGATAACACTTATACTCAAGTGTAAAATTTCGGCTTACTAAAGTTAAGTATAATGGGTAACCTTTGGCAGCCTTATTAAAATTACAGTAGCACCAGTAAACTGAAAAAGCCTGAAAAAAGAAAATGAGTAAAAGTCCAGAAAGGTTTGATACAGTATGATTATAAGCAAGATTAATTTGTTTATTAAATGTTCTTTTTTACTATGTTACATTTTTATTATTGAAGAACTGCTCTCATATTCATGTAGTTGTTTAAATCCTTTCTTAAAATCAGGCATTTATTTTTAAATCATATGAACTGTGTGATCCTTAATTTATATTTAAAAAGGAATTACTTTCTGGGGACTTGTCCTACATGAAACGTAGATGCTTAACTTTAAATTCATAATATTGTAATGTAAAGGTAATCTATTTTTATTGATATAACATGTTTCTTCAGCAACAGCTGTTACTTGTTAAGTCAGTGTTTCTCAAGCAAATTTAAAGGTTTTATTAATCAAGAATACTGTTCACCATTGAGTTCCTTTATGCCTTTATGCACAATGAGCGATGACAATTTCTTCAGTGATAAAATATATAAGCAAAACAATTCAAAACTTGTATTCATTTGCACCAGAACTGAATATGGCTTTGCAATGTATTTTACCATGGCAACTAATGGCATTAAAATATCCTGCAAGCTATGCAGAACAGGAAAGCTAACTGCCAACTTTAAAAAAAACATATTGCCTGAAATTCGTTGTAGTGTATTTTAGGCAACCTCTTGTGTATTTGAAAAATATTAAAAATCATTGTTTATTCCCAGTTACCATAAACTGAATGGTCTAAAAATCACCCATAGTTAGAGTTCATTAATTCAAATACTGGAGTGTTAACTCAGTTTATACTTGCATGATTGTTTAAGATAATTGTAACTCAAATATGTTAAAATTATTTCAGTCTGTTGTAATTTGAGCTGAGTTTCACTAAAATAAGATCTTTTTATAGTGGAAAAATAGTTAGTTTACTTATCTTGTATGCTTGTTTCCAGTGTGCTTAAGACTGCCATTTTTCCTTTTACCTAACTAATGCCAAGACCCATGTGTTTTCCTACACACTCCCTTACCCTTTCATTCTCCATGCTCATTTTCATAAGCTACTATCTGCTTTTTCATACCTGATGCATATTTTAGATCTCGCTCCAACTCTGCAAAAAACAGAGTCCAGGAAGCCATTGATAACGGAGGTTGTATCTGCAACCAACATCCTTAGGAAAACCCTGGTACAGCTCTACCTTCCCATTTCCATTCCAGATAAAAAGAAAGCTATTTGGAGGATTCCTACACTTTCTCTAAGCAAAGCTCATGTGATTCTTCTCAACTTCACTCTTGGGACCCAATAGCTGAGGAGGAGCCACCAATTTTCTCCATCCCTGGGCAGGGCTGCCATGCAAAGGGACCCTGAGCCACCAGGCTCAAGGGTCTGTGTGCTTCAGGGCTTCCTTAGAAATACAGGTCCTGGATGTCTGTGCTAGAGCTTTCAGGTTCCTACTTCATCGAGACCAGTCCTTCTGCAAACGGGGGCGGGAGGGGAGGGTGGTGTTTGACATTTTTTTTTAAAAAAGCCCATTCATGTCTGTCACAGTATTTTGGTACTTTCACTACCCCTCCAAGCTTAGTATCAAACACTTGTGCACATTGGAAGTAAAAGCCAAAGCCAAAGACTTTCACAATGCTCTCAGAGGAGTTCCATGGGAGGTTGGGTTGATTGCAATTCTTATCCTGCCTAATAATGGTTTTTTTATGCCTGAAGTGCTTCTAACACAGAAGATTATGTTTAAGCTAGAGTACATGGAATAATACTTGGAAAGCCCCACAGAAACATAAAAGAAGATTGTTCAACGAGCAAGAGGGGAAAGCATGAAAAAGCTTGGTAGAGACATGAATTCCTGACCGAATGAGGCTATGTGTCTGGTATGTCTGGAATGCTTAATATCCAATACACTGGGCAACTGCTGCTTAGGGAAACATCTTACACTGTGAACATCTTTCTTACAATAAGTTACCTTTCTCCAAATTCTAGTAGGACTATGCACAGCAAAAAGAAGGTTCAATGTTTATTTCTATATTTATATTCCTAACATTATTATAGTGCATGTATTTAGAAGTAAAATCGTATCCTGAAAATCCTTTTTATTTTACAGTGCAGACATTTCATGTTCTCTCTATCCAAGGTATGTTCAAGGTATTGTCTGTACATTTACTGGGAACCTCAGTGTTGTTTTATCATATCCAATGTGTATGCAGTAGAAATACATTTGGCTACTGGTTTCATATAAAATGCATAGTTGGCTCATATGCTCTTGCTCTATTTAAACATTAATAATACACATACAGACTATGGGTCCAATATCAAATATGGATGTTTTAATGGGATTTCTAAATCTCAGACATGAATGCTCAAGTCAGCACTTAGATCCACAGAGTGGGCATTTACACATCTAAGTGTCCATGTAAGTACCCAAATGTGCAATTTGGATATCCTATTAAGATGCCTGTATTTGAAAATTAGGCCGACTTCCCGGCATTTTTGGCAACATGTTGCACAGTGATTCTGGCAAAAATGCAGGTTTTTAATTCAACTGCATTGAGGGGTTTTAATTGTTTGTTTGTTTGTAAAAAAATAATATTTGCAGTTCTAGAAACAGATTTTGCTCTACTTTTACTTCCACTATTTTATATGTTCTTGTAATTGGGTACTGAGATACCAACTGAACATTGCTGCCTGAAGTCCAGTATCCTCATGAAAAAGAAGTTCTAATGTCTTGGGACATATATTGAGGTTTGTCACATTTTAGTCTGAAGAATCATAAAATGCAGTATCACAGGGTGCTGCAAGTTCAGTAGCCACTGAAGCAAAGGAGTTAAATAAGCTCTCTGTTTTATGGACCTTTAAATTGTAAGTGATGTTCTGTGTTGCACATTGTGAGTACAGCTGTGAAACAATATATGTAACATTTTTCTAATTCTCTACAGAATCTGAGTAGAAATATGAAAGCCCAGTAACCTCAGCGGAGCAAGAGCACCATAAAAGCATCTGCCAGACGACTGTCGTCAAAGTAGATGCATTAAGATTATCCACCACTTCGGAATACTTACAGGAACGACCACAAAAGTAACTTGAGCCATTTTAAAAAGGCCTCCCAACTTTATTATTTTATAAGGAAATAACATCTTTTTTGGCCATGAAGTCTAAAATTTTTCCCCTTTCTTAAAATAAGGAAAATTACTCAAAATAAAATAATACAAAGCCAAAACAGAAAGCATAAAGAAAAGAAAGTCTGATAGTTTATAATGAAATTTATTTTGTCACTTCCACTTTATTTATAAAAACAGAAGTACCTGCTCTGTGACAGCCATGCCAAGATTTAGCTAGATTACAGCTGCTTTGAAAGCAAACCTAAGCCAATGCGCTTTTTTGGGCCTCGACATTTTTAACACAAGCCACTGATTTATTACTGCAAGCTATTGGTTTAAGCTTCTATTTCAATCCTGATGAAGTACTTATGTTCTTGAGAGAGGTTATTTCTTTTTTCTCCATATCATAAGGGGATAAAATATATTACTCCTCCGCACAAACCTTGCCTGTACTAGAACCGTGTATTTCACAGCTTCCGTCTTGTTAGTCTAATAGGCATCTGTAAGATAAAGCCTCCATCTCAGATTTTGCATGTTTTTCTATGTCCTACGTTCTATACAGTCTTTATCAGGTTCCAGGTGTTTTCATCTCTCATTTATGAGATCATGTCATGCCTTTTGTAAGAGAATAATGGCTTTATCATTTATTTTGCTTTAGATAGAATTTCCCTTTTCAATTTAAAAGTCATTCTCTCCCACTGCTTGAAACAGCTCCACTCAGCATTTGTTAAATGTGTTGCTTTTCCTTCTTTATCATACGCTACAAATGCACAGTTTCTATAGCATTTGTCTCCGCTTTGACTTTCAAACCTCCTCCCTGTCTTATATCAGGGTTGCACTTATTCATATGCCAATGAAGATTGTGAGCTGTACGTAATGTTGATTTTACCTTCTCCCATATTTGTAAGGTTTCATCTAGACTTACAGTAGGAAGCAAACTAAAACAAAAATCATAACAAGGAGAATGCTGACGTAGGTGTGAAAGCTTTAAGTGAGTCAAACTGATAGATTTCAATGGGCTAAAGCACAGTGCTTCTGTGTCACCTTCTCTACAGTTTTTGTTTGCATAAAGTGTATCTCATTCAAACATATTATTACAATTCAGCTTTTTGGTTCTAGTGTTAAACTGGAAAAAGGATTAAGTTGACAGGAAAAAATATTTTGCCTTCCAAACTAGGGTTTCTCTGATCATAAATTTTAATACACCATCCTATGCTCATATGCAAACCCAACTTCTTCCTAAGGTTCTTCTATATTAGTAATTTAAAAGCTCCGAAACCCACTGGACTTTGTTCTGAATTTGGCACGTTCCTAAGGTGTCTGCCTGTAAAACCTTATTTTCACTTCTCCCATTTCCTTTAGTTTATAAAATGATAGAAATCATTGATACAAATCTTCATTACTTGTTTTGCATGGGTTTTTTTAACTCTTGAATTAGAGCAAAAAGGACTTAACTACTCCAACAAGAAATAATGACATCTCCATGAAGGGTGAGGATGAACAAATTTGAAAGGCCCTTGCACCTCTCTGCAGTTTATAGAGCCCGGCAGCATCCGTTTGTGCTATGGTTTTGCTAGGCGGGGCAAGCTACATGGGATCATGCCTGATCCGTGCCCGAACAGGAGCGCTCCCGCAGCACACACTGAGTCCTGTTAGTGCCATGGTGAGTAAAGAGCCAAGTTCTCCAGCCGCCTTTGACAAAGACAGCGGTACCCTTTGTGCTGGATGAGCTGCAAAACCCAGTCCTCCCACTTACAGCCATTAACAATCCCATGGCGCTTCTCAGGAGGCACCTACAGTTTCCATCCCAGATTATGGGCTCTATCCACTTCAGTGCTCAGCAGTTCACTTTAAGGCAGGTGTGTGCTTTCAGATACAGTAAAGATGCCATTTAAAATGCTACATTGTTGAATGACAGCTCTGCTTTAGGAATTTTCTCCCTTCCTCTTCTGAGTGTAAAACAGAGTAACATACCACAGGGAGGAACAATGAAACATGCAAACATTTGACCTAAGGAAAGCATTCATGTTACAGCAAAATGTCCTCAAATCCCTCAGAGGTTCCCCTTTTCAGTCAAACAATTAGGCAAAAATAACCTTGAATGACTTCAGTTAATTACAACACAGTTATGATGAATGTGCCCCATTATGAAGACAGAATTAGTAAGTGAAAACAATTTCTGCCTAAACCCCAGCTTTTCTGTAAAAGATAGTTTATTAGTTTTTCCACAAATACTATTGAACAGAAGAAAGCCTCACCCTTTTCCAGGGATCCCTCTGTCTTTGTTTCCTGGATTTCGGTTGTGTTGTTGAGTATATGTGCACATATATATATGTACACATACAGGTCAAAATCAGAACAAACTTCTGCAGACATTTGTATTTAGTCCATTGTGTCCATGTGGTCCATGAAAGCCTTCAGAACCAAACTGGCCGAGGAAATCTTATATTTAAGTCTGCCCTCTATCTATGTTCAAAGGGTTTTCTATCAGTTTTGAATAGTTCTTTTTAAAAGCCTGACTGGAATTTTGTCAAAAAAATCCTGCAGTACTTTAAGGTCTTTTCACTCAATTAGGCTGTTAATAATGGTACCCCATATTCTAACTTCCTGGTATAAAATGGGATCTTCTGCTGCAAGAAGGCTATCTCAGAGATGATCAAATAACTTGCACACTGATACCTATCCTCTGTATAACATAATCACAAGGTAACTCCAGACTAAAATTCTACATCATAATTAATAATTGGATTGACTCACTTAAATCTTTTTTGCACATTGCCCATCAAGACTTATGTTTGTTGATACCTATTTCACTTAGCCAAACATATTCCATGTAAGTTTTATTCTCCACTGCGTGTAGTGTCAATTATAGTGACACTGCTCTATGTCTTTTCATAACTTCAGTTCACGCTAAAGCTGCTTGGAACAATATTCTTTTCTATTGTTTATTAAGAGGTAGCTAAAAGCTTTTATTCTAATCATAATCAGAGGTGAGCAAATAATCTTTCTTCATCACCTCCAACTACATATTTGTTAAAATGTGTTGACAATCATAGTCAAACGGTTTTGAGTTTCCTTTTCTACCTGTCCTGTATACTGAGTAGTTTCTCAGGTACTTCTGAAAACTAGAAAAACTGCTTTAAAGCAATTGCTGCAAAATGTTAATGGTGACCCTGATCTAGCAAAAATACATGCATAGGCTGCAGGTAATTTCTCTGAACTCCATGCAGTGACCTAGAACAAATTAAGTAGATGCTTTGGTCTTTGCAAAACTGGGGGTCAAAAATATGTTTTAAATTAATTAATATTCCCAATGGGTGTATTTAAAACTTACACTGATCAGTTACAATTCAGTGCCCTACTGTATGACTGACACCTTATAAATGTAGAGTTTACATACCATCAGACTTAGGGAATGAAACCTTGTAGTAATTTAGTGCAATGGGTTTAAATAACTCAATGAAAAAATCATGTAGTTGTTCAGTCCACCCATCACTTGCATCTAGTCCTTGTTTCAGACTCATAGTGAACTGCGAAAGGAAATCCAGAAATACCTATATAAATAACTGTGAACTACCAGAAGAAATACACTCCAATGTGTTCATAGCTTTCTCTGAGAAGAAAACAACATTCCCTAATACATTAAGGCCCAGTATAGAATTAGACAAAAATAATGTTGATAATTCTAGGCCCATTTCATTGTAGTCTCATACCCCCCATTTGCAACTCCAAATACCTCTAATTTTCCAGCTTGCTTTGTTATGTCCTTCCCTCTACATTCACTACAGCATGTCATAACAGAGAGGAAAAAGGTAAATACTGTTATGGAAAGCAACATTCTAAAAATAGAGGCTGTTTCTAGTATTTTGGAACATTTTCCTTATGTGGAAAATAATTCAGCATTTATTACATTTGCTGTAGCATAATGTCAGATTACCTGCATTGGAAAAAAAATAGAATAAAGCACCAGAGAAATATCTTCTCTTTAAATGAAAACAGCAGCTTGCATCTCCCTCTGTTGTTCATACATCCTTTCCCCTCCTCACAGGCCATTTCTTTTTCCCATTCTACCTCACTGTCTGCAGGAGAGAAAGGACATTTTGCAGGGCAGGAGATGACGAGCTGAGTGCCCGATGCTTACGGGATTACCAAAAGTGTGACAACTGTCTTTGTTTCCTTAAAACTTATCTCCTGAAGCAATCTGTAAGGTTTTCCCCTTTACCAAAATGCCATTTTCTCCCACTACTCTAACTACAGCTGTAGCCAGAATACTTTCTACAAATGTGGTCACTCTCTGAAGTCTTTGCAGGCAAATATTACGTTGCCCCTAGTAAAAAGGATTAACTTTTAGCTTCTGCATTCCTTAAATGTGGCTGTGGCAGAAAATGGAGAAATGGAGCACAAAAGCAGGCTAGAAGAGAAGAAGCAGGGAATAGTGTAATTGGGTAAGGTGCCACGGGAAAAAGAGAGAAGGACAACATGTGGAAAAGGAACCGAAGGACAATGGAGGATGTAGTGAGTAAGTGAGAAACAGAAAACTGGGAACTTGCTTCCTGGTTTTGGCTGGGATGGAGTTAATTTTCTTCCTAGTAGCTGGTATAGTGCTGTTTTGGATTTAGCATGAGAATAATGTGATAACACACTGTTGTTTTAGTTGTTGCTAAGCAGTGTTTATGCTAAGTCAAGGACTTTTCAGCTTCCTATACTCTGTCAGTGAGGAGGAGCACAAGAAGCTGGGAGGGGGCACAGCCAGGACAGCTGACCCAAACTGGCCAAAGGGATATTCCATACCATATGACATCATGCTCAGGATATAAGCTTGGGGGAGTTGGCTGGGGGGCAGCGATTGCTGCTCAGGCAACTGGCTGGGCATTGGTTGGCAGGTGGTGAGCGGTTGCATCAATTTCTTAATTTTTCCTTTCCCTGTTTTTTTTTGTTTTGGTTTTCTCTCTCTCTTGTTGTTTTACTTTCCATTACAATTAATTATTATTATTGTTTTTATTCTTCTTCTTCTATTATTTCAAGCATTAAACTGTTCTAATCTCAACCCACGAGTTTTCTTACTTTTGCTCTTCTGATTCTTTCCCCCATCCCAGCAGGGGGGTGGGGAGGGTGAGTGAGCGGCTGTGTGGTGCTTAGTTGCTGACTGGGGTTAAACAATGACAGCAAGGAAGAAGGAGATGAAAATTGGAATGCAGGCGGATGAGAGGAGGAAAAAAAATGCCAGCTCCTAGATTTACCTCAGAGAAGTTAATGGGTAGATTTTTTTAATGTTGGTTGGGTTTTTTTTGACAGCCAGAGGGACTCCTGACTTTTAAGTCAGTTTAAGACTGAAGCTAACATTACTAGGAGAGGAGACTCAGAAAGTCCAAGTACCATCAAAGAGCAAGACTTAAGACTTCCTTTTATACCCAAAGCTAATATTAAAGAAAATTGGGAAGTACAAAAAATTTAGACGCAAAGATACAGTGAAATCAATATTAACACTAAGAAAGTTCTGTACAAAACACATTATAGGCTGAAAAATCAATTTTGGAACTTCCAAATACACTGTAATGAAATATTGCAGACAAATGGAAGAATACTCCAACCGTGGAAGTGTGAAATACCTCCTTTATATATATATAAAAAAAGATATACGGTATTGCAATAACTGAGAAATACTTACTTTATCAACTAACATTAGGAAGACAATAAAATACCTCTATACCATATCTAGAAATATTACAGAAACTGGTAAATATGTGCTTAGAGAGTATTCTATGAAATACCTACAGAAGAGAGAGAAACAAAATTGCCTGAACTGGAAAAAAACATACACTTTATTAACTAACACCAGGAAAATTGTGAAATACAGTAGTACACATACAGAAACACAATGAACTGAAAGACATACAGAACCTAATCCTGGTTTCCCTTATGCTGAAGTGATACAGTTCAAGAGAATGGAGTTATTCTGGATCCACTCAGTGGTAAGCAAAGGAAGAATTTCTCCCACTGTGTACATATTATTTAGTCTTTGAGAAACAATAAAAATAGTTTTAGAAGCTAAAAATACCTGCTAAGCATACAATAGAGTTCACTTTCAAAATATTAAATTTTAATGGCCTTTCCATGAATCTTCCTCTGACAGCTAGACTGTGAAAAGTCTGTGGAGTAGCTGAACTTATTCCAAAGATCAATTGTTTTTCTTAAGGAAAAGTTACTGTTGTAGACCAAATGCAGGCATTGTGAGACTGTTTTGTGCGAACCTTACAATGAATTAAAGTGTCATATTTTGCTGCAGTGCAAATGGAAGTGACAATAAATAGTTTTCTTGTCCTAGTTAGGAAAAAACTCATGCATTCTAGAAGGACGAGTTTTTGTGACTATTTTGTATGCCGGATTTGAAGTCTGGATGTTCTTCTATCAGGATAGAAACCCACAGTGAAAAAAATGATAATTTGGAGGCTGCATTGTCAACTCTTGCAATTTTTATTGAGAACTTTGTGCTACGTGGTGATTTTCCTAGATCTCATCTCCTGAATTGAAGGTATTATGTGAAAATCTCTTTTTTTTTTTCTTTTTAAAAAAATGTCTTGTCCTTACTGTGATACAAAATGCTTTAAGCACAAATTCTAATATACAAAAAACAGATGCAAATATAAAACAAATCCAAATATATTCTTTTTAAGATGATCTTATGATTTTGGCTGAACAGACTAATAATAATCTTGACTGCCTATTTTTGGCATCATGCTTTCCTTCTCCCAACATGTTATAAAAATTCTTACTTAGAGAACTTCTTATGATCAATAACTGGACTCAAATTATAGGAAGCACTTGTGGGGAGGGGAAGTTGTAGTAGTTTCTGTAACACATTATTTCTTATTAAATACAGGTTTTGCTACCTGCACTCACTGGCAAAACTGTGCATGTTGCTGCCTATGTATAAATAATATGATCTATCCTCTATTTATATATTTTGCCTGTTGTTGTGGTCCAATCATGGGGAAAAATTATAAAACAAGTGGCAAAAGGGTCTTGCTCACAATACAATATCTAGTTAGACATGGATGTGGTCAAATCTATTTGACCTTCAGGAAAGACAAAGTTCAGTATCAGAAACGCTTTCCATTTCCTTACTCTCAAACTGTTGTGATTGAGAAATTTTGTGTTACAGTTCAGTTCTCCAACCAGACCGAAGGATAGCTGAGGCTGCAAGGGCAGCAATGTTCATTTGAATACATATTAGGCTGAACACAATCCACAAAATTCAACAGCATTTGAAAAGACTTTTTAAAATCTTTTTTTTCTGTATTCATTAGACATGATTCTGATTATAGAACAGAAAAAAGCAGCAACGATCTGGACAAAGGAGAAAAGATTTTCCAAAGAGAGAAGTGATATCAGTACTTTAAGAGGGAAAATGGCTTTTTCAGGAGCTAACAGAAGAAATAAAAAAGAAAGGTTTTTGTGATTAAAAGAGAGCTGCAAGAAAGAGTGCAGGCAATGCTTAAAATGCATCTAATCTAGAATTGCTTTGCCTGAGCTTCCCAACGTTGATGCTGGCAACAGAACTCAGCTCTCCCAGGAGCACTCGCATATTTCTTCCTCTCAGGGCATCGTCACCCAAGGGAATAAAGCAGCTTTCAGAATGAAATACTTCTTTTCTGGCACAGGCAGCAACATGTTGTTTGTCACCTGAAGCATTTCCTCGCAGGCATGGTAACACAATACATCCAGGTTTCTCAGAGAATATATCTTGTGGTAGAGCTTAGGAGCAAAGAGCTGCATGTTAACCAGATACTGAAAAATAGAAGCATGTGATGAAGACTAGCAGGGGGCAGGAAATTCCCTCCTGAATCTCTTCAGCAG
>NW_008824115.1:602734-604880 GCF_000699105.1 Pygoscelis adeliae | reverse complement strand
GAAGTTGAGAAGGAAGCCAATGGGTTCACCTAGGCATGGGAGCTCCTCACTCTGCTGTTCCTCCTGAGTGCAGACAAATGCCCAAGTCCTCATTGCTCAGCCTTCTTGCTGGAGTTGCTCCCTTTCAAGCAGCTCAGCAGCCAGTGTGCCATCACAGGGTGAAACTGCTGTATATTGCAGTGTAGGAGAAGTCACCAGGAACATGGAAGACTGTTGTCCTGTATGTCCCTGTTTCACAGTATTTTAATTGGCACAAAACAGTATTTTAATTGGCACTTCCCCCTGAAGGAGGAAGAGATCCCTCCAGAGAAAAGTCAGGATATGCAAGGGGCATTTGGAAAGTAAAGAGCTGAGTCTCCAGCCTGAACCAGGCCAGGTGTTTTTGACGAGCTCCCTTGTCATAGCACTGTTGACTAGCTTCCCGACTTTTGTCGCTGTTTTTACCCTGAACATGCAAAATCTTTCTCCAAAAGGTAGGATGAAAAAGAGTTTCTACTGAAAGTTTTAGGTTTGATGAATCATCTTTCTGTGATTTTGCCACAAAATTCCTGGCTAGCTCTAGTGGCGATACTATTGTCTAGTATATCTGTCAGACAGCCCTCCTAATTAAGCTATTTTTGTATGTGATTCTGGGTATAGTTTATGAATCACAAAGCTTATGACAATAGTTCCATATCACCACAGGTAAATCCTCCCAGAGGGAAATCATAACGCTGTGCTCTACAACCTGAAATTGTTATACAAAGCATCTACTCTTCCATACTGGAACAGACTGCCCTACTATCCTAGCTGCCTTTCAATTCCCTCAAAACATGGAACAAAAAGGAGAGGTCTTTGTATGAACAGAGAGGCATTTGATCAAAGCTTTTCATGTGTTGCTGGACCTAGAAGTATTTCATAACATAGTGGTTAGAGATATTCATGTCAAACTTCAGAAAAGGAAAAGGTAAAATGAAAAGTAAGGAAGTCTGATATTTATTTGAAGTACACACAACAGATGTAAAACCATGTCAAACCATCATGTCAGTACTGGCCGGGGGGTTGAATTGTTCCCTGACTTCTATGCCATTTTTCCTCTATTAACAAAACTTAATTGGGTGATGAAATAGGTTAAAAAATGTTAGTCAAAACTGAAGTACAGTTTTGCAAGAAGAGCCTTCTAAAACTCATGCAGAAATTTGTAAAAATATAGAATGACAGCAGTCACAGCCATATCTGCTTAGAGTCTCCTGGTTTTCATCCCACTGTAGAATAACAATTTTTACCATCAAAGTAGAAGAAGGGTGTTGGATGAAACTAATGTTTCACTCCAGCTCTGGCACACATCATCAGGAACAAGTGTTGGTTTGCCATAATATCATCTTCTCTAGATTTGATTCTTGCCTCAGGTTTGTTCCTGCTTCCAAAGTGGGTGCCAACAATAATTTTATAGTATTATTACCATTTTTGCCATTACCATTACTGTCTTTCCCTTCCCAACTCATTTCCAGGGTCTCCTTCAGCCACTGTATAGGTCACCCACCTATTTGCTTGTGTTTTAGAGTGCAAGGTTTATGGGACCACCACTATTTTATTTTTTTCTCTATTGTTTCTTTTTAAAGGATGGCATGCGCCTCAAAGAAATAAATAATTAAAGCTCATGAGAGGAGAAAACCACTTAAACAGACCACTGGACAGATGTCTGTACTGTTTTCATTTATCACTAAATCTAGCTGAGTTCTGTTTAGCTGTCTAGCCAAGCCAGTACCAGGAACACAATCAACAGCACGGTGGGAGCAGATGCATTACAGCAACAAGCCCTTTTACATGTTGTGCCTGAAGACTGCTCAAGAATTGATCAAAATCAAGACAAATGACTTGACTCATTCCTTTCTCTTTTCACTATCTCTTTCAAATCCTACTCTGCCAGACAGAATAGCACAATGCAAAGCTAATATTCTAAGATGCCAAACTTGTCAGGCAGAAAATCATAGAATCATAGAATCATAGAATCATAGAATAGTTTGGGTTGGAAGGGACCTCTAAAGGTCATCTAGTCCAACCCCCCTGCCGTGGGCAGGGACATCTTCAACTAGATCAGGTTGCGCAGAGCCCCATCCAACCTGACCTGGAATGGTTCCAGGGATGGGGCATCTACCACCTCTCT
>NW_008824115.1:537383-600591 GCF_000699105.1 Pygoscelis adeliae | reverse complement strand
GATGTCGGGGTGGTTGAAGTCCCCCATGAGGACCAGGGCTTGTGAATGTGAGGCTGCTCCTATCTGTCTGTAGAGGGCCTCATCCGCTCGGTCTTCCTGGTCAGGTGGCCTGTAGCAGACCCCCACCATAATGTCACCTGTCCCTGCCTTCCCTTTAATTCTGACCCACAAACTCTCAGTCAGCTCCTCATCCATCCCCAGGCAGAGCTCCATGCACTCCAGCTGGTCATTGACATAGAGGGCGACACCGCCTTCTCATCTCCCCTGCCTGTCCTTCATACAGAGCCTGTATCCCTCCATCCCAACGCTCCAATCATAGGAGCCATCCCACCACGTCTCTGTGATGCCAAATTGTTGCTTGAAAATACTTACTCATCATGTAGCTCCCATTGAACCCAGCTGGTCATTGACATAGAGGGCGACACCGCCTTCTCATCTCCCCTGCCTGTCCTTCATACAGAGCCTGTATCCCTCCATCCCAACGCTCCAATCATAGGAGCCATCCCACCACGTCTCTGTGATGCCAAATTGTTGCTTGAAAATACTTACTCATCATGTAGCTCCCATTGAACCTCTTATTTCCTCTTCCTCACAGAGCTACTGGGTCAGAGGGAAGTGATGACAGCAACTTGTTAAAAGAGGGAACACCACAACACTTGGCAGCCAATAGTGTGTGCTGGGCTTGATATTCACCGAGGTGGAGAAAAATACTGCAGACACACAATCTTAACATATATTTCCAAGGGGCTATATATAACATTTTACTGAAACTGTTTGTAAGAAGATAATGACGTGTGCTGCCTACCTTCCAATTAAATAAAACTGCTTGAAACCTATAGCCTGGAAACTTGAACTTTTAAACAAAGAAATTCAAGTGTGGGAACCTGAAGCTATGAACAGAGCAGACCTTCAGGTGTTCAGCATCTCAGAGACCCTCTTTAGTGAAGGAACAACTGAGGATACTAGTGAGGACAGAGAACACTAATCAAGCTCCCCTGTTGACACTTTCTGCCACTGTGTTTTCTTCCTGTAACAGTAAGTTTACTTTTCAAATATGTATATAACATTTCAGTTCTATAGCTGAAAAAAAAAAAAAGCATATATTTTCTGAAAGCTACCTTTGACAGTGAGTAAAAGCTGTCCTGGGCTGTGTGTTTGGATATACACAATATATTAAATTATGTCAATATAGCTTTTTTTTTTTTGCCACAGTAGCAGATGTTTGTGATGAGAACAGCAGGTATCATTCCATGGTGCATCAAAAGTTATATTGCATTTTTAAGGACCTCCGTTTCTGTTTGCTCTCATTATAAGGAAAAACATATTTTCTACAATACTTGCTATTGGTATGCAGTTGCTGAAACTGTTATAAGTATACAACAAATATTAGAAAATTTTAGGAATGGAAGAAGCACTAAAGCCTGGAGCTGGAGTTTAAAGCTCCTTAAAGCTGGAGGAAAATCTTTCTGGAATTTCAGAATCGTCTATAAAGTTGGCAATAAAACTTGGTTCTAGGTCACTGTCTGGATATTAGGTTCTCCCGCATACAGGCTTCTCTGGATCTGGGACTGTATATAGCTAATAGCATTAACAACATCTGCCATCCATTTGCCTTTTTGATTCCATACAGGTTTCTCTCCTGTACACTTTTTTAAAGGAACTTAAATTGGCACCTTACATTCAATACACTGAAGTATCAGGTTGCAATTTCTGCTTTCAGATTTTGTCTCTACAATTAACCCTATTTTGAAAGAAAATAAGATGAGATTAATACAAACAGATGTTATTTGAAGGCTCCAAAGTTCTCTTGTAAATGCAGTATTATCACAATTTCAAGCACTCTTCCATAAATGTTACCTAATTATCTCCTGCCAGCCGATTTTAACTCAATTTTTTGCATTGCTTGTCTCAGAAGAGCAAAGTGAAACCTGAAATCAGAAAACTTGGCTGCTTTCAGATGCCACTATAATAATGAAATTCATAGTCTATGTGCTTTTGGAGAATCATCAGAGGCCATAAAACTTAAGAGGCAGCCTGGGCCTCTTTTTAACTTTGCAATGAATCGGTGTGCCTAATCAGTGCCATGGTAGTGGTGGTACCAGAAGAATTTTGGCTGCTTTGACTGAGGGCTTTTTTTTTCAGATTTGGTGCTCACTCCTCAGTGAATCTCAGGGGGAGGAGTGGGATGCAGATTCACATGGACTACAGATATATATATTTGTACATGTACTCGCAAATGTAAAATCTCAAAGTTTTGCAATACCACAGGTAAAGTTTACTTCACAGATTTCCCTAATGTATGGTCTGATGTAAATCCCAGTTGCTGCAGAATATCAACCAATCAAGTTCCTTCCTTAATACAGTCAACACTATTTAATGCTATACAGGAGACATTACTTCTCCTACATCATCTTCCTCCCTGCAGCACTATGCTTCTATAGACTTAGTGGTGTTGGAGTGATTTAGCTGTAAGTCTCTCATTTGTTTATGCAGATTGCTTCTTTCTGTGCTGTGTAACTTCTGCAGTACAGTTCTCTAAGCTAGACTTTGTAAGCTTGCCTCCCATAGCTGATGCCACTTAGCCTGCTGCAAATTGATGTGGATTGCTCTCTTGCTTTGGAGACTGAACATTTTCACCTTCACAGTACACTCAGCTTTCACTGGCCTGGGGCTTAGGAACCTGAGATACATTCTTAACTAGGAAATTCCACTTTGCATTGCAACATGCTATAATCATACTAGTGGACTGAAATTTCAAGTATCCTAGAAAATTCCACCTTGTCACTCTTCAGAAGGGCAATGGTTCCAAGAGTTAGCACATTTCCCTCATCCCCACTTCATATTAACACTTGAAACAAAGTGCAGACTCTAGCTCAACCGATGAAAGTCAAACAAGTCAAGTACAGCAGTAGCTTATGCATGTTTTCTGTTATTATATTAATTATATGCATAGTAATACTGTATTTATGTGATCATTTTCACACACCCCTTTGGCACTGCTGAATGCTTATCAATGTTGACATCATGACAAAAATGACAAAAGCCAGGAAACTCAATGGCAGGAGTGGAACTTTGCCGCCTTCTTGTGCTATTGCAAAGAAAAACACAGGCTGTGACCTACATCGCATTTTCAGCATCTTGGATTTTGTCGGTTGATGTTACAATCTTCTAAGCTATGTTTTTATCTGTGGATCCTTTTGATTTTTCTCTTAATGGCAATTTACAAAAGAGGTTTTTGGAAAACATCATTTCTGGTGAAAAGATGACACCGTTCAATGCTTTGAGAGATGCTAAGACAGGATGATCAGACACCTTGTATGTCTGGTAGCTACCCTGGGGTGCTTTATGACCTCCTAGCAAAAATATATATCTATCATCAACCTAGGGTCAGTTATTGACCCCCTTAACCTACAAGTGTTGCTTTGTACACAGTTGACATCAATGCAGTATAAGTATACTGAAGCCTCTCCCCGAAGGATTTGTAAATGGCACCATTCCTTTCAATATCTAGATGCCAGCTATCAGGGGGAAATTCATGTGAGAGTTAAAAAACATGAGGTTAATTGAAATTAGCCCTCAACTAAAAAAGGAATCTTGAAGGAATTTTGAAGATCCATTAAGTATGAAAATAATACTTATTCCCATGTGGAAGGCAGAAATTAATCTCAGATAGAAAGCTGTGACTATATTTCTGTTTTTCACTTCTCTTCATGCCTTGGTTTTCCTTCAACACCCTTGCCACATCCTGGGAATTGTTTCTGTGCTGCTTTCCAGTATCATTCTTTTTTCACTTTCTTTCAGTGGTGGATTTCTTGCAGTGCCCCATGAAGAATACTTTCGTTCTGACAGCCTTCTCCAACAGCCTTTCTGAGGTGTGTGCTTCTAGCTGCTCAGTGAGTAAAAAAATGCCTCAGTCTTCTGCTGGGCAAAAGGTTTGCTTTACCATCGCCCATGGGCATATAAATGTAGACTTGCCTTTCTAAAGCAAACACTGAAATTTATGGATTACATTTAAAAAACCTTCTTGGAAAAGGTTTACATACCGTAAGATCAAGATCCATGACAGCTGACAGGCAGTGGTACAAAATGCCTGTGATTACAGATTTGTGTGGAGGACATTCAGCTCTGGGAGAGCAGGAGTTGGTATTCACTAGAGCTCTGTCACCAGCTTTGCTTCTAAAACAAAGTTCTAAATACCTCATGGAGCTTCATGTCCAAGAGCAGCCGCAGACAACACATTTCTCTTTATAGTGCTCGCTCCTCGAGGGTGGTTCCCAAATTGGTTTCTGTGGACCACGATGACCCACGCTGCTTGTCATCAGGATGGTGGCAAATCACATGAGTCTGCTTTTCCTCTTTCTAGCTGTTAAATTACATTAGATGACAGAGAAAGGAAAAAAAAATATCAAACGCTATTCCTTAACATTATGTTTCCATATAATCAGCTGCTGTAAATACCACTGGGATGCTACTCAGTCAGCAAAGAAAGGAAAAGACAATCCATGAAATCTTCTCTCTTTTAATATGCCATCCAAGCAATCAAAATATTTGAAAACACCTGTTTGAGGAACAGCAGTAATAACAGCTCACCACAGGCAGCAGGGTTTTCACAGGGGCTTGGGTACCAGGGTAACAGGCACCTCATGCCCATGCAGTGGAACAAGTAAGCTGCTGTAATGCTACAAACTTCAGTTCTCCATAATCACAAGAAACTCACCTGCACTGCCATGTGATATTTTAACATAAACTAAAGACTGCGCTTTATATTATCATTCCCTTTGTACTTACCAACAGCGTAGTTCATGATTAACAGACCTGGAAAGACAAAATAGATGGGAAGAGATGTAAACACAGATGGGAGACACATATTTTGGGTGGGTAAAAGCACTAAAAGATGCTCTCATGAACAATGAATGGAAGAGTTGGGCCACTGTAATGTTAAAAACAAGGTTGGTATAAACACCAACCAAAGCATTGATGCCTTCTTGACATAACCTTTGGATAGTGTATGATCCAGGGAGATCTGTCTCTGGGATTTCTGATAGGAAGGGAACTACAAATAAAGGTCAAACAAAATTATACAGAGATACCCTAAAACTATCTTCAAGCATGTTAAGGTTGTTAAAGTATTTTTAGACTGTTTACTGGAGGTGGCTTAATGGAGATTTTCACTGTTGTATAGAGCCATCTTCCCTTTTCATTATAACATTGCTTTTTTCCTCCTCCTCTGCCCCATACTGTACTGTCAGTTCTCCGTTCATCCTTTTATGTCATCCTCTCTCTCACTATATATACATCCTGATTTGTCTCCTGCTCAGTAACCTACCTCTTTGTTTCCAACCTTTGTTCCATTTATCTTTCTGATGGCTGACATGATAGAATTCGACAAGACTGACACAATCCACAGTGGGATTCATCTTAATATTATAAAAAAAATTCGAGCAAAAAGTACATTCCCAGAATATTTTAATCACAATATTTTAAACAATGTTTTACTTTGAAGGCATAAAATTTAAGGCTATAAAAGTTCCTATGTTTAGTCTTAAATTACCTTAACAATTAGTACCATAAACAGATAAGAAAGTGGCACAGTATCAGAGACATGAGTAATTGGTTCGTGTCACAAATAATCGTTCCCTTCAGCACAAATATACAGGACAGTTTAACTTCCATTTCTCAGGTGGGGTTGCTTCTCTGCTGTGCTATTATTTTTTATCCTTCAGTCACAGTATCCTAGCTCTGGTCTTACAGCATTTGAAATCCTGTAGCCAACTTGCCTTTGCCTGTATGCTAAGGCAGGAAATGTCTTATCAGCATTTGTGTGACTGACCTACCACCTTGTGATCACAAAACAAAATTTTCTGATGGCTTAAATCAAAAGTTTTGGAAATACTTAGAATTCAACAGTACTTCTGAATGAAGGGGTGGACCAGTGTAGTGGGAAGTATGACATTTATGGCATTGCAAGGCATGTGAGGCTAAGCTATTTTGCTCATAGCTCTTGAACTTAGGTTTATGAAGCCTGCGAAGGTGAGCTCTCATGTATGTTTTCTTATGATGGGAGAGTCAGGGAACATGAAATCTGTGAGAACTTTTTGGTAATGCCAATATGGACTTGTCATGCTGCCAAGGCAATGTTAGTAGTTTGGAGTAAAAAAGCATTGAACAGAAGGATCTCAATCCAAGAAAAACATTTCAATTAGATATAGAAAGTGTGTTTACTTTAATTTTTGTGCGCTAGTGATTGAATTTGTGAAAATCAGTATTCATTGTTATCAACAAAACCATTAATAACAAAGAACTAAGTAATGTAACTCTTTTTTCAATAGGCTATCGAATTGCTGGTCCTCCTGATTGTCTCAGGACTGGATCTGGTATAGAGTAAAATTAGAAACTTAACAAATCAGTTGTTATGAGAGGGCTTGGCTGGGCTTTGAAGGCTGTAGAATCATGAATCAGCTGTTCTAAATACTGGTCCAGTGCCTACTCAAGACAACGGTCACCTGAAACTGTAATAGCAGTACCCTATCCCAGAGTTCAACAAAGCACATACTGTCTGAAATTCAAATGCATCATTAATCTCTATCAAATCCCATTGTATCTATTGGTACTCAGGCTCACAGCTACCCATTTTGAGAAATAAAGCCTAACTTTGTGCCAAAGTTCTGTAACAGTTGTTACCACAAAGCCATTACATCTTCTACTCATCTTACCTAAATATGATAGATATGCCTAAATATGATAGATATTTTATAGTAGATCTCAATATTTCTGTAAGGAATATTATGATTAAATCAAAATAAAACAATTGTCAAAACTCCTTAATCATATTTGTCTATGACAGAGAATAAGAAGAATGTAAGCTTTGTTTTTTTTCTATTAGAAGCAGCCATTTCGTAATCTTTTTTATTAATGCTTTCCAGATTTTATAGTACTTTTTATTAGCCAAGCATCTGATTTCTCACAGATCAGCGTGTTCTGATAGCCAGAAGAATCATGTTGGCAATACCGAAGAAGTTAAAACAAAAAAGATGTTTTTAAACTTCAGTATTATCTCCAGTTTCTGAGCAACTTTCATATAGGCACAACAGACATATCATTCGAAAAGAAAAATTACAGTCAAGAAGTTAAAAAGGATTTAAAAATATTTCCAGCTCCTGGGCATTACCTAACACACAACTATAAATGTAACTATCAAATTAGAATAATTTGATGACAATGGCTCCTTTTATCATTGTTCTTCTCACAAACTTCTCACCTATTACTTAATTCTCAAAACTCTATCTTTAATCTGCTGGATTTAAGTGTTAAAAGAGGTTGCAAACAGTAGATAGCTGATGTAATCCTTCAACAGAGTGGAGCGGGTTAAGTAGCACCACTTCAGTCACGCCTGAATTCTGTGATTTGTGAGTTTAAGTAAAATCTTTTAACATTATTTGAATATACCAAGTTGATTTTTTTTTTCAGTTAAATTGCTAACCAACTTGCTGAATCTCAAATTGCTCCCATTTTTACAGGAACCGTGCCAGGGTATTACAGACAAAATGGCTAAATTGGTTCTGGAGGGGACCATAAGCTGTTTAAAATAAGAGTACATTTATTTTTTTAAATATCTTGTTTGTATGTATGTATGCATGATTTAGAGTGTTGGTATTCTGTAATTTAACTGTATGATTTTATGCCTGTTGAACTTTAGGATGCTCATGAAAATCAGATGTCTGTTTCTCTTGTTCCTCTGATGAATGAGATTTCAGTAAGTATTGTCTTAGCCCCTTTTTGCCTGCCTTGTGCTTTCATGCTAACCATTTTCATTCATGGCCTGCTACCTTATTTTTTCCTATTTAATACTCTTATTTGCATGCATCTTTACACCCTTTCTTGCAACACTCCCTCTTAATCTCCACATTATAGTGCCTATTTCTCTTCCCCTGCTTATTCTCTGTGTGATACCTGTTAGAACACCCTTAACCTTTACCCTTTTTGTATCAGCATCTCCACAAACTGCTGTAATGCACATTCAAACATTGCAAAGGAAAGCATAATTCCCAGGGAACAGAGGGCAGGTATCTGTGAGAGTCCAGGAAAGACTGGAAAAAAAACTCTTCACTGTGGGCCTGGTTCACCTCTGAAACGTACCTGCTGGTTGAGATTTTATTTTTTACATCACTGCGCATGTTCAAGGGAAAGCAGAATCTGTCCCCTTCTCAGCTTTAAAGACAAGCAGGATCAAGTAACACCTCTTATAGCACAAACACAATAGCACCTGCCAGAATTATACTGCACCACATCTGTATTTAACTTGGAAACTGCATCTGTCTACAGAAATTTTAGGCCAGATAAGACATGAAACAGGAAACAGTGAAATCAGAGACGATAACTAGTAATCTTGCGCTTCCTGCCTATCATTACAATGTTGAAAATATTGTGGTTTCAGACAGCAAAACATGGTTTTAACAGCAAGATAGCAAATAGCCCCCCTCTCTAAAAGTCTTCTTAACTTAGCTTTCTGATCCTGACAAACAAATGGAGGGTATGCTTTATTTTATCTTTAAAAAGAAAAGGAGGAAAAAATACCTTTCCCAAACTATTGGAGAATTCTTTTAGTTGTGGTGATATGGTACCCAGCTATTTGACACACAAGCAGATTTTTCCCTTGCTATAATTATATATTTAAGATACACAATTAACCGGTTTGTAAACTGATGTCTCAGCTGAAGATCACACTCACTGAATTCATATCCTTCTTTTGATATACAGTTTAAATGAGGACACTGATATGTATTCTATTAATTCAAAATACAGACATTTCCTTCTCAAGCATTTTATTTTAGAATCAAAGACTGTAAATTCAATACCCTGAGTAACTGAGGGCTGTTTAAATAAAAACGCTACACTGGGCTAACACAAGCTTATGTGAATCAGCTTACTTGCCACAAGGAATTAATTCTGCCAGACTGGAACACAAAAACCCATAGTCATTGATAAGTAAGAAAACAGGCAAACCCATAGTCATTGATAAGTAATAAAACAAACAAACAAACAAAAAACCAAACCAACCAGAATTAAGCTGTGTACAGGATCTGTTCACTAATTTTTTCCATATTGTCACTTACTTTCTAATGAAAAGGATGGATTCCGCTATTGGGGTTGAATCATGCCTTTTCCAGATGGAATATTTTACAGTATGAAGTTCCATCCTCACTGCAATCCAGGAGCAACTCATGACAGTGTAATGAAAGTAAGGTTTTGCCCCTTCTTGATAAAGCCTGGCTTTTTTATTATTCAAAGTGAGTAGGACAATTTTGAGGCTAAGGCACTGGGCATCTGGTGTATCAGCCCAACAACAAAATTCCTTTGATAACTTCAGTAGTTCTTTTGGATCAGAACCTCCAGTGATATAAGTGGTCATTGATCCAGTAACTCAATGCTATCAGTCGAATTCATGGCAAAGATCAATAGGAAAAATATGGGTGTCACCGCTCAACCACTGATCCTTAGAAAACACCACTGCACTTGTGAACAGTATTAAACTATATCTCAGACCACCCAATAAGTTATGCATTATCCCCACTTATACATTAGTAACACGAAGCAGAGACACTGTCAGGTATGAGGCAGGACTATATCTGTGGTAGAGTCAAAACCAGAGATCGCATCTTCTGAATCCTCATCATGCAATTTGTCCTTCCAGTCACTCTTCTTGTTGAAAAAAATCAACATTGTGCCTGAAAGAAACTGTCAACAAGTCAACCATTCTTCTCTACTGAAACACTTAAGAGATTTGTTAAGACCAAGGGCATCAGCTAAAATTGTAAAGTGAGGTTTTTTTCCATGTGAGAACTCTATATCTACCTGTTATCCTTAGTTCCTGAAGAAGGGGCTCACCTCAGAGAGCGAAGGGAGGCAAAAGGGGCTGGGAAGACAGTGGGTGATGAGTGCTGGATAGGGGCAGCAGTTACTGGGGGGCGAACAACCCATAAAGGGCACATCAGCATACAAATATGACATTCTGCCCCCCACATGGCTGCTACCTGCATTAGATTAGAATTGCTTTTGTGTCTCAGCAACAAAATGTACATCTAGATGGTGGTGATCTCATCCTAAGAATCAGGGTTTTTTACCTTACTCAGGAATATTTTTTAAACTATGTCATTGTTTAGAACTAATTAAAAATGGTTTTGAACCAAGCACACAATAAGAAGCCCAGATCCTTTTTTACGAAAACACCAGCAGTTTAGCATTCTAAATCCCAGTTTTCTTCAGAAAGACATTTCAGTACAAAATCATGGTTTTCACCAGCTATTCTGTCTAAGCACTTCCTTTCATGTTTTTTACACTGCCCAGTTACTCTGTTTTGCATGACTATATTGATATAAATTGTAACATATGCATATTTCAAAGTACCTAGACATCTCTCAAATGTATCAGAAAACTCCAACCTCCTTCACCTAGTACTCATCTAGACAGATAAACATCACCAAATGCCAGCAGTCAGATCAGTTAATAGAACAGTATCTGAAGAGTAAAGGACAATATATTAAAACAAAATTGCACACAAAATATACCAACAAAAGATGCCTCCAAGTAGGTTTGTTATTGGTTATAATTAAGACTAGTAATGTTATAAAAGCATTAAGGCTTGTTTGTAAGCCCTCTATCTCACCACCTGGCAGGGTATGAAGATGCTCAGTCCTACCCTCACTAAATTCACTGTCTCACTGCTGTTATCACAGAGGTGTTTCAGCCCCTTTCAGATCACCTCCCCGTCCAGCTTCCACATAGCTTGCAAACCAAGCCAGCATTGTGCAGGCTGGCTGAAAATCAAGACCTTCATACCCCATCTGTGTGCAAAATAGACACCTCGTGGCATTAACAAGGCTGTCTTAAATTTCAGGAGTCACTTGAGAGGCATCATACACCACAGTGTCAGTAGACTCTTTGATCTCTTGTGGTTGAGAAGTCAGTAACTCTTTGCTTCTCCACCACCCTGGGAGGCATGCTCAGAGAGGGCAGCAGATGCATACCTAGACAGTGACTTAGACAATAAATCAGGAGAATGGGCTTCTCAGCCTACCCATGGCCAGCATGGCATGTTTGCACCGTCTCTATCCCTCTGGCCATGTCTCAGGCACTCATTCTTTTCCTTAAACTGGTGTGTTGTTGTAGATAAGCATGTCAGAAAATGTTTTGAATTAGATCACTATGGAGCAAACTACGAAGCCGCTTCTATACTATGTATGTAAAGTGGACTCCTCCCTCAGCAACAGTACAGGTGGAGTTATGCGAGTAGGCTAACTTTTGTCTCCTCAACACACTCAGGGCTCTGAGAAAACTCTGTCACAGGTCCCCTTCCTCTCTCAGAAACACTAAAGTGTTCTCAGTGAAGACCATTTACAAAGGAAACTTACCACCAGGGAAACAGAGAGTTGTTTGTGCCCAAAAAGATGCTGTGGATCATAGGAGCAGAACTGTAGGACTAGTTCAGAGTCACATGCATGAGTGTCAGGCAGCCCAAATGTCTCTCCTGGAGCTCCAGCATTAATATCAAATGATAGAACAGAGGAAATTTCGTACAAGCCCCCTTTCTTGATTGCTCATTACCACACTAAATTTTCTCTGACAGAGCACGTAGCAGACCAGGAACAACAAAAAAACCCTAAATGGTTGTATCTCAGTTCTACGATAGACTTAGATCTTGACAGAGTGTTCATGCTGTGTTGTTAAACTATTTTACAAATCAACAAAGGGCAGGAATTGTCAGAGTCATTTATTAAGGCTGGAAACAGAAACTCATCTGACCATTTTTCAATCATTGACTATTCTTTTATGCTGATCTTTTTTTTGTTCCAGGATATATATGTGCTTTCTTAGAATCTTTATTTTTGCTGTTGTGTGAGTAATCCAATATTTTAAAAACTTACTGATGATTACCATTCATGTAGCTCATTAAACGGCAGACTGACTACATATCTTAAAGGATTTCCAGTTTTCTTTGTGCAAATAGCTTACTTTTCATTGTTGAGTTTTAGGGTATGAGGAATGGATTTGTTCAAAGAGACCAGAAGATCTTTATCCTTTGACAGTGTAGCAAATCCTTTATTCTCAAATTACTCAGCAGGCATGGTTTTCCTAATACTTCCACCTGGTGCTCCATAACATGCTGGGTAGATGTGAGGAGCATCTTCATTTCGAACATGATTTCTTTGTCCTGTTTTAGTGTGCTCAATAGCAAATAGCTTGTAGTTTCCCTAAACTTTTCAGTGAACTTCAAAGTGAAAAATGCTCAGGCATACCTTATCTAGCACTGAATCCTGTAGGTCTGATCAGCATTTGTAGCAGAACTTTGCCGGCAGCTGATCCCATGACCTTTCAGGGGTCTAAGAAACATTGTGAAATATCACTGGCATGATAACTCCATGCATAACATATCAACAGAAAGTGAGAAAATCAGCAATGCTTGTGTGAACTAAAATGAGTTTTTCACAGCTCAAACAATCCATAAACCTTTCTCTTCAATGTTTTAAGAACTTTTCACCTCTTTAGTAAAATAAAGGCTCAAAATGGAAGAAATTGAATTCCCTCTCTTTCTATCTTCATATTTTTACACCTATGTGCTCTGCCAAAGCATTTTTACACTAAGAAATATAATTCTGAACTCTCTAGCACTCTCTGCCCACCTCATACCTCTGCCTACGCTTCCATCCTGTTTTCTCTTCATAGTCAACATAGTAGATCAAACAAGCAATCCTTTTATCTGGAATTGTCTGAGAAAATACCCATTCTTTCATTGAACATCACTGTGGTATTTGTTTATGTGAGTGTGAGTGTGTGTGTGTGTGTACTATATATGTGTGTATGTCTTGTATACACTTGTTTATATGTGTCTGTGTCACGTGCTTTGTGCATGCGCTTTGCCGTCTCTCTGAAATCACCAGCATTTTCATCGCACAGTTCAGTGACTCAGAAATATGTTAGTATTGACCTCCTTCCGATATAGCAAATCAACCACCACTCCTGCTTGTCTCAATTGTTTGTCTTTCTCTCACAGTGCCTCTAAACTAAGGGAGGAACAGCTCGAGAGAAAACAGATGAAAACGGGGTAGATGAGCCCTGCTACCTAAAGGCCAGCAATCCCTTAACTCACAAGTGTCTACTCAAAAACTCACAAGGTTTTTTATCAGTTTCTTTATAACCATTGTAGCAGGACAGCTGATATCTGTTTCTTCACCAAAACAGAGTGAGATCTGCCGTTCTTCTCAGTCTGTTTTCAAGTGCAGTGATCTTAGTCTGTGATGATCCCTGTCCACAATGGGATCCATCTGGGCTGCACCTTCTCAGCGCTAAAACCTCCTGAGCTGAAGTGGGGACAGGGGCAGAGCTGGGAAGAGGGAGGACAGGCAGCATCTTTTCTTCTGCCATGTGTTGGGTACCAAACTGAGTGGAGATTCAGAAAGTCAGGGGAAGCAAACAAAGGTTACCACAGCCCTACCTTCAGATGGTAACTCGAAATGAGCCAACACAGAGAGATTTAGTCCTGTGCATAACCCCTCCTGCTTTGCAGGGCATCTCTGTAAAAGGTCAACGGATAATTGCCAGTATCTGTTAATCTTAAAACAACTAAGTGATCTGTAATTATCACATTCTGCTTTTGGCTTTGACCTCTCTAATCTCTATCTCTCTCTCCCCAGCTGTTTGTTTTATGTTGTTGAGACTTAACAAAATCTCTGGCCTACTTGAGACAGGACGATGCCTGTTGGTCACTGATTTGCAGAAAATGATAAACTGCAGAGTAGTGATGCTCATGTACTGACCAGGATCTTTGGGCAGCACCAGGTAACAAATGTTCAGCTCAGTTTCAGCAACATTAATTAGCTGTTATTAATTTCACAATGAACAGCAGAGGATAGTGGCAAGGGATAGGAACACTTTCCTAAAAATAAAAGTGAAATAGAAAAGGCATGTTTGCAAAATAATGGCAAATGGTACAATCAGACCAAAGATTAACTTGTCCTGGGAATTTTTTTTCCTTTGCATTTTTCCTCCATTTATTTTAACAGTAACTCTCTATTTAGCATCAAACATAGAATCGTAAGCATATGAACTTATCTTGGTCTATTTCAGTATCTGACAGACAAGTTTTCCTGTTATAATGAAAGCTGTTTTAGTGCTTTCTAGTCTCAAAGAAAATGCAAAAGCCCCTTCCACATCTGAGCTGCACAGAACAACCCATCTGCCTGTTTGCATGAACACTAATTCCTATCTGACACTCTTCCCTTATTGCCTTGTGAGGTGGCTCTGAGCTCTTCCTCAGCTCCTGACAGAACTCATTTATAAAAATGCACTGGTGGGAAGGATGTTTTAATTGTCTCATTATGCCAAGCAACTTGTTTCTACATAAATGATTTTTTAAATGTTTATTCCCTGCCCATTTTCAATCCTTCAGGCTTTATAAGACTTTAGAGAATTTGGACTTGTCCTGGTCAGTATTTAGTCATTCCATTCCTCAGCCAGGGAAGTGTGAGTCTCAAAGCTGATGAGTAAGAATGTAACAGAGAAATAATTTCCTAGAGACTAAGACACAGTAGAGGTCAAGAGCTGTAGCCTTTGGCAGACTCAAGGGTTGTGCCCTGCAGAGCTGTCTGAGAGGTCCTAGTTCTCACCAACAGCATCACGGACTGCAGAGCCCGGTCTCCAAATGTATCATCTTCTGGCCTGCTGTGGCACTGTGGTCCCCTTTCAATACCAGCAGGACTCAGAGCATCTAAAATGAACCCTTGTATCCTGTGGCACATAGCGGTTATGATGTACCTCTTTATTGCATCCTAAGTGAAGTTCCCTATAAAGAAATATTGATTGAAGAAAAAACTCATAAGGATCAATGGCTTATGTTCCAGCTGTGTTTTATGTTACAATAACAGCTCTTTGGAGAGTTGGTGCTGGGTGAGTGCAAAGTAATACCAGTAATTCCCCCCCTCTTGGATCATCCCGTACCACATTCTTCACCGTTCTCACCATTGACTCATGGGCAGAAAATAGCTACTGTGGTCTCAGGGGTACTGTAAAAAAAAAAAAAAAAAAGAGGGGGGAGGTAGGGGGTGGAATATGAAAAGGAAATCTGCTCCAAAGAACAAATGCTCCAGGAGTAAGTGCCAGGGTGTGCTGAGGGAGGCAGTGCCAGCTGTCCCCAGGCATTCAAATCCAAAGTTCAGTAGCTGGTAGTTAAAACACTACTGACCTAACTCATCATTGCATGACAGAAGTTGCAGAGGGGTACGTGCCTGGGTGGAGGCGGGAACCCAAAACTCCATTGCTCTGAGCATGATGTGTGCGAAACAGAGCATCTCCACTATACCTCTGTAGGTGTTTTTACAATAGCAGCGACTTCCTCCATTGTAAGCATGTGAGTACAGAGCTAGTAATGAGTTGTTTACAAAGGGATTTAATTTGTATGTCTCCACTATTAAATATTATCTTTATAAAAGGCACATAGTCTTTTCTACCCAGGGAACAATAGAATCATAGAATCATTGAGGTTGGAAAAGACCTCTAAGATCGTCAAGTCCAACCATCAACCCAACACCACCATGCCTACTAAACCATGTCCCTAAGCACCTCATCTACATGTCTTTTAAATACTTCCAGGGATGGTGACTCAACCACTTCCCTGGGCAGCCTCTTCCAATGTTTAACCACTCTTTCAGTAAAGAAAGTTTTCCTCATGTCCAATCTAAACCTCCCCTGGCACAACTTGAGGCCATTTCCTCTTGTCCTACCGCTAGTTACTTGGGAGAAGAGACCGACACCCGCCTCGCTACAGCCTCCTTTCAGGTAAGTTGTAGAGTGCGATGAGGTCTCCCCTCAGCCTCCTTTTCTCCAGGCTAAACAACGCCAGTTCCCTCAGCCGCTCCTCAGAAGACTTGTTCTCCAGACCCTTCACCACCTTCGTTGCCCTTCTCTGGACACGCTCCAGCACCTCAACGTCCTTCTTGTAGTGAGGGGCCCAAAACTCAACACAGTATTCGAGGTGCGGCCTCACCAGTGCCACGTACAGGGGGACGATCACTTCCCTACTCCTGCTGGCCACACTATTTCTGATACAGGCGAGGATGCCATTGGCCTTCTTGGCCGCCTGGGCACACTGCCGGCTCATGTTCAGCCAGCTGTCAACCCGCGTCCCCAGGTCCTTTTCCGCCAGGCAGCTTTCCAGCCACTCTTCCCCAAGCCTGTAGCGCTGCATGGGGTTGTTGTGGCCACAGTGCAGGACCCGGCACTTGGCCTTGTTGCATCTCATACAGTTGGCCTGGGCCCATCGATCCAGCCTGTCCAGGTCCCTCTGCAGAGCCTTCCTACCCTCGAGCAGATCAACACTCCAGGATTTCTTTCCCTTCAGCAAGTAACAGTTTTCTTTTCAAAATCTTAGTCTCCTTTCCAAAGAACTTCTCCCAGCCTCTGTCCCTGCTCATTCCCTCCCAGACACTTGTCCTTCCCTGAGGTCTCCTTCTCCATGCCACCTCCTGTTCAGACCAGTTTCCCCTGCCCCAAACAGTGCTTTTCATCCTCACCCACCTCTAGCTGCTGTCTATTGCCTGGTGAAAACAGTCCTGGTGTGAGTCCTCCTCATCTTCTCACTTGCTGTGCAGTGCAGGCACGCTCTACCACTGCACTCACCAGCTTTTCCTGAGGGCTAGCTGCATTTCTGATGATCACACCAAGCCTCTTCATTATCATGTTATGTACATGCAGCCTCGCCACCTCATTTGAGCCAAGAGACACCACAAGGTGGCCAGGCACAAAAGGGTTAAAGAAAACCTCAGTATGCCTGGTGAAGCAAGTCCAAGCCCCCTAAAGGATCTTGCAGTCTTAAAGGAGTGACCCTCCAGGTCATGGAAGGACTTTGGTCTGCTGTATCCCTTCTGTAGAGATGATCATGACTCTGACACTGAATGCATTCACAAAAAACACAATTTAAACACATTTTTAAAATGTGTCAAGGATTTATAGACTACTGCTTGCAAGAGCTTCAAAACTGGGAAAAAGCGGGACTATTTTTAATGTAAAGCTATTGCTACCTAGTAAGAAAACACTTTTGTATTCATATAAAGTATTTATCAGGTGTAAGGTTTTATAAATTGTTTAGTCCTGAAGCCTTTAAAAAAAAACAACAAAAAAAACCCAGGTTACTTTGAATGCATTACCAAGTATCCTGTGGAATATTTCACATAAAAGGAAAAAGAAGATGTATAAATGTAAACAGGCTAATTGTATGCAGATATAAATTATGCATGTTGGCCTTATGAAAAAGCATCCCTGATTTGCAGGGGTCTTACTCAGCAGCTTTGTGTCTTGTCTAAAGGGATATTTAGTATGGCTGTGATGTGCAGAATTTAAAACAAAACTTTGAATTCTGCAGAAGAAAAATATAGCCCAACTGTGATAAGACTGCACTGTTGGGAGCAGGAGGGGTTTATTTTATTGTATTTTATTTTATTGTATTTTATTGACTGTTCTGCTCATTAGCCCTGTTAACATGTGTGTATGCCTGCCCACGGATACAGTGCCAAGTAAAAGATTGTGTTAAGACTTAACGTTTGCAAAGGGATTAGGGTTATTTTGATGTTTCTTAACAGGGATATGTAAAATATTCTCAAAGTCACAAACCTTTTCATGGTTGACGCATTTCGATTTGTCCCAGACATAAGCAGCCTGGCCTGCAAAGGTGCTGAGCAGCTGCAGTTCCCACCTGGGGACCACCGCCCTGGGGACCACGTGGGGCCAGCACCTGTGAGGAGCCCAGCTAGTTGGGACAAATTCTAGAAGTGGTTGAAATGGGTCCCTGCCCAGGCAAAACTAGATCACTCATCATCTTTTCCCCCCACTCCTGCAGAGTCCCGCTCCTCCAAATAATAGCAGCAGCGTATTGAACTCAAGTTGCAATATTCATGCTGAGGGATCCTTCATAGTGGGGGTAGGATTATGTATCCCTTGGATGCCCCCCTGTGGGTATGACTCACGCCCATGTTTCCCGTCTTTCTGGCATGGATTAGTGAAATGATGCTGAAAGTAAAGGTACAGGCAAGAAGGTTGGTGGAAACAAGTCTGTGGAAACACAAAGCAACACAGCTGAGGTAGAACCAAAACTCAAGAAGCTCACTGCAGTCAAGTCAGGGCAACCTGGTAATCTTCATCCTAAATTTCTGAAAGAACTGGCACATGTAATCAAAAGGCTATGATTTTTTCTGAATCTATCAAGCCAGGGGTGATACTGTATGATTAGGGAACAGTAAGTGTGGAGGAAGAAAACGTACTGATCCAGGCAATGACAGCCCCATCCACTTGCTCCGTCCTGCTTGGGATATGTCTATTAAATAAAAGCTATAAGGGTCCTTCAGTGTTAAGTGACAGTACAGAAGCATCAAGACAAGGTATAAATATAGGGAAAGGAATTCTTCCTTTTGGAAAAAAATGTCACAAAACAAAATGTACTCTTCATTACCACTTCTGGTAACACAGATGCACAGTGAGTGGTTCAGTAATAAAGCACCAACAGCTTCTGACAGTGTGCGGTGGTACACAGCTCCATTAAGAGGAGCTGCTGTACCTAGATATCCCAGCCATGCAGACATATGATGTTGTTGTTTCAGAAAGCTGGAAAAAAAAAGAAACAAGAGAGCTATTTCCCACTCGTTGTCTATTGCTTCTTCTGCTACATTGTGCGATGGGGCAAGAGGCACAGCTTGCATATTCACCTGCCATGATAAATTACATCAATTTCAGTCCCTCAAGACCGGAGCTACTGGTGCAGAGAGCCACTAAACACTACCAGTTGCTTTATGACACTACAGACATAAGACAGAAAAAGGCACACTGTGCAAGTGAATCATAACCCTGTATCCTGGGACAGGCTGGACACAAATATGAGAGGGAAAGTGGGATATTTCTGTCACTCATACATTGTAAATACATCCTCATCATGATGCATCCTTCGCTAAGAATCTGTACTCTATTAGCTCAAATTAGAATAAGCCTTAAAGACAGCCATTGCCATCTCTGACCCTGTCAGCTTTTCTGTCTCCAGCAGCAGCCAGTACCAGCTGCTCTAAAAGAGAACGAAAAAAGGCTACAGCCAGCAGCTATTCAATAGCAGGCCCCTAGGGGAAGTTTCTTCCCAAGTCTCATTAAATGTTGGCTTCATTCTTAAATTCCTTCTAAACTTCTCAGATTCTATTCTGGCCTCCTTGTCTGGTGTCTGCACTGTGGACTGGGCTTTCCAGTGAGGGTTTTCCTTGGCTGGCCCCAGCTCCTTCAGTGCCCACGCTCACGGCTGGCTCTGGCAGCGAGCAGAGGCTGTGCTCCTCAGTCGCTCCGAGTGACTGGTGGAGACAGCCACCACAATGCAGATCACGGCTTAAATGCAAGCAAAAGAGGATTTCCCTTACCTGAGTCCTACTGACTGGTGTCAGCATTTTTCGCTTTTTCTTTGGGATGAGATTTCTTCTTGGGGTTTGGGGGAGTGTGCATTTTCAAAGCCCTCCTCAGACCTAAAGCATTCTGTTGTGTAGCAAAGAGAGTGAGTGCATGTCACCAAATATCACTTTACTGTACATTTCACAGCAGAGTGTACCTGGGCATTCAGGAGACAGAAATGGCACTCACGTATAGGGTGGACCATAAATTGTTAGCGAATTAAGGCCCTAAGGGTTGTTTAAATATTGCAGTAATCATCTTGTCAGGCAAAGTCCCACATTCTGCTAAGATTAATCTGACATTCATCAGGAATGGCACAATAGAAGGTTATTTAATTTGGATCACACTGGACTGGAAAACTGGCAGGAGGACAGAAATGACCCAAATTGGAAACATTCTGCAGAGAGTGAGCCAGTCAAGGAAAGCAAGCAGAGAGCAAAAAAGTGTGTACATGTTTATTGGACACAGATACATTAATTAGAATGTATACATACATACATGAACTTAAATATGTGCACACAAACATACAGGATGGTGGAAATTTCAAGAGCATTCAGCATTGATCTAACTTTGTTTTGGTGTCAACTCTTTGGGATTCTGCTTTAGACTTAAACGAGAGTAGAGTGGGACTACTGGCAATAGCTTTTGAAACACCTCTCCCAGTATCTCTTCTCCTCATTTTTTTTCCTCCCTCCCTCACAATACTGAAGAAAGAAACAACCCCAAATGTTTGCATATAACCTGGAGTAAACACTGGCCATTAGGTGAATTACTTTCAGGACAGAAGTGCTCTCTTGATAGCATATTTTTAATCATTGAACATTTAAGTAGTGCAAGAAATGTATCTCCTCTTTTGGCAACTTCATGTATAAATCCTCTCCACAGCTTTCCCAGCCATTACAGAGTTTTTCCATATTGCTGTAGTCTTCCTATATGTTCAAAACAATGACAAATCTGGTAACAGCTGGATATACATTAATGCCCTTCCACCCTGGGAAAATAAAAAATAAAAACACATTCCCCTGGATCATTGCCGTTTTTTACTAAATAAGTTACTTAGCTTATTAAACTTGTCAAACAGCAAATACAAATAAAATGATGGTTTATCTTGATGATTATTCAGCCACTGCACACTGGTGTGGGTAAACACGACTGAAACATTTATCACTGTTCACGAGATGTCTATATTCTGCTTTCCCTTCTTACTTTACCATTACCAGGGAACGCAATGTCCCCCCACTGTGCCCCCTGCTCCCCACAAAGAAGCTGGAGTTCTTCAGAGATGACAAGTTTTAAATAAAATGTAAAATATTAATTGTGCAGCAGTCAAATGGGCATATTACAAAGGGTTTCAAATTCCCTAACAGTAATCTGCTGCATTTGTAAGCTAGCAAACAGTGAAGATAATTTAGGGCTTTGAATACCAGCGCTGAGTATAATCAATGTGAGTCAGATGCACATTACCAAATTGAAGACATTTTATCTATGCATTATGTCAGATCATGAATCAGATTTGTGTAAACTGAAATCCTGGGAAACAAATCCATTTGCAAATTCAACTACAGCCACACCAGTATATAATTATGTTACATATCAGACAGAGATACAATGGAACAAACTATCATATCGAGAGACCTTTGCTGCTTTCAGGACATCTACAGAGCCAGGTTTATATGGCACATTACTACCAATTCATCTATACCCATCCGAGTAAATCGGTTGGCAGAGAGGGGCAGATTACCACTAATGGCTCTATTATGGAAAGAAGCTGCAACCATTAGCTATTTTACATATGGACAAAAGAGAATTTAATTGATGGCCCATCGCCCAGCAGACAGAGAGAAATTATGATTTTCACCTTAATGCCAGGCATTAAAAATTCACAGGGCCGTGGAAGAAAGAGATGTTCATCCAGTCTCGCTCTGCTTATGGGTCATTTTAAGCACAACATAAGGAGAGAAAAACAGCACAAGGGGAGCTGTTCCGCTTTGAGAAAGCTTGAGTACTCTGGGAAAAAAATTCACAAGTTGCAGTGTTATGTTGTTAAAAAGCCAAGACCATGACCCTCTTATTTTCCTTAGCTACAATTTTATTGTTCCCAAATAGTATCCAAGCATTCAGCAAAGCACATTCCGTGAGTGTTTATATTTGCAAATGAGGGGAAAAAGGAGCATTTTTAGAGATATAGTACATCATAGTAATAATATAATTTATTTTCACATATTTAAATATAAATGTGTATTCATATATTTAGATATAAAATTTACTTAATTTAGCATATGTGATAGGCTTGTGTGTACTTGTATGTCTTCAGTTACTCATTTACAAATATGTAGAAAGACATTGCACTGTAGTGTTGTATCCAGTATCTGTATTATTCTGGTAGGGCCAGTTTTACCTCCCATGTTCAACTGAGAAGGTTTTTCTTATCCCTCTCCTCCAGGAAGACCCCTCCAGACTTTGCTGTCTCCAGGATATCCACAGTTCTCACTTCATGACCTACGAAATGGTGAAGCGTGAAGTTACAGGGGACTCCAAACAGGATCTCACAGGACAGGCACTCACCCCGGGCTGCATCCTGGATTTTGATGCTGGGGTTTCTCTCCTGCTTCCTGCCTCCTCTTACTCCACCGGGGGAATTTTGCTGTAGAGGTAAGGGCTGCCTGGTCTGCAGTAATTTCTAAGATCTAAGATCACCTTCTTCCTCCAGTCTGAAAGCACTGCAGGTTATTAATAAACTTTGAGATTGTTATGGCAGTAACTAAAGACCATAGTGGCATAGCAAACTATACGCTCTGCAGGGCAGAGAGTATCCAAATGGATAACAGAGCTGCTGAGTTGGAGAAAGGGACAAATATACAAGTTGCGTACGGTGGCAGGAACTTTTTATGTCCCCAACTGATGTAACAGGATAATGTTAATCTGTCATGTCTGTAATTTATGTTTTGTATGAGCAGAGAGGGAATTGTAAGAATATATGAGCCTTGTCTCTTTTATGCTCAGATAGCTAGAGTCAGGCTGAAAATCTCCAGCCAGGTTGGTCTGCATACAAAAACTGACTTGTCAGGCTAGAACAAAGAGTAGACGGCTTTTTGAATCGGAGACTCAAGAACAGAAATAAGAACTAAAGCAATGCTGCAAGACACTACTTACTGTTGTAAAAATCGGACAAGGTAAATAAGGAAGGGAAAGTGTCTGCATGCAATACTGGACACAATATTGGATGGATTTTTTGAAACATGTACAGCATGCATATGTAAGACATTAAAATATCCTTGGAGAGGAAGACTTGGGGAAAACAGAGGGGTGGTAAGCCATTCAAAGTAACTTCAGAAGGCATTGCTCGTGGACATTGCAGAAAAGTGAGAGGAAGTGGTGAGGCAGAGAAAAGGAGGCTAACAACAGACTCTTCCTATTTTTCTTTCTTTTCCAACATTTTGCCATGGCAGCAGGTTCTGGAAGCAGAAGTTGTCTTCTTTAGTGTGGACTGCATTGCTTTAATCCATAGCACTCGCAGACCAAAAGTAGGCAATGGTGGCTGTCAGCCAACTTTGTTCCCGGCTCTACCAAAAACTCAGAACAGCCTCTAGCACTGCGTAGGCTATGGTGGTGATCCAGAATGGGTCCTGGAACCTCTGCAGTGCAGCTTGAGGGGCGTTCAGTGGCCTCCACATTTCACTCCTAACAGCTGTTTGCAAACAGATCCTCTGGGGATAGTTTTATAGGATGTTTATGCAGGGTTTGTTGCTATGAACCTCCGGTGGCAGAAACCAGAGTTTTCTCAGTTCCCTTTAATCACTCTGGTCCTTTGACAGTAAGAAAGGATTTAGATCAAGCTGAAGATTTCAGCTCAGAAGTAAGAAAAATTGTGTTTATTCCTGTTAGGTAGCCAGCTTTGCTAACCCCAGTCAGCTGCAGCAGAGACTGAGATGGTGGGTGAGGTAACTATGGCCTTTGTCAGAACTGATCTCTCTACCCAAGTTCATGTGCACATTCACACACACGCGTAATAGGTGGGTAGATATTTGCATGACAGAATCAAACATCTATCAATCATTTAGACTTTCTGGTAGGGAGGGCCACATCCACACTGCATCCAGCAAGAATTAGATACAGATGGAAGTGGGGAGTTTGTTCCTTTCTAAAGAACCAAGGCACACATGAAAAGTGAATCTGTGTATTCATTTAAAAACACTGACGTCTCTAGAGATTTTTGACATGTCAGCATCGGAAACAGGAAGGCTGGAGAGAACAGCCAGCAGTAACAAGGAGCAATAACCATGTGGCCTTCTCCTTCTACTCTTCCTTTCTTCCCCTAAATGAGACATCTGATCAAAGGCTCTTGCAGAAATGCTAATGAAGCCTCATTTTGTTATTTCCATGGAATCCAACACCCAGGGGAGGGATAGATGGGCAAGAAGGGTAAATCTGCACTTGCAAGATGATGTAGGAGCAGGAGTTTGCTGTGAGAGCGTCTGCCACAAGTCAATAGACACTGATTTTTTTCAGCTGTTCAAGTTTTAAACTTCAAGACTTGTCTTTTGCACATTTTCTCAAGGCAAAATTCCTTCAGGAGCTAGTGGAGCTAGCTAGGAGCTACCCCTAAAATAATTGTAAGGAACAGGAAACTGAGAGAGTTTTAGTCACCCTGGTGACTAGTAAAAAGGAGAATATTCTCATGAAAAAATGTTACATTCCTACTGTAAGCAAGACAGATGTAGTTTCACTTGTATGATTTTAGTTCTTTACCTTTGGCCTTGGATGCTGCCATCAAGAAGAGTGGAAATCACCTGTGTTCTTAATCAAAAAGCTAAAGGACAAGGATTTCCCTTATTACACCCAAGGCTGTGGTCCTCAGAATGTATAAAAATTACTCCTAATTTTCCACATGTTTAAGCGTCGGCTCATGAGAAGCCCTTCTGAAGTGGATAAGACTATATAAGTACACAAATAAGAGGTACTAAGATCAGAATTTCTGCATTCATGGCAAAATAAACCTTTTTAGGGTATGCAAAATGACTAAAGTGTTCTGTGTTCTTGTTCCTTTGTCTTTTTAATAATAAGGGCAGAGAAGCGGAATTAACTGTTTCTGGCTTAATATCAAGGTTATGCAGGTTAAACTGAAAAATGTTAATGCATTCCTATAGGCAGTTAATGGACAGTTTGTGCAACCATTGTTTGATATGAAACTGTACTGTTTCTCTCTTTCCAATATTTATCTTGACTTTTAGTGATATCAGCTGATTACATTTATCTAGGTAGAGTAGTTCAGTTGCTTATTCCTCTGATGTAATTGTTTATTCCCTCATACAGAAGATATATTCATATGATATTTCATCCAAAACCAAATGAATTTTTCACCCTGCCTTTTAAGTATTACAACAAGAGCTGCAATGAAAAGTACTTAAAAAGATATCAGCATGAAGTCTGTTTAAGTCAATATTGGTTTTAGATTAAAATTTCATAAGTGTGTCCAGCACTGAATTGTACAACATTGCATAATATGATTTCAAACTGTCTATTACAGGTTTCTTTAAAGTATATAGAGATAGCTAGTGATTAAAGGCTTTTTGTTCAAGTCCCCCATTGGTTTAGAAAACTGAAAAAAGAAGCATTTTCAAAAAACATTACATGATTAGTCTGAGAATGCACTGCTAATAGATATTCCTGAAGCAAAATTCATACCGAGTTTTTGTAGGACACAGCTCACGCCCAAATATTCTCATACCTGTTGTATGAGTTTTAGAAAGCTCCATACTCCACAGGGTCAACCAATCTCTAGTCAGGGAGTTGGGGTGGAACTTTCACACCCACTGGCTCATTTCACATGTTACCCACTGCAGGGATGCTTTCCTTTCCTCTAGAAAGCTGCCATGTGCTGGACAGACCAAGGCAGAGCCATTTGCCTCAGAATGGACCGGTAAGGCACAATTCTGCTTCATAAATAATGCAAAAGACTCATTTCTGATTAACTTCTCAAATCTCCTTCACTGAAGAAAATTACACCAGTTCCACATTTTTGTTCCATGAATGCATACAACTTAGGGTTTTCTGGAAAAAAATATGCTGACTTTCAATGAGCTCTGTTCAAGAAAACCTGAGTGCAGAAGAGGGTCAGACGTCCTTAAACAATGATCACCTTTACAACTTCAGTGATGTGCCAAAAGGCACCAGAGCTGAAGGAAAATTCAAGCTGCCACCATTATTTTTAAGTGTTCCTGTTTAAGTAGGCCATCTGCACAAAAATATGTGGCTCCTGAAGCTGCAGGATCTCCCATCACTGCAGGCCTCCTTTCCAAGGACACCAGGGAACAACTGACAGGGCATATTTGTCCCCTACATCCTGACAGCTGATAGTACCAGCTCTCACATCCCTTCTAGCAGACGGGGACCCCTAAGTTTGCCTGGATCTCAGAAAGTAAATCTTTGTCTACAACGCTGCCTTATGCAAACCCCTTAACTCTGGGGAAATTAAAAAGCATGCCAATTTGTCGGGTCTATTGAATTAATTTGTTAAAAATAAACATGGTTAAAAATGGAAAAAGCATGTTACTTCCAGCAAGGCAAGGGTAAGTTCCTGATTACAACCTGGGAAAGACAGCTCACCAGAAGAGTGTGCAGGCAAAGGAGCTCAATCCTACAGCATCAGTCCCTTGTTCTCACTGTCTCCTAGGGCTTGCTGTGCACAATTTCTTGGCTCAGTGCCTCCAGAGTTGGGCTTTTCTGGGTGTTGTTGAATGCA
Source organism: Pygoscelis adeliae (assembly GCF_000699105.1). NCBI lineage: Eukaryota > Metazoa > Chordata > Aves > Sphenisciformes > Spheniscidae > Pygoscelis > Pygoscelis adeliae. Next base: position 574,385 of record NW_008824115.1, on the reverse strand, counting down.
AAAGAAGGTTTTCATTGTCGTAGTTCCTTTCAAAACCTGTGCATTTCTCTATTGATCAGTGTGTTTCACTGTGGTGTACCTTGAATCAGCTGCTTCGCATCTGTGTGAACGCGAAACCCTTAAAGCCTCTCTAATATTGCTCCCTTTTATACAAAGAGGTGATCTTGGAAAAGCCAGTTTCCCTATTCATATTTACTTTTCCTCTTGAAAATCAAAAAAGCTGTAGTTATCAACTCACACTGTATTTTTTTTTCAGTAAAGCTGTGGGTTTTGGGTTTTTTTCCTCAGTGTGAAAAAGATTCAGCCGTTTACTGGTGTTTTATGTAGATTACACACAACATGTTAAAACCCATTGCTTGGTTTAGTCACACCTAACTAGACTGAATGCCACAACTCCTAAAATAATGCTAAAAAGTAGAGGTTTTCCTGCCTGCCTGTTTTTTAAAGTGAAAAGATATGTGAAAAGCTGTAATGTTCTTTAAAGATAGGTTATACAAAAATTGAGTCTGAGCTTTTTTAACAAAACAGGCATTTGTCCTACATCATTAAGATAAAAGCACCCAAAACAAATTGAGGGGAAGTTAGAGATAAACAGATCTTTATATCCTCTCACAATATCTGAAGAACCCCTGACCATTTAGGCAGACTGTTTGCAACTCAAATGCTGATTAAAAAGAAATTACAGAACATATGCTTACAGGAATGAAATATCAGGATTGGTAGTGTAAGTAGGAAGCATATTAGCTGCATACAAAAAAAGTTGTGTTTTGGAACTTCACCACACCATTCTAATACTACAGCTATCAGGATTAACTCTCATTACAATTACATGTGGTACATAGCCAAAGCAAGAAGTGAAATAATTCAGTTCAGCAAAGGCTTCCAGTCTGCTAAATAAAGACCAATGTTGCAAGATGTACACTACACTGCACTAACCAGTTTTAAAGGTTCCGGCTACTGTTTAAAATATCATGTAGTACAAGATAATCCAGGACACTCATCCACTAGATTCTTAAACCTGAGGGAAAGGAAAACATCACCCCATATATTTATCTATGAAAGTTGGTTCTGCCTTTTCTTCCATGCTTTTGTTTTCCTGTGAAATCAACAGCAGCTGTGCACACAGGGCCAGGAAAGTTGCCTTAGTGATTTTGTGGATCATCTTTTCCTTACAGATGAAAAGATACTAACACTTCCTTGCATGTAGTGTCTTTTTAAACTGTCATAGATGCTTGATTAATCCTTGTTCAGTGAAAAAACCTTCATGCTCTGCTCCTCATTTCTGTGGAAGCTAGCTTTCTACCTCAGCTCCTTTTTTATTAACCCTGATTTTACCATGCAAACGATACCAGTTTTTGTACTTCTGGAACTCTCAAATTATATCCTAAATTTGCGTACTATAAGAAAGCTTTCATGCATGATTGAGCCTGTTTACATTTTCCCCAGCTCAGATTTTATAGGTGCCTCTGACTCAGCTGAATGAGATAGCTTGTCTCTGCACAGTTAAGGCTTTCAGAGTAGCCAGAAGTACCAAGAGAATGAAAGGGAAAACAGAGGGAGCTCCAAAGGACAGATTTCTACGTAAACAATTGAGTTAAATTTCTTTCAGAGGTACCATACAAATGAAAACAAAATCGAGCTGTATCTGTATTTGCTTCTTTATTACATATCTCATAAAGGTCCCTGAATATTTGCTATTTTTTAAATTCACATATTTTGTTTTGGGCCTTTATTTTTTATTTCTAGAATTTAGAGTTGCAATTCACATTTCTTGTAATAGCTTTTTTGGGTTTTTTTTCCTAGGAAGACTTAAAACCAGGAGAAGAATCAGTCTTGTTATGGCAGCAAAAATCAGAAAGATAATGGAAACTGGTTGACTGAAACATTCTAACCTATCTAAACATATTGTCTGAAATATTTAGTTTTATTGAGGCTAAAGAAAAATAAAGTATCTTTTCCATTGATGACTAGCACCTTCTATAGAGAAAGCTCACTAATGTATACCAAATATTTGAAAGTCTATTATTATGTTCACGATTCTAAAAACATTTATACAAAACATATTTTAATCATGAACAATGATACACTGAATGTTTCCCAGGTTAACCAACATCACGTGAGGCCAAGGCAAAACATTTTCTGCCCACACTGATGAAATGGCAAAGGAATTTTGTTTCCCCTTCTTAAATAAAACACACAGATTCAACGGCTCTACCTAAAAAACCTTGTGAGAAAACATTCCTTTGTTTAAGATTTAAAACCCACAGAGCTTTTAAGAGCAAATAAAGATTGTGCCAGTTGCTGTACAAATCACATATGCACAGTGCAGCGCTGATCTCTGCTCAGCCATACCTCAGTACAAATAAATAATATGTGGAGATGAAGCCCCCAAAGAGTTCCCCAGGAAAACCAGGAAATGCCTGATTTTATATTCCTGATATTTCTGAGCACATCACTTAAATAAAATAAACTCAGACTCAAAAGGAGAAAGTTTTCTAGCCTTTCTTTCACATCATGAAGAAGTAGAAAGGGCAAAATTCCAGTTTTCCATGCCACTGCAAGTCACCTTTAAAAGTGCATGCTTTTCCACAGCCTCAACTCCTGTTCATTTAATTAAGAATGACAGATGCTCAACATCTGGAGAAAATAAGGTCTGATTTAGTGGCCACGTTGCACTGGTGGAAACTTCAGACTGCAGGTTTGGAGTTACAGAATGTTTGAAGTAGATATTTAAGCCAGTTGAGCTGCTGAAAGAAATCACATGAAGTGATGTCTAAAGGAACAACATGAGAAGAAGCCTTGATTTCACCTAAATGGTATATTTCCATTTTTCATAGCCATGTGCAACCAGCCAGCCTGGTCATTCCTCTGTATCTCCCCCATCTTCTATGCCTGCCCTATGTTGCAATTGTTAGCGTAGGGCAGCCATAGTTAACTTGTTAACTGACCTTTTGCCATTGCTCATTTGGTGCATCTCACCATCGTATTTTCATGCATAGTTCAGTGGCAGATTTAAAAAAAAGAGAAAAACTCATACACTCCAAGAGCGTAAATTAAATAAAGAAGCATCATGCTGACCCAAAGTGGTTCATCACTCTTCGGATGTGAGCTCAGGAAACATCAAGTCCTGTATTGTAGCCATCTTATGGTGTTGTGTGGCCTTCACGCTGCCACTGTAGGCTTCCTTCCCTTGCGCTCATGAGGACAACCTGCTGTCGGCTATCCTCACACAGGCTTGCAATGCCGTCTTCTCTGGGGATGGTCCCTAGCGCCCCGTGTGGGCTCACCCATAAATGGAGCAGTGACTAATTTAGTGTTTCTAGTGAAATTCAGGAAAATCACACTCTGAAGAGATCATAGATACTGCAATACTGCAAATGCTACATCAGTGTTTAGGAACTTAGCTCAGAACCTAGTGAGTAGAGTGCTGATTAAAAATTATTTGCAGGTCAGTTTAAAGGCTAAAATATGGACTTGGCTGCTTAGTTTTCCGTGTTTGAAAATTGTCCCTGTGTTATCAATGGTGTCCTATACTTACTCACCTGAGACTCCTCATTCTAAAGTAATGGGAACTCGAGGGTCTTCAATGTAAAGACACTTCCAATTTCTCTGCTAGGGGAACATTTTGTCAGTACATGTGTATCGGATGCAGGTGGCCAGGTGTTGGAAGCAGGGGGTGGAGGTAGGATGGGGGACCTGCAGGGCTGCACCATGCCAGATACAGTTCCCCATTGTCAACACTTGGACACCTACACCCACTACACATATACTGATACTTTCCACAAGTCAAGTCTGTTTTGCCCGTGACGGTAATTGGCAAGTGATCTCCCTGTCTTTATCTCAACCCAGGAGCTTTTCCATCATCTTCTCCCCCACATTGTTGAGGAGAGAGAGTAAGAAAGCGGCTGGGTGGGTGTCTGGCAGATGGCCAAGGTCAACTCACCACAGCATGTAAATAATGTACGGTATCATCTAATTGAAAGATAGCCAAAGTGCCATGATGCCTCCAGTAGTTATTCTGTTTTAGTGTGCTTTCTCCACAGAAAAAAACAAAAAATGACAAAACCCCCCCAAACCCCGCTAGCCATTCTAGCAAACTGGTTCACAAAAATGTGCTGTAGACACATGTTTAGCTTCCATATAGTAAAATACATTGAATAAATATTACCAAAGACATCTAGCCACAGGGCATTATCTAGAAGTTATTGGCAATAGATTTTGTGGGACTGTCCAACCTTTTGAAAAAGAGAGAACTATATTCAGACAAAATTTTTCGCTATTGTATAAAACTAAGCCAAAAATAAAGCCGTTTATAAAATATGCACATAGTCCATTCTCTCCACTAGACTCTTCTGCCTTACTGTAAAGTATTTCTTGTGTGCCTTTTTCCATCTTGGTCTAGAAACAAGATTATGGAAGCAGCACTGGAAAGAAATAATCTTCTGGTGTTTCCAGCCTAAGTAATAGTCCAGGTCTCTAGACCAGTGATTATCTGAACCAGTCCTCCTACAGCGAATATATAATTTTTGCTTTAATGAGGGAGCCTGGGACCATTGCAGGTGCCAGGAAAAGTGTTTTGTGTCCCCCCAAGCTCAATAGCAAGCACAGAGGCTGTGGGGAGGAGGTATACATGTATTGCTTTCAACATTATGTCCACAGATAAACCAGCATTCTTTACAAACTGAGGTGAAAATGATCGGTCCAGAGGAAAATGAAACATCTCAGCCCTTTTGGAATAGATCTTGCTGCAAAATTAAGACAAGCATAATTGGCACAGATTTGTCTGCTGGCAGTATTAAGGTCATGGATTTTAACTGAGATTTCCTTCCACTGCTGGTAATTTCTATTTAATCTGAGATTTGGGAGATGGAGTTTTCTGGGTAGCAAGCATAGTCCAGCAGTAGAATGAGTCCTGGGAATGCCATGGAGCAAATTTGAGATTTTACCCTTTCTGGGATTATGCATTGCTGTTCATAAAGAAGGGAAATTGTGGGGTTATGTATTTTATTTAACATTCTTCCTGTTTCTGACAATTGCAAGGTTTGTTTTCCCCAAACCAGGTGCTTTAAAAGGCAACCTCTGCAGACCAGTTATTATGCATAATATCCATTTAAATTTTAAATGTTAACTGTTATCCCTATTAAGAAAAGTCTAAGATTCAATCTCTAGATTTCTCGGATTCAATGAAGGCAAAGCACTTTGTTACCAAAATTTAAAATGTTCCCCCCTTGCCAAAAAAGCAGTGACAATTTGTAAGCAGTTAAACTACAAAACTTGTTTTGCTAGACCAATTTATAACATATCTGTTGCATAAGAAAGAGCAAGACAGAAAAGAAAAATGACTCTTTGAGAAAAGCCTAAAATATGCTAGGTGTGTCAAAAAGCTTTGAAGCAAAACTTATTTATATAGGAAAGCTATTTAACCCAAATTAGATGTGTTTGAATTAGTTAAGTTAGTGGAATCAGGAAGAAAAATAAAAGGTTGGACAATTTTGTATAGATAAAATTTTCAACCTGAACAGTGAGGAATTTGGGAGGTTTTTTGAAAGAAAAAATCCTTAATGTCAATAACAATTTTTTTTCCATGAAGACTAGTGTTTGAGCTTTATTCTCAAATTTCAGCTTTCTTCTTAGAAGAAGACTAAGTGAATTCCCTCATCACAGAGAGACCCTTGCCCACTCCATGCCTCCCACAAAAGATCAGCTGTACTTGAACTGTTCATGACGTTTTGTCTAACCTGTCCCTGGAAGCTACCCCAAGAAGGAAATCCCACATCCTCCCTAAGCAAGCCATTTGAGGCCCTAACTGTCTTTCACAAATACAATTTCCCCACTATATTTTAATCTTTTTGTAATTTTAATCTTTTGTGCAACTTAAACTAATTTCCCCTTGTCCTACTCAGAGAGACTGTGAAGCACTGTTTATTCTTCTTCACAAGGTCTGTTGCACATGTCAAGCTGGCTGTTCTCAGGGAGACTCCTCTTTCCTAGATTATTTGAACCCTTGCTTCAATTTTTTCCCAAGGTCGTGGTTTTTTGTAGCCTTTTAAGTTTATTCAGCTTTCTCTCACTTTTTATTCCTAAGAATTGTGCCCTCTGTTATTTCACAACTGTTCTCACACAAGCTGCCTTTCTGCAATGAACTGCTGATAAGTTCTTTGGAGGTAGGGCAGGATCTGCTTGACAGGCTGTTTGTCACCATACCAGTTTTCCAAAAGATGTTTGGATATTTAAAGTCCTCCATCAACACCAAGTCCTTTATCACACCTGATCTCCCAGGCTGAGTGTTCAATGGCAGACTTCAGCATGAGATCACTCCTTCCAACCTTCTGTCATTGCCCAGAGATTTCAACGGGTCTGTCATCCTTTCCATTCTAGACTTCAGAGCATGCATGCATGACCATGACACTGCCAGATTTGTAAAAACACACTAAACCAGTACCAGAAAGGACTAGCATTTGTCAGGGCCATCATCCTAAAATAAATGGAGTATTGATGCCAGCCAGGTTTGGGATTGTATCAACATAAATCAAAATAGGATGCATCTGTCACAGACCCTTGTTTGCTGCTTTACTGCTATCCAGCTTGCAGTTCCCAGGTACCACACTGCCTGCCATGTTTATGTGACTCCTTTACATACCAAAGGCTGTTACTCTGGTGTAATTTATATATCACCTGCTTTACAACCTCACGAGTGCCCCATTAGGTGGGAGTCATGCTGCCTTGCACTTGGATCATTTTCTGACTTGTGCATCTGTGCAATGCATTCCTTTCCAGCACTGTTGAACTGTGCTTAGCCATCAGAATGGTGCTTGTTCCAGGTCATCTTATTGTACTATTCATTTTTTTATATTGACAAAGCTCAAATCAGATAAATATTTAAGCAGGAATAGTTTAGTAACACTTCTTTCTTCATTATAATCACACAGAAACAAGAGCTTTAGCTTTCCTCCCTCCTGCTTAGCTCACTAAAAGCATACATTTCAGTGCACTGAAAAACTGCAAAATTTCTTCATTCTCTTTAACAATACCACACTAATTTCTGTTATCTGTAAGCAGGTTCACGTCCCTGATGGTTTGTGTGGCTGCACAGTAAAACATTGTTCTTCCTTCAAAGAGATGGTGATTTACAGGCTGTACCACGCTCTCTTTTAAGGCCCTGTTCACACAGGACAGAAGCCAGACGGGGATCACTGAAGTCTGGCAGGATTGCGTCCATGCAAAGGGCTGGCAGAAGAGACCCCATCACACAGGCAGATTTTATTTAAAGAACTGATCAAATTCAAAATATTTTTACTGCAACTTTTCTGTCCACAAAGACCCTTTGCCCTTTGAAACAGAGTGTATGACATAAATTGAACATCTCCATTCCCACAATGAGGGTACTTCTTTTTTAAAAAATAAGATCATTTGTAAGAGAATCTTGTTCAGTCATTTATAAATAGTCACCTCTGTAAACCAAGAAATAACCTTGTTTAAAAAAGTACCAGCATTGTTGTTCTGTTGTCACCCGCTGGTAATTGAAAATGTGTTTCTGTCAGTTCCTCCTAAGACAGAATGTAATTCTTTCTAAGATCTTGATCTTAAATTGGAAAAAAAAAAAAAAGTCAGTGATAAAGCAGCCAGAAGTTGCTACTTGTTCTTTGCACTGGTGATATTGCTACTGCCCTTTCTTATAATCTAAGACATTATTCTTTCTGGCTCCTGGAAGGCAGCAGTACAGTCCTATTTTTTCATTGTTTTTTTCTCCTGAATTGGTATTGAACTCTGCTTTGTACCGAAATGCGAGGACCTGCATTACAAAACAAACAAACAAAACCCCAAAACACCCAAAATTATACGGGACCAAATCTTTAAGTCTTACCTTAGCTTTTAGCTTTGTCATTACTCATACTAATTCAAAAAGGATTTTACCTAAGTAGATCAGACGAGGAATTAAGAAAAGCTCTGTGATTAAGGCAGGACTTTATAGTTAAAGTAATAACGGACCCTTGGTTCCTCTGCTTGTGCTTCACAGAGTTAATCTGATTTTTCTTTGTCTGGTCTTGTGGAATAAAATAATAAGAGTATTCCTTACACTGTGTGATTGATCTACTGTCCTGAGAAAACAAACAGGCCTGTAAAAGGAGAACTAGAGATGAGTTGTGGCAGCGCTGAGAAATACAGCTTCGTAGCTTCTGGACTTGAGGTGCCTCATGCCTGACGAGACAGAGGAAAGGTGGCATCGTAGGCATAGCCATTTGCATTCAGTCGTGCCCATACGCCCCTTGTGGACCACTATTAACTAGCTCAGGTAACAGTAAAGACGACGGTTTATTCCCAGAACAACCCCATAGATGCCAAACAGCTACATTAAGCCTTCTAAAAACAGCAGTCCCTCCCTCTAGTGTAAATATGGACCCTCTTCTCCAGGCGCATTCCTCTTGAGTTACAGTGTCTACCAGGCAACCATGTAGCTCAATTCAAAAGAAGTAAGAGAAGGGAAGCCAAAGGAAGGATCTTAATTAAACTGCATCAGTTAGAGAAGCTGAGATTCATCACTAAAAACCCATCCTGAAAGGGCTGGTTTTGCTGGACAGTTTGTGCTGTGTGGTACATTAGCCAAATTACAAATTCTTGGCCAATAACATCATGGTTTCAGTTATTTTTTGTTTCTGTATGACCATCACCTCTGCCTTTGTTTTCTCCTGCTCCCCTTCACTCCGCCCACACACTTTCTAATTTTTTTCAGGATCCTTAAATCTTTGCTAAAAGTTTTTCTTGACTGGTAGTGCAGGTTAGAGAGTCACTCCCAAAATACTTCAACTCTCTTAGAAAGTTTAGCACTCAAAAAATGTGTGACATCAGCTGACTTGGAAGCTTGGTTTGCTATCTCTCTGCAGAGTATCATGCAGGCGATAAAAGTTTCTCCTTAACTTTACCAGTATATCTCACTCATGTGAAAAGGCTACCTCCGGGTCACAGGGGTAATGCAATTCATTCACTATCGCCCATTCCACCCCGGTCCTCTCTCTGCTGGGAGTGTAAAGAGGCTAACTGCAATCCGAAGGAAGATTTTTGATGTGGACACACGTCCTTTATGCTCTAGACTAGGACCAATGGTTCATGTCCATTAGGCCAGCAAAAGAAAGCAATCAGATGGCAATGATTTTCAATCACTACTGGTTCAGGGTTAGATTCAAACAAGTGACCTGGAGGTGAAATGTTCCACATCCCATTACTGATCGTCTAAATTATTCTTCCCCCACAGATGAGACTTGACACACATAAAAAAGTAGCTTGTGAGGAATTGCAAAAGAAAAACTGAGGCAGTAGTTCATAATAGATGTGGATTTTGTTAGCCCTTTATGCCTAGGCAGTATTGTTGTAGTACAATGACAAGGCAGAATTATTGATTGCATCTAGTGGCTCGTAACTGAGTAACCACACGCAACATATCCAGTTCATGAACTAATTCGACTGCTTTACAGTGTATGGCAATTTATTTTTTTTTTAATAAAGAAGCAGCTTCCTACAATTTCTATATTTTTGAACTACTTTAAAATAAGGAATACCTGACAAAATCTTCTTCCTCAAAGCAGAATTTATTCCTAATCTTTTTCTGTCCTTATCCACTTTCTCCAATAACTTACCGATAGCTAGAAACATTTTTCAGAAAATTTGCCTCTGGGGTGCAGCCAAATCTGAAGGGGAGAAAAAGTGCTGTATCTCATGGAGGATTTCGTAGGAGAAAAAGAATGGAAGAAAATTAAATTCCAAAATAGAAACTGCTATAACAGATACTTTGGGGGACTGGGTTTAGTAAAAAAGGTAGGAATAAAACTTTACTTAGACAGTTTCCTTTGCTCACTAGACAGTTATCTGCCTCATTGGAGAGGAATATAAACATAAATGAGAGATCTGAGGCAAAGCAAACACTTCAAAGGAGTTGCATCATTCTCTCCCTTCCCTTTCTATCTGCTTTTCTGATGGTATGAGACATTTAGTAGCTCCCTCCAGGGCTCGCCCTCAGACCCAGCAGCCTCGACTCCTGCACATGCACACGTACACCACAGGTACCACCAGTAGAAGATCATGACAGACTGGTCTGGCTTCAAGCAGGAGTCAATAGCTTTGTGTTTCTCCAGGCTTGAAATAGTTTGAAACTCTGAGGGTCTGAGTGGAGTAACTTTTTGCAGATTTGTGGTTTTTTTATGCTTGCCTAAGAGCCAAACAGAACTTTTATTTAGTGCAGCTGTTTTGTTCTCAGGGGGTGGGCGATCACAAGGCAAAGAAGTGAAGATCTGGCAAAGGACTTTTTCGCTACAATTCCCACCTCTGGCAAATAGCTCATTGCAGCAAAGAGAAGGCACACGACGGAGCTGGAGAAGCAAAAGTGCTCTGCTCTAAAAATATATGACAGTGAGTGATGCAAAAGGAGGTAGGCAGGGAAGTGAGTGCTAGGAACAGTTTTGAGGATCAGTCAAGTGCTCGCCTTTTTGCTATCACTTGAACTGTGGTGCCACTCTTACAGGACTTTAGACAACTGTTTGCTGAAGCGGTTATAAAATCCAGCAGCTCCTCTTTGCAGGGATGCATGGAAAATAGCAAATAGGAGAAAAATAAATTACTTATTCCACATAAGAAAGTCTGGCTGAGTCTGGCATTAAATAAAACTTCCTTAGCACAATGTAAGATTGCTAGTGCACTGAGAAACCAGGTGGGCTGTCAGAATTTAGATCCAGACTGACTTTGAGGTGTATTGGAATCTCGGTTATATAATTAAGTCAGAAGGAACAGACTTCTTCACAGTATTAACCAGCCCATATATAACTTGCAGTTTGTCCTTTAATACTTATCTAGGATGGGGTAAATCATTTATCTCTCCACTGACTACAGAAGGAAGCTGGACAGCTAACTTGGAGTAGACAATCAATTTTTGGATAGCTTACATTAGGGGAGGTGGAACCGACCTGTAGTATCTTTCTTATAAGCAGTATCCTACCAAAACTTATTTTACAGAATTAAATTTAAAGAGCAGAGGAGGAAAATTTTGCCAAGAAAATACATGGATGCTTAGCAAGACAGAGACAAAAAATGCTGTTCCAGACTGAAGGTGACCCAGGGGAGAACGCTTGCATTCAACTGCAGCCAGATTGTATTCCGGGGGAGAAAAATAGGCTTTTAAAAGTCTTACTCCATATGTGACTGAATAGTAGAAAGTATGTCAGGGAAAAAAAAACCTTACCATTTTGACTGTGTTATTTGCAATATCATTATTTAAGAGCCAGCATGGAGGCTGTGAGGGAGGGGAAAATGTTAACAGAGAATTTAAAGAGATGTAGTGTTGCTGTGGATGGGAGATACTTTACCCTATGCGGCTGTACTCTCCAGCTAACTCAGTAAGGCACGGAGAGCCTTTTTTAAGCCCAGCTTGCAAAGATTCAGTGAACTACATCTTGGACAGATTCACAGTAAGGAGTTTACATCTCTCATCTCTAAGCTAAGCTTAAGTCTGGCATAAACATATCAGTGTTTGTTACTCAAGTGTTGCCACTGCCAGTAATGCTTCTCCTAGTAGTATAGGATCTATGGTGTTATTCAGCATCACTGTTTATCAAGAATTAAATGAGGATGATTAAAGGATAGGAAAGGAAAAAAGCAGATGAAAAGCACTATTTAATATACTCAGTCACTCAGGGATAAAAATACCTAAATGCCCAGAAGGCAGCTATATTGCACCATTGGTTTAATTGGTCTACATATCAGAAAATCGTCATTTACTTAGCAGGGAAGTGTTTATACATCAGAAGCAGGATGTGTCTTCGGCTGACAGTATGGAGAAAGAAAGGTGTAAGGAAGAGCCACAGGAAAGTAGACTGCGAATAAGAAAGTGGATTAAGCTTTTGTAACCCAGAAACTGGCTGCCAGCTGCAAAACACCATTGCCTTGAAACAACACTACACAGCGATGGTCCTTGTTTTCTGGAGACTCAGGCTTCACTCATGGCTGCAGACACGAGGAGAAATGCACCAACAGAAGTCCACCTGTGATATACAGGGCAGGAGACACTATTTAGCTGCTGTGCTCCCGACTGTATTCCTGCCGAAGCATTGCAGAGTTGGACTGGGAGATTTTACTAACAACTTTTGAACAGCTCCAGCTTTTTTTCCTCATACCGCAGAGTCTGATAGTGATCTTGGCACTTCTGTGACTGGCTGGACAGGTTTTGTGGAGGGGGAAAGAGACAAGTTTGACAACTTTCAGGCTTCATTCCGTTCAAAGATTAAATTATGTGCAAATCTACGGACACTGTGGCTGAACCTGGCCCTGCATGTGTGTATTTGCATTGCTGTTTGTAGTCAGTCAGCTTCAGAACCATCTATTCAAATTCCCCTGAGGAATCTGCTCAAGAAACACCTCAGAACAAGGGGAAAAAGCTAAATGCTTGAAGTCACATCTAATTCCCTCTGTGCAGGATGGCTATCTGGCCAGCACTGTCCATTTTTGGTCAGTCTTGGACATTGTCACACCATTTATTTAAGTGCCTAAGAGCAAATTGATGAAATATGTGGAAGCAGGGAGATTAAAGCATATGTTAAAGATGTTATGCATCGTGTGCTTGCCATTGACAGCTTTACTTTTCATGTCTGTGAATTTTGTGATCTTGTTCACCATAACCAGCATACAGATATATGAAGAGGAACTAATGCACGTTTCTTTCCAACTGGTGTACTATAGCTGAATTAATACAAGTAAGCACCAAAAATCATCCCATTAGAACATCAAATCACACACAAGCGTGACATGAAATGAGCAAGTGGAAGCACAGACCAGTTTTCTGTAATCCTATATAGGGGTGTGCTCTGTTAGCCCCATTGTTTGTCAGCAGAAACTGGGAGGGTCTGCTGGAATACAAGCGATGTGAGCAACTGAGGGGAATTTTTCAAGGCCAGCAATTGAGATGTGCTACACGATCATATCTTTGCTTAATTCTGGCTCACAGAGCTAGCACAATATTTGCCAAGATCATGAAGTGCCCAGAACTTAACAGCTTCGAAGTCCCTAAGTCCAGCCTCCCACCTCTTCTGCCATGCTCCTTGCTGTGAAAAGAAAAATATTGGAAGGTTTTGAGAGGCTCCCCAGATTGACGTCTGCTGTTCGATACCCACCTAATGAGCTGCTTAACAACTGTTACAAAATTAATGAGTCAAGTCACAGTTGTAATTACCATATTGCAGATCACAGTATTGTATTAGATTACCATGGACTTCTATTTAGGAATATTTACACCATGACGACTGTTTAAAATGTGCACCAATGTTTCAGCAGATTGCATTGCCTCATAGTCCATATTTATTAGGCTAGGCAGGAGTTATAGGGGTCTTATCATGAATTCTTTGGTTCCAGCTTGTGGGGATCGATGAAGAGCCAATCTTAATGTAAGAATATCCAGGTATTGAAAAATGCACAAATGTTAAAAAAACCTTAATAGTGTGTGTAAACACGTACACCAAAGAGCAAGGATCTGGTGATGAAAACCGTAATCTGGGGCCAGAAGCAAATGCTTCACTATCAGGATATATTAGTGTAACTGGGCATAAATTACTCTGATTTAACTCCTACTTTAAGAGAAAAGTGGAATGCCCAGAATACAATGCTCCAGGATTTTAGGATAACCGAGCATATTTTCCTTATTTAGAGCTATGCTTTCTTCTGTGTAGAAAGAGGTAAGAAAAAGCGTTCTACCGAACAGCTTCCTATACATTAACTTGAAAAGACTGTGATTTTACCTTTCTCCTATTCCACTCTCTCTGCTAATGAACAAATCCTCTCCGCTTCATGAAATTAGATGATGTGAAAATAGTCAGGGGTTTTCTGCATTTGGGTTCAGCTCCTATTTGTTTATCACTAATAATGCTTCAGTAGGCAGTGATACATATATACGTGTGTATATATACACACACATACATACATGTGTGTTTGTATATATATACAAGGCACCTGAACAAGTGCAGCAAAGCCAGCTGTTGAAGGGCTGCCGCTGTCCCCCAGAGCTAGATACCACATCAGGCAGGCACTGCCTGGAGCCTCTCCTCCATCTGCCCACTCCCATTCCCCTTTTTGCAGCCCCCAGCACCTCACCATGTTTGTGGAAGAGGGCTCACCCATGCAGGCCTTTGGCAAGCCACCAAAACCAGGAGGTGCATACACTGTGTGATGAATAGCTTAGAAAGACTTGCAATGACTGAGCATTTGGTGTGCTTATCTTTGAATCTTGCAAGGGCAGTTTCAGAACGGTTTGTCTCACTTCCCCCATTTCCTTCTTTGAAGAGAGCCTGTTAGCACAGACAAATGAGGCAAGTCAATAACATCCACCCAGACAGGATATATTGAGCCAATTCAAGGGTAGGTGGATAGCAGCTGCGGTCCTGCCTGTGAAATACTATAGTTGTTGCCATTGTGCAGTGAGTCATCAAGCCCCTTTTATTTACACTTTCATATAAGCGCTGGCAAACACTGATTTATGTGCTGAAAGCTGGGAAATGGGGTATGAGCATGTTAAAGAAAGAAACACACATGCACGCGCAGACCAGCAACCTACCTTCAGTTTGTCCAGGAGAATTTTAAGCCACACACACCTGAAACAGATTGACCTTTTATTAATTTTGAATTGAGGACAGGTTTCCCCTTTAAAGGCTCGATTATATTGCTGGGCTTGTTTGCTTTTTATGATTTCAGAAGATGCCATGGTAACTTGGGCAATGAATCTGAGCTTAGGCTGTTTCATGTGCTGACTTTCAAGCTCTGAATTGTAGTTTGCAATTTTAATCAATCTGGTGCCTGGAAAATTACTCTATTATATTTACTCTTGAAGAACATTTATGGCAGACAAGTTATAAGGACTGACATTTGACAACATGGTTCAGATTCATGCCTGGTTTTACCCATTGGAGAACATGGAGTTATTCTGGGAAGTATGCGATTCCTGGCCTTTTTGGAGAGCTTGATAGATTAATAATATCTGAAGTTCAGCTCTAAAGAGCTGCTCTTCTGTCAAATTCATTCTATCAAGCATTCTTGAGTGGGATATCATCTCTGATTTTTCTAGGAGAAATTTATTCATTTGGACAACTAGATGGAGACTTTTATTCATTTTCTCTCTACCTGCAGAATTGCTTGTTTTAGTTGCCTTTAATAATCTATTGACCCGCTCAGGAAAGAGGCACCTTGGTGCTAAAGATCATTCATGGTGTGGTTATTGGAAGGTTCTGAGGCAGATGCTTTACGTGAGGCAGTGCCAAGGTGCAGCGATCGTGTGCATGACGAATCGGTGTTTACCACTTTCTGTGTATTCTGGAAATGTAGAAAAGTATGAGTAAACATTATGTATCCAAGTCTGCATTTGAAACCACGACTATCCAGGCAATAAACTTTTCCTAACTGAGGAGCTTTCAGAGCACCGATTAACATACGGACCCTTTGACTGCTGAATGGGAGAAATCAGATTTATTTCAAAGTATTATTTAGTAGATCCCTATGAAGAAAGGAAGGGAGGGAGAGAGGGAGGGAGAGTGGCAGGAAGAAAGGGAGGGAGGAAGGAAGCAAGCAAGCAAAGGTGGACATAACCCACTAGTCAATGTGTGTTATATTCCCATTTTCACCAGTTTCTCCACCATAATAATATAAAAGATGGGGGTTTTTATCATTTTTGTATTAGGATATGAATCTATTGATTGAGTCGGAGAAATCCCTGGTATTTTCTTATGTGACAGCAAGTGCACAATGAGATTTAAGAATCTGGAGTGGCAGATGCTCTAAAATACATTGTCCGTACAGATTCTACAAGGCTGCCTCTCTGGTTTAGGACTGTTTAAAAAAATCACCCCATTTTTTCTTATTTAGGGAGAAAAGGTTAACAATTATCTCACCAGTCATTCTGTGTCACTGAGTACAAGCAAATCTGGCACGTGAATCCTTATCCTTAATTTTATTTTTAGGCACCTAATTTGTTTTCCCATTTGATGATATCTTCAGCTGAAATCGTAGGCTGCTGGTCTCTTGTTTTTTTTCTCCTGCAGTGAATGTAATTGGACACTCTTAACCATAGCACAACTGTTATAAATGACACAGAAAGTAAACGAAGGCTGCTAGATTAAAGAGAAGGCTCTCAATAGGTTTGTGATTAACTTGCAACTATAATAAGAAATTACATGAAAATAGAAATGAGTAGGAAAGGTTAACCAGCTAAGACAGGAAATTATTTCAACAGCAGGGGGAAAAAAAGAAAGGAAAGATAGTTTTTTTACTGATACACTTTCTGACATCCACTGTTTCTGAAGAGCAATAGACTAGAGCTAAGAAGAAGAGGCCTGTAGGGCTAAAAGATACAGTTCAGATTAGAGATCAGGATTTGAGTCCTGCTTCTCATCACTAGCTTGCCTCCTAGTTCTGAGCAAGCCCAATGCCTCAATTTCTCTTCCTCTCTGTTTAGCCTATAAACTCATTAAGAGTTTGTATAATGCTTAATGACAGGTTTGCCAGCCTGGAAGCTATACCTATAACTGAACAACAGGTAAAGTTTTTCATTCTCACACATCTCACCCTTGTACTTACTTTGACAGTGATTGCTCAGTATGGTAAAATGTACCAAAGATGAAGTCTATGTCCAGTTGTTATGAACACAAGGCTATATGTGACTCTTTTAATTAGGAGCAGAACATATGCCCACAGATAGTTAAGAGTAATTCAATGTTTCAGTAGGAGCTCCCATGTGAAAAAGGAGGAGAGTTGAGAAGTGAAACCAATAATTCTTTGAGTAGCAGAACTAATGAACCAAATCTCTTTCTTGAGTAGATCATCTGTTACTGTAATAAAAGGTCAGATTATCAGTATTTCCACTGGTAAAGGCAGTAAGAAGGCCCTCTCACAATTTTCACAAAATTTGTAGAAATAAACTAGTTTCTTCACCTCTATTTGTTAAATTTGCTTGAAAGTAGTCAATAGATTCAAAAGTTATCAGGAAACAACCTCCTTTGAGACAGTACACTCAGCCAGGGTGCTTGTATAAGGCCTGTTTTCTTGGGAAATCAGGTTAAAAAAACCCACACTCATTATTTCCATTAACTTAGCTTGCACAGTTTGTAGCATGCATTCCCAGATGAGCCAGTCAGCACAATACATGGCCAGTTCCTGCTCTATGTAGGCAACAGTTCCAAAATGAAGAACAATTTATTTTAAGACTTTGGACAGCCCTCTTTTATAGCAAGGTGATCCATATAGGTCAAGTTTATATTTTCTGTAGCTGTACTAAAGGGAAAGGAATTGTTTCAGAGATGAGTTTGCCCTATAAGCCCTCTCTTGTGCTTGTCTCAGTTTGGGTCAGCTATCTTCTTTGCCCCGAGTGGTTTTGATTTCTTAAATCATCTCAGGATGCTCTCTTTTAATAGCTTAATTATTTTTTTTCTTGTACCATTTTCTCATCACAGCACTGGCAGCACAGCATTCTCCTTTCCTGGGCTGAATATAACTGCAGTCAGTAACATGAATCCAAAATAAATGGTCATTGCCCTACAGTAAGTATTAAGTGTACACATTCTATTTCAGACAGTTACATGAAGTCAGACAGCTACTCTTTACCCCTTACAGCCCCCATGAACTCAAAGAGGTCGCAAAGGGGTAACAAAGCAGTATTTGGCTTGTACTGTTTTACTGGTTTACATTAACAAGTACAATAATTTTGGGCTGCAGCCTGCAGGCATGTTGCTACTGTACCCAATTCTTCGTGGTTAAAAATAAATAAATATTTTAAAAAAGAACAAGCTACTTTGTGTGATCTAAAAAATAGAAAAATTAAGTGAAAGTAGCCAGGGCATGGCTACTGTCTGTCCAAATAGGTCTGCAATGCCCTTAAGTTTGTTCTTCACTTTTTGATATACTTCAGTTCTTATGTCCTGTCAAAGAGATCAATATAAGCATCACTTTGTTTAAGAAAAATGGATTTCAACTATTTGTATTAGAGCAAATTAGACATCAGATTTTTTTCATGCATTACAGACAAGAAGGACCATAATGTAGGGGTCATATCAAGGAGGGGGACAAAGGTTTCATAAGTCCCTCTGGATTATGGCAGGGGTTTTCTTGCATAGACACTGTTCCACCTACTAATCTCCACCTTCTAATCACCACTTCATATGGCACATGCACCTTCCTATGAAAAATAAGAAATCTTTTGCCAAAAAAAGCTATTGTAGTATTCAGGTGTATAATTGAAGCAGATGTTTCTGAGGCTGGGCCCAGTCAAGAGATCCTGTATGGAACAGGCATGAAGACTGAAGTGTTCTCACCATAAAACAGACCCTGTGGCCAAGCTGGAGTCAAATCAACCCTCACTCTACCAAGAAAAGAACAGTGTAATATCTGAGAACTTCAGCCTATGGGCCAACCTGAGGGGACCCAGCTCTCCAAATGTGTCTCACCAGGGCTGAGTAGAGGGGAAGAATCACCTCTCTCAAACTGATGGCAATGCTCTTCCTAATGCAGCTCAGGATGGTGTTGGCCTTCTTTGCCACAAGAACACATTGCTGGCTCATGGTCAGCTTCTTGTCCACCAGAATCCTCAGGTCCTTCTCTGCAGAGATGCTTTCCAGCCAGTTGGCCCCCAGCCTGTGATGGTGCATGGGGTTATTCCTCCCCAGAAGCAGGACTTTGCACTTCCCTTTGTGGACTTCATGAGGTTCCTCTGTGCTCATTTCTCCAGCCTGTTGAGATCACTCTGAATAGCAGTACGGCCATCCACTGTATCAATAACTCCTTCCAGTTTTGTATCATCAGCAAGCTAACTGAGGGTGCACTTTGTCCTATCGTTCACATCGTTAATGAAGATGTTAAACAGTACTAACCCCAGCACCAACCCCTGGGATGCACCACAAATGACTTGCCTCCAATTGGACTTTGTGCTGCTGATTACAGTCCTCTGGGCCCAGCTGTTCAACCATTTTTCAACCCACCTCACTGTCCACTTCTGTAATCCATACTTTGTCAGCTAGTCTATAAGGTTGTTATCAGAGGCAGCGTCAAAAGCCTTACTAAAGTTGCAGTAGATGGTATCCACTGCTCTCCCCTCATCCACCAAGTTAGTCAACTCTTTGTAGCAGACTATCGGGTTGATTAAGTGTGACTTCCCCTTCATCATTCCATGCTGACTACTTCTGATCACCTTCTTGTCCTTCATGTACCTGGAAATGGTTCCCAGGATTAGCTGCTCCACCACCTTCCCAGGAATCAAGGTGAGGCTGACTAGCCTGTAGTTCCCCAGATCCTCACTCTTGCCCTTCATGAACATAGGAGTGGCATTTGCTCTCCTCCAGTCTTCAGCAACCTCTCCCAGTTGCCACAGCCTTTCAAAGTGTGCTGGTTTTGGCTGGGATAGAGTTAATTTTCTTAATAGTAGCTGCTATGGGGCTGTGTTTTGGATTTGTGCCGAAAACAGTGTTGATAACACAGGGATGTTTTAGTTACTGCTGAGCAGTGCTTACACAGAGTCAAGGTCTTTTCTGCCTCTCACACCACCCCACCAGCAAGTAGGCTGGGGGGTGCACAAGAAGATGGGAGGGGACACAACTGGGACAGCTGACCCCAACTGACCAAAAGGATGTTCCATACTATATGATGTCATGCTCAGCATATAAAGCTGGGGGAAGAAGGAGGAAGGGGGAGACGTTCGGAGTTATGACGTTTTGTCTTCCCAAGTAACCACTAGGCGTGATGGAGCCCTGCTTTCCTGGAGATGGCTGAACACCTGCCTGCTGATGGAAGCAGTGAATGAATTCCTTATTTTGCTTTGCTTGCGTGCACAGTTTTTGCTTTGCCTATTAAACTGTCTTTACCTCAACCCATGAGTTTTCTCATTTTTACTCTTCTGATTCTCTCCTCCATCCCACCAGGGGCGGGGAATAAGCGAGCAGCTGTGTGGTGCTAAGTTGCCAGCTGGGGTTAAACTGCAACACAAAGATAATAGAGAGTGGCCTCTCAGTGATACCAGCCAGCTCCCTCAGGACTTGTGAGTGCAACCCATAAGGCCCTGTAGACTTGTGTGTGTCCAGTCTGCTTACATGCTCCCTAATCTGCTCTTTATCCACCAAGAAGGTAAGTCTTCCTTGCTCCAGACTTTCCCTCTGGTCGAGGGCCTGGGATCTTGAAGGCCAGTCTTACCAGTAAAGACTGAGGTGAAGGTGGCATTGAGGCAGTCATTACTGGACTTCAAAGCAGGTGCTGTAAACAGCTTTCTCCAACCAGATGAGTGCCTATTTTTGGATCACTGTTTATGACCATCTGTGGGATCAGGCAGATCTTGCTCTGTGTTAAACATTGATCACCTTGAGCTATCACTGCAGCCAGAAACATACAAGAAATGTGGTATGAAAACCAAATAGAAGAAGCTTCTGGAGCATCTGAATGTACTGTCTAGACCATCTGAATGTATCCTGAAGTTTGCATTCGGCTTCAGACCATTCAACTCACCTGCTAAAGCAGCTTTTAGTCTCCAGAACTGTCTAGCGAACACCTTCCATAAGCTTGGTAGGTATGCAAGAGAGGTAACACAAGTATAGAGGAACTGAAATAAAACCACGTTAACTTAAAGCAACAGGCAGGGATATAGTATATCTGTATCATGCTGGGAATGAACAATGGCCCCAGTAGGAACCAGTATCCTTCCATGGAACTCTGAATCTGCAGGACAGACCCCAGCTGAATGGAGGATTAGAAAAAATCAACTAAAAATCAGGATTTTAAGACAGTACAAGATGGACATTGTGTAAAAACAAAAGTAGATGGAAAACCCTGATTTTACTTTTACAAGCTGCATCACTCCCTACTCAGGTCAGATTAGCATGTTCATGCAGGGGAGAATGCAATCCTTTGAAACATCTCAAAGCTTCCAGGGTTTTTTGCAGTCCCTCAGTCGTTTTCCTACTGTTCACAGGCATCCCGTGCCTGTAGGCTTCTCAAATGTTGCTCCTCAGAGACCCCTGCCTGGCTCTTGGCTAGAGCATCTCTGCATTGTTAATGAGCAGACTTCTTTCCATACAAGGCGGTGTACTCACATCTGATCCTATTTCCTACCATCCGTCCACTCAATCATATCCTGCTTTGAACTTTTGCCCTTTTTAACCCTCTATGCAGGCTTACAATCCTTAGACATAAAAATACATAGATATACTTACATTTATCTACCACAGCCAGAGCAGCCTCAGGATAGTGATTTAATGGCTCCTGTTCTGAGGATAAAGTTGTTTATAAATATGGATGTAACTGGGCATACCAGTGGGAGGCAACTACACATTATCCCCAGGTGTCTCTCTAGGAGATCCAATTCATTTAGTAAAGCATCCTTCTAAATGCGTACACAAACACACACAGAGACACACACACATGCACACTGCAGCTGTTTAGCTGGGCACAAAACATGGATCTTTTCCATTGATATGAAAAGAAAAGTTGTTAGAATGGTGTAAGAGTCAGATCCTGATTCATTTGGTCTGTGCGGCTATGTTCCTTCCATAGGAATATAAATAAACACAAAGAGAGGACCATTTCCTCCCAAAAGCTTATTCCTTGTGAAACAGGAAGCCTGCAACTTTGCAGGAGGCTGCCTGGAGAGAGCTGCTTTCTCCATTCAGTTCTTGGAGGTTTGCTGCAGGACCTGGTGCAACGGGACACGCTGGAAGTTCAGCCAGGCAACCACCCAGTCCAGTATACAAAACCAACAGTAACAAAAAAGCACTGTTTCTGAAATAGATTTTTTTTCTTTTTTCTCTGAGACTGCAGTTAATATCTTCTGCTAATACTACAGAGTTCCTCTAGGCTGCATGTCAGAACTGGGAATGCTGCTTTGCTCTTAATCCATAAGACAGTGGGCAAAGTTCACGTTGGCTGTCCCAGAGGGGGTCTGGTGGGGTTGCAGGCAGCAGAAGCAGCTACCACTGCAGAACGCACACCTTAGCCTGCAACTCTTGCTTAAGCAGGATACTTCAGTGGTGTGCTAAGGGGCTTTGCATCCTAGTGTATAGTTGTGAATGCCACTGAGCAGTCAGATTAAACAAACACCACTATAAAAACTGTATCTTCAAAGATAACCAATGGATAAGAAACCAGCTAGTGACACAACCTTTCAAACGATCTAAATAACCGATCGAGTACAGAGAGGAATAACCTTTTAAGATCATTAGATTTTGTAAGTAGATGTACAAATAATTAACTTCAAATTATGCAGCCAGGGAATAATGTAGATTGCAGATTTCAAAGTCAGAACAACTGTAGTTACAAAGGCAAGCAAATGCTGCCTAGAGAAGGCAGACCTCTTCTATTGATTTTCAGGTAAACCAGTCAGAGCCTGACCACCATGTTCTACTTCTTGTAATGATAAGACACTGAAAAGCAGCAGGACCAGTACTTTACCTTTTTCCATCCATTCTGGAAATGGTCCTCCTCTGAGCTTCTGAATCACTGGCTTTATTGCTATTTATATGATATAGTTCCCAAGATGATGCAAGGCAGTTTGCAGGCACTGGAAGTCAAGTCCAAATCATCTCAGCTTTTTATTTGCATTTATAAAGGGCAATGTTAAAATGTTCCTAGAGATAAAGGGGAAAATTGATGAGAAGTTATATTATTTTCTTTTGCAAAGGGCGATAGGCACATACAGACACGAGTGAAAGGAGGCAAACCTGAAAAGATTTCTCAAATCAAAAGAGGGTGCTAACACTTGTATATGAGGCAAAGGGGGTGGGAGAAACCACATCCTTTGTGCAAAACACTGCTACATGGACAAACCAATGCTGAAGAAACCCTTTCTTTCTGGTAGAGGAATCCATAAGGGAGATAGTCAAAGATGGATGAGGAGAAAAAGGGCATGGAAAAGAGCTGGGTAGAGAAGCTGAATGAGTACAAAACCAGCAGTAGCATGGGATGACTGAAAACCAGCAGTTGGGAAAAATAGACTCCCTGAAAGTGGTCTTTAACAATAGAGAAGCAAACTGCAAAGTATTTTTCTCAGTTTTGCTTATGGGTTGACACCATGGAAATGTTCTCATTCCTGGCTTAGCTGAGATGACCTCTGCCCAGTGATAAAAGGTTGCTCACTCCACTGTCTTATCTGGCTTGCAGAGTGAGAAGGATGGAGACTCCATATAAGGTTTCAGATTCTTCTGCATTACTAGAAAGCAATTTAAGACTTAAAAAAAAGAAAAGAAAGGCAGAGGAATTCTTCACTTCCCTCCTATCAGTTGCCCTGGTATCTAAATTATCTTCTAGGCTCTGTGCCCAAAATCTTTATGTGGTGCTATAGAAATGGAGAGTAATCTTTCTTCACCTGAGAGTGAAAAGTGGTGTTAGTAAAGAGAGCAACCCCTCCAGGATTTACTGTACTCCAAGGACTTGGTCAGATGTGGCAATGTGTTCCATTATGACTCATTTCCGTATCCCTGCAATATGCTGATGGATATGTCTCTAAGATCAAAATCTGCTATAACATCAGTGCAAAGCTAGCGCAAGACAGATACAAAGATTTAGTCTTTGTATCTATCTTGGTATCTAAAATGTTTCTTCATTTAAAACATTTCTTGCAGTATGCCAGTATCTATTTTGGGCTCTATTTACATGGAGGACTTAACCTGCTCTCAAATTTCAGAAAAGGTCTTAAAAAGGCATGTGGCTACATACAAGCTTTTTAGCTGACTTAAAGCTGAGTGCAATGCCTGAAACCTACCATTCCTTGACAGATGGGCCACGACTCGGGTGCCAACTCCTGACTTTCCAAAACATCCCATGGAGATGGACTCAGACCTGAACTAGGGTGGAGTTTCTCTTAATCATGCTCTTACCACATGAAGGTGAGCTCTGAAAAACAAACTTTTATGCACAAACTGCTCTACCTGTCCTTCTGCCCACCTTGTCCAACCCTGTAAATGATACAGCCTTACAGCCTTACATTGTTCTGTTTGTAGCCTTTCTCTGCAAAAGTGGTCAAAGGCAATTCTCGTAAACTTTTGATACTATCTGCACCCAAGGCCAGCACAGGCAACGAGAGGAAGATCTGCCAAATGGCATATTTTACAGCACTTTAATCCACACTCTATAATAATGCTGTCAACATTTTTTTTTATTTTAATAATGGACCTTTTTTTTTTTTTTAAATATTCATTGTTTTTAAAAGACCATTAGGAAGGCTTGCCTGCATTTTCTGAGGAGATTAGAGAAAGGGGAAAGGTGGATGTTTATCACCCACCACCTGGAGAGGCTAAATGCACCAAAAGATATAAAGTTTAGATGTAAACTTCTAAGGCTTGATTCCCTGCCAAAGCAGAGCTTGAGCTCAATTACTCAAAGTCATGCCGAAGTTGACTAGCCACCTGCTAAAGTATGAGCTAGAAATGGAAGGATAAGACCCAGGAGGTGGTGAGGAGGAAGTCATCCTTGAAAGGGAAGTAACAGAAAGAGGAAGCAAAAGACTGCGCTGAGAACTAATGTTTTCCAATAAATTAGCCTCAAAGCCATGTATGAGAGTTCATACCTCAGTTCAGCAAGCAAGAAGCTACTTACAAATAAACCAAGATGGGGAACCATACCACAGTCAAGATGGTTGATTGTGGTTCTCCTCAGACTGATGGTTTGATGTTTGGATTTCATCAGGATTTCTGAAGATGGAAAAACAGCAATAATGAATTCTTGCTGCCCCACTTATTTCCAGGTGCTGTCATGTTTCATGAATATTTCCTCCTTCACTAACAGTTCAGGTAAAACATAAACTACAAGTCCAAAATACCATGGAGATAACTAATGTCTAAGAAATTTTATGTATTGGTATCCATGCAGCAGTTTCTCCTGAGTCCCTCTTCTACCCAATATTTTTCATTGATTCATTTATTGTGTAGATGACTCACCAGTATGTGCTCAGAACTGTTTCTAGATAGGCTGTCTGCGATTGTGATAATGAAAAAAGATAGCTGGTTTACCAGTACAACGTTATTTATTACTTGCAAATAACAAAAACATCATTCAGACTGTAGGCTCACCACATCTGTATTTGTTAGCAGATATCTACCTCTCAGGTTCCTTGTTAAACAAAGAAATATGGGTCCAAGCTGAACTCCCTAGTCTTATATAAGTAACTTTGGAGAATTAGAATTGAGGTACCAGGTTGAAGTACCCATTAACCAAGCTTAGTGTGCTATGGAGATAAAGTGCAATTCAGAAAGAAATGATTGATGATGAGAATAACCTTTCTTTACTAGGTTATTCTGCAACAAGTAAATATAACAGCAAACACAGGAACATCTTACTCAAAAAAGAGAAAAGAGCAACTCAGTGTCAACACTGGATAAGCAGATGATACTCACGGGCGGCTCTGCAATTTCTGTAGAAGCTCTTCTCCAGAGAAAATAATCCCATCTAAAAATAAATAAATAAATACCAGGGATGCAGCAGTAGGCCTGTAGCAAGTCCCCTGAATCTCTCAGAGGAGAGTTCGCATTTGAATTAATCTCCATAAAACTGATATTGCTGATTCTGTTACTATTTATATTTCCTTAGCACTTAGAAGTCTGACTCTGATGCCTCATTTTAGCAGGCATCAATCAATTTTGCTTGTATCAAAAAATGACCATCTCTAACACCTTTCTTGAAGGATGGCAACATCTGAAGACAATTTGAATGTGAGAGGTTCTCTGTTCCACAGAAAGAACAGTCAAAATAGTAGTACTTAATAGAAGGCAATAGATAAAATCCATTGCCCAATGCATGTTATAGTCCCCACCTTTTCCTCAGTCTGAAAGTGAATACCTGAAACAGCGTTTTTCTGTGATGGTTGACTTGAACTGCAAGAAGTTCCACCATCTAATCATTATATTAAAATTCACAGTTAAAAAAAAAAAAAAGGTGTATGTTTATTATGCTCTATAAAGATGGCTGAGTAAAACCAATTCTATGAGTAACATTCTTTACCTTCTCTTTCAGCCTTCTTTACTTTCTTTATATTTACCCCCTTGTCTTTTTTCACACTTAGTTGCGATAAATGGCTCCTAAATTAGCTCAGATGAGTTTCTGATAAGGTTTGATTCTGTACCTGACTGACACTAATGCTGGCTAGACTTTGGGGAAAAGGGTGCATCAGTGTTATGCATATGTTTTATTTACATTTCTAAGAGAAGTGAGAAACAAAAAAACATAATTTGAGCTTGTCTGCAGAGCCTTTGCAATGGGTTCAGCTTTGATGGTATATGAGTCTCCTGAGCCAATTTCAATACTGCACAGTCCCCTTCCCTTTATCTTCATGAACTGTGTCTTAGTGGGCTGAACAACATGGTGATTTTTGCCACTTCTCACATTTCTAGATGAACCCTTTCTTCAATCAAAGATGATGAAGTGAAATGAAATTATGAAAGGCAGAAAACATAGAGCCCAAAGTGTGACCTAGGAATCTTAATTTTCCTCAATCATTGCTGTAACGGAATGCAAGTCTGCAGCAGCAGGGGTGAAATTATGGTACAAATTACCATGCTATGCCAGATAAATTATTCTCTGCAGCATGGTTATTAAGTGATAGATAAATAAGTAACACTGTAGGACTGATTGACAAAATATAAGTGACCTGGAGCTAAGCAGGGCACCATGGAAATAACATTGCAGAGACACTAATATTTTAACACTGAAATGAGATTTTCCAAAGCAGAAAAATCTTAAAATAGTACATGACTAAGCCAGCTATAAGTTAAACAGGTACTAAAAGCTCTTTAGCTGAGAACTCCTAGCTTCGTGACATGTCTCATGTAAACATTTCTTAAATGCAAAATCAAATACTGGTGCATGTTCTCTGTCTGTGGAGGGGACAAAACTAAGTTTTAGACTCCTGCTATGAGAGAGTGACTGGATTTTTTCCTTTCAAATAGAGGTTAGTAGATGGCTATCTTCCTTAACAACAGCTTCAAAGAGAATGTGGGACGTGGGCTCAGAGGTTATTCAGTGACACGGTGTCCTCGAGGTTCAGAAGCATAGCTAATAAAGAGAAATTATTCAGGCTGTTGTCAGAGTGAACCCAAGAAAGCACTGACCACATGGATTCTCTGGAGAATTATATCCTTTATTTCTACAGCTGGGAGCTGCTACAGTTGGAACATTTCTGTGCAAAAGGCTGTTGTAGTAGAAAAACTTCTGTCTCACTATTTGTGATTTCTCACATTTACTTAATGCTTTCTACTAGAATTTGTTACGTGTTTATGCAAAGGATGATGCTTGCCTTGAAAGAAAACAGTTCTGCCAAGGTCATCATTAGGAAAGAAGAAAATTCTTATACAACCAAACATAAGGGCACCACTCTCAGAGTAGGATTTTCGACAAACAAAGCAAGCTGGGTCAACAGCAAGGAGAAGACCACCAGCTTTTTAGAAACTGAATATCCATCTGACATTGAGCAAAAAAGCTGACTGGGAAAGAGACAACATACGCCATGTTCCAGAGGAAAAGTCATGATAGAGCGCAATCATGGAAGTGTATTATTGCACCAGAAAAAACATGTCATGAAACAAAAGTGGTGAAAAGCATGAATGTTCTTAACCCAGATTTTTATATTTTTTCTGATGACTAGAAAAATTTGTTCTGAAATGTTTGTCTAAGGTCTTTCATCCATAATGTGCTGTAGAAGAAGAAAACTGTTTATGTGAGTCCCTATGAAGCTGGAGTACGGGAAAGTGAATTACTGTGGAGACAGAGAGAAGCAACTCAGTTTTCAGGCTGGTGGCAGCTGAAGAGGTCTCTGGCCTCGTAAAGGTATGCTACACACAGGATCTGATACCCAGGTACCTGCTCCAAGTAGCATTCTGGCCCCAGGCCGGGTGAGGAAGCATGACTAGTGTATAGCTATGATAGGTGAGGAAATGAGCCAATATTTTGATACTGATCTTTATTTCAGTGAAACACCTACTGTCTGAGAATCTCAAAATATTTCATAAGACACACTGATATGATGCTTAGAATGACACAGGACATCTTTTGCCTGTGTGTGTGTCACTACCCTCATCAGACAGAGTATATCATAGGTAGAGGGAAGTTACACAAGGCTGAATAATAATTGCACAAGTCATGTGGATATTTAAAATCAAATTAAGTCTGTCTAATTAAGTATCCATGTAATTTAATATGGAACTCCAGCAGAAATAAGGGATTCCTACTATGGATTTATAGTGAGTGTCTCACTAGAGAAGGCTCCTGTGTGATGCCCCACACGCAGTCACAGCGTCTAATCTTTCACAAACACAGAACTGAAAAAGAAAGTAGAAAGGCAGAAAAAATACAGGCAGTTAAAGATACGCACCCACGAAATAATTTGAATGTTCTGAACACAGACAAGTAATCAGAGCAATCAATAGGGATCAGGCTGAAGACCAGATTCAGATACATTGGGTAGGAAGCTGGCCTGTGGGTAGAAGAAGGCACAAAAAGGAAGCAGCATAGCTAGCTTACTGTCTCCTTAACGCAGAACAAAATGCTGGCAGGTGACAGTAAACACAAAGAAATTGAAGAAGATGGCTCTCTGGAGAAAGGCCCTTGTCAGAACTTTTAGAACATAAGAAAAAGAAAGGCAGATTTTTGTTTTCTTGTTTTCAAGTCAATTTTGAAACTGAGTGTAGCTCTGTAGGGAAGAGAATTGTTCCCTAGGGGAATTAGGGAAGATGTAGAGTTCAAACAGAATGAAGAACAGGGGGGAAATAGATATTTTTTCTCTAGAGGATCACTTTCAGTAGTTGGTGCTCTCTAGAATCAAGGCAGAAATTAAAAAAAAAAAAAAAAAACCACAAAACCAAAAATCCCCCACCTCTATATTCTTAACTATTGCAAAAAAAATTACAAAGGCTCAATCATTTGGCAGTGAGACTTCTGGAGTTTTGGACAAACCTTGCTGTCTAATATTTTATGACAAATCTGGGGAACACATAGGAATAGAAACTCCTTGAGGGGATGCTCCTTCTTTCCTTGCACCTTGCCTCATCATCCATCAGTTTGCTTATTTGCTTTCTGAACATTTCCTGTGCCCACAGAAAAAATACTGCAAGGTCATGTAATCAGCTGGTATCCTAATATGTGCATATTCTATCTAGTATAACAGGGCTGATTTAAGGCTGGATGGCATTTCCTGACCTTTAGAATGGAAGATGATTTTATCCTAACCAGTGAGACCCCGATATAAATAATACAGATACTAAAACCTGACCATTTAATACTTTCCCTTTAGACCTATTGCAGTAGCTACATTTTCTTGCAGCAGCCGTCCAGGTGATATTCTCCTACTCTCTGCATAGCGCTGCAAAGTACAGAGCTTATAGCTCTGCCCTTACTTGGTAGTGGCATTGGGAAACACTGATGGTTCTGTAAAGTCTTGCATGCATAAGATCACTGTTGTCTTTAACGTTCAGGTCTCCTGAAATGGCAGGCATTTGCCTGTCATTCTCCCCCTCCTCCCTTCTTCATATCCCTCTCCCCAAATAAAATCTTCACAGGGAAAAAAAAAAAATCAGCTGGGAGCAGGTGGTTTTAGGCAAAGTAAATTATGTTTTCTGCTTCACTGGACTATCTCCTGCCCTGCAGTATGGGAGAAATCCCAGAACGTGCATGCCAGACCTAGGGAGCCTCCATCAACCAGGGACTTTTCCGAATGAGAGCAAGTTGCTAAGAGTGCCAAGATGAAACCTTAGTGGACTAACTTGAATTTAATGGGATATATTGCACGCTAGATTGTTGCCATGTGGGTTTAGTGCTGTTCCAGGCAGACAGCTCCAAAATTTCATTGAAGCAGCTTCTGCCATGACAATGATTCATAGTTGCTTTCTTTTGACACCAAAGGAGGAAATGAAACTGGAATAAGAAAATGGCATTATTCCTCAAGCTCCCCTCAATTTGTTTTACAACAAATCTTTGGTGTAGACAATCCTCCAGACCAATTTCTACAGCCACTCATTGAAAGGAACTGTAATGAGACTCGCAGAGACAGGATTACTTTAACAGAAATACTCATTCTGAAGTCCCTACAGATCTGTATGCATCTTCAGTGATCTATGCATCCTTAGTGATACACAGGCTTTGTCTGAGTTGCCATGTAGACTCACTACAGCCACTGTATCCCATTTGTACAGTACAGGACCTTACCATACTGAGCAGAATCTATATGCTGCTGTTGAGTCTCTTGGGAAAGATGCCAATATTTGGGAAAGGACCAAACCCTTTTTCTTTCCCCTGCAGCATCAGCTCTCAGTTACAGCAGTGACCAGGAGGAGAGCTGCATGCTGGACCTTCTTGTACCATTCCCACAGGCATGTTCCCTGCAGACATGTCCTTGGGAGGGCCTGGAAGTGCAGCCAGGGCTGTCCTGCTGCTGGTGTCATGAGGGACTGTAACAGTGAGGAGGAGAGGGAAGGAAAAGACAAAATTTGGGATGGTTATTTACTCCAGGGCAGGGGAATTACCCTACATGACTGCAGGATGCGCATTCTGACTCGGTTTCTGTTTAAGAGAATGATTTGTGATGTTGGGGAGAGCAGAAATACTACTTTCTCAGAAAGCAGCAGTGGCTCAGAACAGCAGCAGAGAGACCTTATCCTCAACAGCAGCTTTAGGACTGGGCCACAGCAAGAGCTCTAGGGGGAAAACTGAGTTAGCCAAAGTTCCTTCTGGAAGCACATGTGACAAATTAGCAGCTGGGACGCATTTTGGAAGTTTACGGTTCATTTTCACTCAAAAGAGGTAAAATCAGTCACATGTCCAAAGGTCCATAGGAAGTCTGTAGTTATGAAAAAAGCGGAACCCACATCAGCCTTCTCCAAAACACTTGGCATGTGGAGTCTTCCACCTGAACTCCTCAAAATGATTTACAAATGTTGTTTCTCACAGCCCATCCGATGATGCTGTAATAATGTTATCTAGCCAAGCACACATTTCCCATGCAACTAACTATTTCAGCTCTCCTCCTTGCTTGTCAGAAAAGCTCGCTGTGCTGGTGCTTGCTGATGCTTGCAACAGGATTTCATCATCCTCAGTTGAGTCTCACAAAAGGGTGGAGGCTTAGCAACCTTTCCTTTTCTGGCAGATGCTGGGAATTGCCTCTAGGGATGAATCTGAGCGTGGCAGAAATAAGTAGGTTCTTTCTCAAGGCTCAAGTTTTTGCTCTCATCTCTGCTCCCAAGGCTCTACCCAGCATCAGTCCAATTCCTCCCTAAACACCTAAAGTTTTCCACACGCTGTGAATGTTTCAGAACCAAGATGACCTAAATCTAAATATTTTTCCTGTGTATATCACAAACCTGGGCAACATTTATGCTAACTACTTGAACATGAATATGAGAATTGCTCTAGGTCAATGTCTTAAAGAGATGATGAATTTGGGGGTTGTTTCCAGTGGAGGGCTTTTCTTGTATTACTAAATACTTCATGAAACATCTTGTTTCAAACAAAAGCATTGAGGAAAGCCCAGATATTTCTATAAACTTGTCCTGTTTACTGTCTATTGCCCTGCAGTTCAAAACTGATCCTGACACTAGTAATTTATGAGGGTGGATTCTGTGGCCAAAAGCACAAAGACTTGGAGGATTCAAGACAAACCCATGCCCAGGTCCTAACCTAGAAATGGGTCAGCTCCAAGCCCTAAGGAAACAGGCACACCCTGTGCGATCCAATTGACTGCAGCACAACTGCAGGGCTTGACATCTGCGTTCAGGCTTCTCTCCCCAAAATCCATTTGCTTTAGAAGGTGGGATATTGGGGAGGAGGGAGAGGAGCTGTAAGAAACAAATGACTAACTGCAAGAGGCAGCAATTGGACTCAGCATGTTCTGCTAATACACACCTGATAAAAAGAATTTTTTTCTCCTCACTGCAAGCAACCAGTTTTATTAACACTGAAGGATAATGTGGAATGACTGTGGGGGGAAAAATGTTTAAAATAATAAAAAGAAACCCTGCAGGTAAGCAAGATTGATTTTAATAAAAGCAACAGAAGAAATATATCTCTGGGACATTTTCTCCCCCCCTCCTCTTTGGCGGGTAAGATGTGCCGAGTCTGGTGTTGTCAGTCTTACCAGCAGGAGGCCAGTGACAGGTTGAGCAGTGTGGCTGACAGGACTGAAGTCAAATCTCCAAGAGAAGTAGTGCAGTGCAGAATGGCCAATATTACAGATTATGTGGGGGAGAAGGGATGCACCAGGGTTATTCAGATACCATTACACACAGCAAAAATAAACCCTAAAACAACAACAACCCACAAAAAAATCAGAATGACAGTTCTGCAAAAAACCAGCAAGAACTGAACTCCATCAGATTCAAATCATACTGAATTACAAAGAAAAATATCACTAGCAACAGACATGCATTGCATCTCACACTCCTTGAAGGGGGCAGACAGAGTTGCAAAGGGCTCATATTCTTGTAAAAATACAAGTCTTGGCGCCTTAATATTACACCCAGGCTGAAATTGATGGATGCAGTCCAACACGATACCTTCACGGTATTGCATTCTGCAGTGACCACATAGTTCCTGCTCAGTGCTTAACTGTCCAAGAGTTATCAGGTAGTGGTAGTATCACTCCCACAGTAATTACTCACTCAAGTAACAGCTACATGTATGTGTAGCACATTAGAGTTTCACAGTATGTGACATTTTTGCTGGTACGGTGAAAAATCAGCATTTGTGCTTAGAACTTTGAAGCTGTTTCTCTACAACATGTGCTAAGCTTTTTTTTTTTTTCTCCCACTTGTCTTCAGAAGCCATCTCCTCATGCCACTCACTCTTCAGGATGGCAGCGAGCCACCTGCTGAGCTATGAAGTCCTATTATTCAGAGTAATTCTTGTTGTAGTTTTTATCAGTGTTCTGCAGCAGCTCGTCGTATCTAACACACTTCTTGTTGGGAAAAGAGAACTTGAAGGCTTTCCCAACTTTGCATCTTGCAGGTTTGACTACCCTCTTAGGCTTTAATGGTCTTTTGGACTATTGCACATTGTCTGCACCAACTAGGTGCTTTATCACAATCACAGTCACACAAGAACAAATCTGGGAAGCTTCTGTCCTCTAAAGAGAGTAAGTGGGAAAAGGATTCTTTGATATTGCGTCCTGTGAACAACCTTTTTTTGAGAAATAAACATGAAGTGTCAGTATGGTTCCCCATTCCAGAGGACAGCTACATTGCATCTAATCAGTCTAGTAGGCTCTCCATTGGGATAATGGCATCCCAAGGGCAGAGCTGGGTGAAAAGCGCTCAGTATCAGTTTACTCAGTAAAAAAAAAAAAAAAAAAAAAGAAAACCAAAAGGGCCAAAAGAAAAAGAGAGTGACAGAGAGAGACCAAGAAGAAGCGATAAGCAGATTTGGTGCAGAAGAAGGAGATAAGGCCTATTGGCAAATGTTGATCACATTTGATGATTATTCTCAGTCAAGAAAAATGAAGGAGGGTTTTTTTGGTAAGATTTCAAAACAAATCTGCATTTCTGTTCTGAAATAGGATTTTTCTTTGGAAAAATAGAGCTAAGTAAAAAGACAATAAGAAAGGTCTAGCCTCAAATACCAAATGGGAACACTTGGTGTCAGGCTGAATGCAATGTTTCAGTTCAACATCTCCTCCCCCCCTTCCCTTTAAATGTCATAGATACAATGTTCTGTCTTATTTTAAAACACATTTTTCCTGTTCAATTGTATAAATGAATGAATAAATAAATAAACAAATAAACAAATAAATGAGCTGTCACTCACAAAGTTCTGCTTAGGGGAGCTAGAATCGGGTCTGACAGAATTCTTTCAAATGTACACCAAAGATCATGGCTGAGTCTACTTCCAGGTAATCCAGGGGTGAATTTACCCGGGGAAGAAGGAGGAAGAAGAGAGGAAGAGGAAGGGGGGAAAGAGCTTGCATTTCCTGGCCTTGCCTTGCATGGGTGGCTGCCCAAGGCAGGTAAGCCACTGCCCTGTGGGTAGTGCATGTTCAGAGACAACTTTGTGAACTCCCATCTGATGCACCTATAAGATGCCAATAACGTTGGCGGACTGATGAGAGCAGCTTTCACACTGCTAGTTTATGGTTTTCCCTCTCAGCAGTAACTTTGAATTTATCAGAACAGGCTGTTCTACATATATGGCTGACATTGTAATTTATTGTATCCCACACATTATATCCAAGCATATGTCCCTATGTGAAATGCTGTTTTACTCATTCAGCATTCATGCGTGGATGATTTCTTGTGCCTAAAGTATTTAATCTAATGGGCACTTTTAGTATACACAACTACAGGCACTAAGATTAAGGATTTAAAATACTAGACCAATATATTACATAAATGAAAATCTCTTTGGCACCTACAGATATAATATAGTATTTGGGCTTTCTGACCTTGAGTACAATTTCCATATACTCATAAAAAATTGATAGTGCTTCTCATTATCCATTCCCCTCTCCTCAGCACACCCGCCCTCCTATCCCACATCACAACCGTGATCTCCGATTCCCCTGTCCTGTACATCAGTCTTATGGTCACCTCTGGAGGTGTCTGGGGACAACCCTTTCAGGCTCTGCAAGGAGGCTGCTGTGCTCTGTAGTCCTCAGGAGCCTATCAGGGAGCACACCTCTTCACTCTCAGTCAAGAAGTCGACACACACTTATTCCCAAACATGAGATGCAAAGAAAGCTTTCCACACCTACACATGTCTTTAAGTCATCTGCAGCACAGCACTAGGTTTCTCAGAAACCTGCTTCTCTGAGATATCCATCAAGCAACAGCTCAGGTTCTAGCCATCCTGTTGTTCAGGGATCAGCATAATAGTTCATTCCTAGTATTTGGGGGGGGGGTTATTATTCCTGTTTTAAGAAAGGCTTATCCATTCTATGATTGAATTAATAAGAGAAAAAGCTTTAATGGGGAATAATGTGTATCTAATTATTAATGTACTATAGAACTTTGCTTTTATATTGCAATTTATATTGCAATTACCTTCTTTGTGATATAAAGCAGAACAATACAGAGGAAGAACTTCTTTATTAATGCCTAATAGCATGGTAATTTAAAATATTCGAGTTTCTTTAATAAGGTGCTGTATGAAATGTTACCTAATTTGACAAGATTAATTATACAATTAATTTGAGACTGCTCTCAATTAAATTAGTAAAAATTCTTAAGAATACAGGAACCTAACATGAAGTGAGATACCTATTAAACAGGATATTAATTAGACAGAGATGAAATAATGCATGCTTTGTTAATATAAAGGGCATTGAGGAGTTAGTAAAGATGTATTATTTCATTACTTTAATAAAATAAAGGTAGTCCAGGCACAAAACAATTTCAGAGAATCCTTCAGAAGACTGTGTAATAGAAGTCAGCGCTAGTTCTGCTGCAAGGACTGAGGGGCCTGATTTTCACCTCAGGCCTGATTTATTCCAAGTTGTTTGATCGTGTAGAATTACTCCAGTGTTATTGCAGGATAAATTCACATACAGTACCAATTGGGCAGTAGGAGCAGGAGGTAGAGGTCAGTCTTGGATTAGAAAATATGCTCCAGGTAACTTTGCATAAAAAGATGGAAAAAAATGATGCACCACAACATCGTAAGTTCATAAAATGAGACTAGGTAGCATTCAGGATATTGGTAGGAGGGAACAAGGGAAATGGCAGAATCATAACCATGGACTTCAGAACAGAAGACTTTGTTCAGGGATCAACTTGGAAGCATCCCATGGGATATAGTCCCCGGAAGAAGAGGGGTTCAGGAGAGCTGATTGATTTTCAAGGATCACCTCCTCCAAGATCTAGAATGGTCTATCCTGCCCTGCCAAGCAAAGGTGGTAGGAGGCCTTGCGTGGATGAACAAGGAGCTCCTGACAAAACTCCAACATAAAAAGGAAGTGTATAAGAGATGGAAAACTGGGGCCAGGCAACCCAGGAGGAATATAGACACTGTCCGAGTGTGCTGGGATGAGGTTAGGAAAGCCAAAGCCCACTGGGAGATAAATCTGGAAAAGGACATGAAGGGCAAAAAGAAGAGCTGCTACAGGTACAACATCTGCAGAAGGAAGACTAAGGAAAAAGTGGGCCTGCTGTTGAATGGGAATGGGGACCTTTACAAAAAGCCATGGAGAAAACCAAGGTCACCATGATTCCTGCACCTCTGTTTTTACTGGTAAGACCACCCTTCAGTATCCCAGGCACTGGAGACCAGGAGGAAGATCTGGAGCAAGGAAAACTTACTCTTTGTGAAGGAGGTAGGGCATACACAAGTCCATGGGACCTGATGGGAGGCACCCACAAGTGCTGAGGAAGCTGGCCAGTGTCATTGTGAGGCCAGTCTCGATTATCTTTGAAAGATCATGGTGGTCAGGGGAGGTTTCTATCTTAAGTTAAAGGCAACAGTGGGTGCTAACTTTTCCAAAGGATGGACCACTTTTCTTCCCTCTGTTCTGAGATGACACTTATGGTATATGTCAGACATGTGGTTTCAAGAATTCTTGCTGAGTCAGATATCCTGTGTGGTCATCTGTTTCCACAGCACACATGTGTGAGCTTGGTTTACCATGTGATCTAGCAAAAATCTTACACCAGCTGCAGCTTCTTCCCAATTTCCCTATCAATTTTGACACTAAGTCCTTTTTGTCACATGAATAATTGGGGTAGAATATTCTTCTCACATGGATTGGTCTTTTTATCTCAGACAGTGAAAAGCTCCCCACAAAGATGGACTAGCTCATTTTTCCTTGTGAAGCAAATCTTTTTAACTCCATAAGCATCTGTGAATTTTAAAAAAGAATCTGCTCAGAGTTATCTAAATAGAAAGTTAGATAAATAGGTCCCCCCACAGCCTCCATTGTATTACTCACAACAAAGCTCTTTTGAGACAGAGAAGCTCTGTTAAACACTTCTTCCTTTCAGGGAAACTGACTTCATATGACCTGCCTGAGGTCAGAGAAGAAATCTACAACTTTACTAGAACTCAGCCCTGCTG
>NW_008824115.1:489901-537350 GCF_000699105.1 Pygoscelis adeliae | reverse complement strand
ACTGTCCACCAGTTCACGTTTCCATCATGTTCAGCTTTTAAGAACGATAAAGTTTCTGGCAAAATAATTTTAGAGCACTCTATAGTATGAATATAATCAAAATTTGTACCCATCAAGAGTGGGATTCCTCTCAGCTAGCTTCAGACTTACACAATATGGACATCAACATCCAAGCTAGTCACCCTGTGATCCCTTTGTAGCTAAAGGAGAAAAGCAGACTCTGCTAGATGTGAATAACCTGATGTAGTTTAGATATCTGTTTTAGGAGGTCATGTTTCATATTCTGGAAGTGTCTATATCTGTGTAGAAAGGGAGCCTAGCATGACTAGCTCAGATGAATTTCATCCCAAGGATCTCAGATAAAATTTGTTAGTTCATTTCTTCTGGGAAATAGAATACACGATATCACTGATATGACCAATGAGAATGAAACCTCCAGTTGCAAATGTCAAATATTTGGAAGTTATCCACAGAGTGAGCTTTAGTGAGATATTCTTCAAATAAACTGCAAGAGCAAATAAAATCAAAACAGGCATTCCAAGAACAGGAAGAATCTTAATTATTAGAAAGCTTCTTCCTGTGAACT
This sequence comes from Pygoscelis adeliae, assembly GCF_000699105.1. Classification (NCBI taxonomy): domain Eukaryota; kingdom Metazoa; phylum Chordata; class Aves; order Sphenisciformes; family Spheniscidae; genus Pygoscelis; species Pygoscelis adeliae. The sequence goes on along the minus strand of NW_008824115.1, from coordinate 536,764 downwards.
CCTACCTTCTCTCTGTTTCAAACCCAGTCAGACAACATGAGTTTAGGGATTTGAATCCAACCAAAACAGTATTAGTTTGTACTAATACTATTATTAGTACATTATGTATATTAGTACATATTACTGTCATAGGCTTTTCTCTGCTATGACAAGCTAGTCGTCATTGCTTTGAAGATATTTTAAAGAATTGCTGTATATGTGCTGAACTGCTTAACTATATGAGTTAGACTTAGACTGCACTACACAAATAGACAAATTTAAGGAGATGTGAAATTCTCAGGGTTCCAAGTTTACCTCAAATTTCTCACTTGTAGCAATGTGACTTTAAAGTGTCTTCTCTGAAGCATGTTTTTAATTAGCAGAAAGATGCAGTTTTGTGATCTTAGAATGAAGCATAACCAGCCTCTCTGCTCACTCTCCAGACTGAGCCCTTATGACACATAAGATGCATTCAAACTATTGCATTCCAGTCTTAAAAACAGTGAGAATTTATTTTTTAAAATCAGAATTGTTCTGTTTCTAGCAAAGCAGTTTTGCTGCTACATGATTATCTAGTGGTTTGATAGATAGTCCATCATCACAGCTTCAGCCTTTCTAATATGACACCTAGTAAATACAGTAAAAATATGGGGAAGACAGCCATTTCTTTGCATAGTGTGCCAGCAATTCCCATTCCTATTAAGTGTCTGCCGAGTGCCCAGATACAAATGTCAGCTGAGCACGGTGCTCCTAAGAAGTGTCTTCAAAACCATAAAAGGTATTCTGCAAAGCTCCATCTCTTTGATCTGACTGCAAGAAACCTTGAGTAGATGATTGAAGAGAGCATGGCTAGAGGCAAGCATTCAAACGAATTGTTCTGCTGTGTCAGAACAAGGGCAGAAGGGATGACACATTCGAAGGGTCCATTTTGAAACTGAATATCTCAACATTTCGACAACAGAGGATAAGAATCCACGTTTTTCTAGCTTCCTAGAGCAGTAATGCCTATCCATGCCACTCCAAAAGAAAGCCACAAAAGCATAGGCAAACAAAGGATGCATTTATTATATGCCACAACTTTGCAGGGACTTGTGCTCCTTCATCATCTTTATCCTGTTCTGTAGTCCAAAGACTTTGCATGAAAACATATCAGTTTGTTTTATTTTGACTTGAAATGCCAAATCTGTGGTTGTCACAAATCTGCTACGTGCCAATGAGAGCCACAGGCTCTGCTTACTCTGCTCTTGTGTGAAACACTTAATTAGACCTTTCCGGTCACTAGGCTGAAGGTGTGGGGCAAAGCAGAAAGCTGGTGTGCCCATACCCACAGCAGCAGAACAGGAGAACAACCAGAAGTTTGTTTCAGTGTCATCAGTCAGAGGCAGGGGCAGCTCTAAACTAAATGAGAACTTGCCAGCCATAACTGAGCCACAGGAATGGGGAATATGCTTCAAAAGATGCCATTTAAATGGCAGAGCTCTCCTCCTGGCACAGCAGTGTCTTTCAGTTGTCATGCAATACTTTCCTTCTCCATGCAAGCCCTGCTTATCCACCTTCCTGCAGTGCAGTAAAGATCAAGTGGCCACAGGTCCACCCCAGAATCTGTGGTCTACTCATCCCTACATTTCTACAAGTTATCTCTAACCTTAAATTTGGCTCAAACAACTATCACTTCAGAGAAATGTGTGAAAGGAACCAGACTGTATCTCTGACTACAGTCTACAGAGTATAGCAAATACCACTGCAGAACTTATCTTCCTACTCTGACATGTGTAGTTAATGAAGTGCAGGCCAAAATCTTGCAGTAAGTTCTTTTATAAATATCCTGTACTACTTCTTTTCAAAACAGAGATTTTGATTGCAGGGAAAACTTTCACTTGGGAACGTGTTGCCAGTCAGCCCAGCAACATGCCCCTCAATCTGAAGCATGTGCTGGTCTCCGAAGGCAAGTACTTTGGGACTGTCTGTCAAAACAGCAGCGTCCCATTCAAGAGACAAAGTGTTAAAGTCATCTCATGGCTTTTACGGAGTTACATTCAAGCTAGGACTTTTCTTTTAATGAAACTTGCTGATCAAGGTTATCAAGTCAGGTAGTCAATAGCACTGAACCCTTTTATCAGCCCTTCTTGATAATTATAAATTATTCGCCATTAGACAGTATGCTAATTCTTAGACTCCTACAAAGAGCTTAATCAATTGAGTGCATTTTATTATTTTCTAGTCTAAACATCATGGACTCATCAAAAATATCCAATAACACTAAATTATTCTAGATAGTTAAACTGATGTTAAACCAATCAGAAATTTTATTTGAATTTATTAGTCTTCCTGCATTATTTAGCCAGCACAATGAGAACAACAGAAACAAAATACACCCAAGAGATGAAGTGTGAACTGAGTAAGGAATGAGGCTCTGAAGTTATTGTATAGGAAAATGAAACAAAATGTGTGATTAACTTTCAGGAGGGAGAGGGCAGGAAAGGTGCAACAGGCAGATCTGTGTTATGCATTCTTCTTTGGGTCACATTATTGTTAATTTGGACCTGCACAGGCATGTTCACCCTGAGGAACACTTCTGTATCTGAGGTTGGCTTCCCCACATCAAGACCTTTCTAGTTATTGTCTTGCAGTTTTAGGAACAGATCCAACAAAGCTACCTAATACCTGTCCAAAGGCAGGCATTTGAATTCAGATTTCTGATCCTGAAAATGCTGTCCAACTTTCACCTAACTCTAGCCTCCTCCTCTCCTCTCCTCTCCTCTCCTCTCCTCTCCTCTCCTCTCTCTCTGTCAACTCCCGTGCTAGCGCCTCTCTCCTCTCCCCCTCTCCTCTCCTCTCCTCTCCTCTCCTCTCCTCTCCTCTCCTCCTGTACCCTGCAAATGATCTAACAAACCCTTTCCCCTTGGAATATCTGTCACAAAAATAATCACTAGTCCAGGTGGCTGCCTCCTACTTAAGTATTTTCTTACAGATGTAGTAACCCCCCCTTTAAGTTACCCCTGCTTTGTATGGCTGGCACAAAGCACTCACATAACTCCTCAATGGAGCCCCACATGCAAGCAGATGATAAGTGTTACTGTGAACTACAACTGAAAGCGTTTTCCACAACCCTGGCTTTCCTGTGAAACGCTGGCACCATGATAAAAAAGCATCATGTTGCATTCCTTCTGGAGTCCTTATTATCCTCCTGCCAAAAGCCTGCTCAGTCTTTAAAAAGAAAAAAAAAAAACCAAACCTCCATAGGTCCAAAAAAAGGGTATTTGTTTAAATAGTGTGTAATAGCAGTTTGTAATACTTCACCTTTCCCTTTTTGCCTGCATTAGCACAGCCTCTGAAGCAGGAAGCATTTTGGCATAAGTAGATACGGCCTTAAAAAAAGAATCTCCCACACAGGAAAAGACTCTTTCTGGGTGACCAGAGCCGGCTGCCCCTCTGGAAAAACATGTCCTTTAATTTAAGCTGAGGCTACTTTTAGCTGCTGTATGTGTAATTTAAGACTGCATTTGCTTTTAAGTGAGTTGCAACATGTTCTTTTAACTGGGTAATGGATCAGGCTACAGACTCTTCCACTGCTGAGATGTGGCTCTAAATAAAACTGAAAGAACTGCCCTATAGGGTCAGACCAGAGGTTCGTTTAACTTAATATCCTGTCTCCAACACCTGCCAGTAACTGCTGCCTAGTGAAAGAATAGAAAAGCCACAGCAGAAAGGACTGAGTGATTCTCTCCTCTGTGGATTGTCCCAGCTCCTGGCAATCAGCAGCTTAAAAGCACTGCTGAAATTAACTAACAAAGTCGACTCTGACACATAGATTTCGGATCCAGAGACCTTTTCCAAAGTTGTTCCCACCTATAACATTTGTCAAGTAGCAAACTAATTCCTCCATCCTCACCGCTGACTTGAGAGAAGGTGGAGTGAAAGTAAAATGGTGCTGATAACCCCATCATCCAACATTCAACAGAGGCTGTCCTGTATAGGAGATGCAAAGTGGTAAAAGCAGGCCAGCTAAATCTAAATGTTTAGGTAATAAGGGAAAATACCCATAATTCACTAGAAATACCTATAAAATATACAGCAAGTGCTTCTATTATTGCCTGTTATTTGAATCTCTATATTCTGTAGTTTTGTAGCAAAGAATCTTTTTCCAATCAATGCATTTGACCATCTTATTTCTTGCTAGTTTGAATGCATGCATGCATGCTTATACCGTAAGAACTTTATATTAATTCTATTTGAATATGGACTGAGTTTATTGAAGAACTCTTTTTGCAATACTGGCAAAGCAATAAACACAGATGGTCCCAGATTTGCTCAGAAATTCCTGTCTAAAGCTGTTTTGGTTTGCTTTCTCTGCTAGCAAAGTTTAAACAGCACTGTAAGAATCAATCCTACACACCCCTGTCACACCACTGGCTGAACAATTCTTTTTGGCCACAGCTCCTTAAGAGGAGTTTCCACACTCTCTGCACTGACACACATAATGCAGCCAGCTAAAGGCTCCCTGCACAGACACTAATGCACAGTAGCATCATCATTATTTTTATTTACTTACAGAATGCCAGGCTTGATACAATACTAAACAAAACAGACGTGGTCCTGCCCCAAGGAGTTGCTATGCTTTCAGAGCTACCAACTCTGGTGCCACAAAACAACTTAAGCCTCTACAGCTGCCTTGAACTTTCTGTTTCTACTTCAGAATGTGACAAGTTCATGCAGAAATGTCTGTGCCAATATGAGGCAGTATTACCCCACAGCTGTCTGTTCCTGTCCTTTTGCTGGTGCAGGCTGGTTGAACGTTTCTCATTGAGTTCAGTGCAAAAGTCAACTGTAAAACCCACAGCCAGCTGGGAAGCTGGCCAGGCACAGGTAGTGAAGGTAAAGAGATAGGTTTGAGTTTTTATAGGTTTTTTAGCGCAAGTGGTTTCCACACAATGTGTGAAAAAACATTGACATTAACCTGGGAGAAGATGTGCATTACCTTTTCCAAAATCAACTTATTTTGAGTCTTAGACCACTGTAATTTTCAGCAAATGGATTCCACACAGGCTACAAAAAAGAAACACTTCAAAAGTTAAGTTGAATTTTAGGAGGCAACTGGGGACTGTTTCTGGTTGCTAAGGAGTAATACAAATTAGAAGTAGGGCCTAAAGCTGGAGCAGATGTCTCCCAGATGTCAGCTGGAAGAGAGACATGTCTCTATGTCCCCTCCACGTGGTGGATGTGCACAAATGAGCAGAGCTAGCGATGGGGACAAGATGCAAACTCTGAGTGCCCCAACTTCTACCTCTCTGTCTGCCTTTGAAATGCAGCACAGGGACTCAGAAATAATCTGCAGCATTGCTCTGGGAAAATGTGTCCTGTAGATGCCATGAAAGGGAAGTATGAGTCAAGGGCTGAGGGTGAGGAAGATGAAGTTCTCTTTCTACGTCCCATAAATCTGCACCTCCCAGAGGGGAATCGACCTGCAGACAGGGCGCAGGTGAAGGAGCAGGCAGGTTGCAAAACTTATATCACAAAATGAATGCATTGCATAGCACATAAGCTTCACCACTCAGTGCATGAATGGTTCCACCTTTGAAGCAAGTAGTTAAACACATAAAGAATGATAGCTCTTCTTTGGCTATATTTTGGCTATAGAAAATTAAAAGTAATACCAGGTTTTAGTGTTTAGAAAGCAAAAGTTAAGAGACAGACATCAGCTAAATATTAAAGTCTACATTTTTGTGAATAAAACACTTCTATACAGCTGTTCATAACTCCTCTCCTAACAAGTTTTATTTCTTAGGTGCACATTCAGTTGCCATGAAAAAGAGTCAGACTGGGGAGCAGTTCTTTGGATGATGTTAGTGAAGACAGAGGAGTGAGTGCATCATAATTGGTCAGTAAGAGTTCATAAAAATGTTGCAGAAAACCCTTGAGGATGAGGGCCCCTAGCTTTGACGTCCATCTTTACAGGCTGCTGATGAGTTTTCTGAAGCTGCAGGACATTATTTATGCAGGGCTATGCTGGATAGACATAGAGCTGCAATGAAGTTTTGGTTAACGCAGTAGGATGGGAAAAGCATAGTTTTTCCTCTCACAAGTCAATTTATTGATGGATATCAAATACCAGGTGACATATTATGGAGAATAATGACATTCCTACTAGCGATAACTCTGGAGATTTTTTTTTTTCTAAATAATATAGATAAAATCTTGTGGATTTGAAGGAAGGTATGATTTTTGCCTTTATTTTTTTCTCGGAAGTCTTCTTAATAGCAGTGATACCTTGGACACCGGCTCCTGCCTTACTCACACAGAATAATGTGAACACCACTCTCTTATGGCTATGGCAATCTAACCTGCTGTGCATTGAGAAGGGAGACCCATCGCTAAAATTAAGAAATCAGAGCTTATCCTCCAGCACTGAGAAAAAACCCTGTGACTCTGCAACACGACACCACTTTGCCCTTTGAACAATTACAGACACTTTTTCAGTCTGATTTTAGCCCCCCTATAGTGATTTGCATTACCAATAAAATATGCACACATCTGTTATGCTCACCATCTCCTCACACCACTGGGAGCTGGATAGTCATTAATGTCCCTGTCTTAGAGAGGGAGAAAAACCAATGAATGCAGAACATCAAATTGCATAACTCTTGGCTCTTCATCCCATGTTTATACTAGTAAGCCATGACACTGCTTTTTACATACAATTGCAATTTTTCTTTTTTCTGGTTATTCATGATTTGGAGAATGCTGCTTTAGGCAGTCAATAGCAATTATACTTGGTGAAAAGAACATACAATACAAATTAGAGCAATATAGATTTTCCCCCCTGTTACTTTAATGTTTAGTTACCCTGTTAGATTTAAACTGAGTACATAATGTTTAATAAATTGCTTTCACTAAAACCCATTAACTGACACTTAGAAATAGCATTTTAATCCAAAGGAGTGCAACAAAACATTATTGCAATTAATAGGTACATTGGAGCAGTGAAAAATCCACTCTAAAACAAAGTGTATCCATGGTGGCAGGTTGTTTATGTCCAATACTTAAAAGCATCTTGAAAACTGAGGGCAAGATCCTTAGCTGGCTCCAGTGAACTCCATGGAGTTACTCCCATTTACATTCAACAAGGGCTTGGCCCTGTGATTTAAACCCATATTTCATTGCCTTGGCAAAACACACTGCCTTGCTTGTGGCTGGGCACAGGATGAGGAAGAGGCTTAAGGCAAAGGCTTTATGGAGCTGTGTGCCAGCCATCTGAGGGGCAGGAGAAGCTGGGCTATGGCTTGTGCTTATGATTACTCCTGCCCTTCCTCCTCCTTTTCCCTCCTGCACCTTTTCCCGGCAAAGGCAGCATCTTCTTCCTGTGGCTTATTTCTTCCCTCTCTCTCAGTTTGGGCAGCAGCAGGAGTGACAGTACCACATGTCCTCTGCAGAGGCTGGACACTTGAACCAGGACTTTCTGATGCAGGTGAGTCCTAGCGAGCAAGCTCCTCTGAGAGGAACCTTGTATCTGTTTGACTTGTTTCTTCATGGTAACTTCTCTCTGCCTGGTCATTGAATTTTTGTTTTACTTTTTTAAAGATGCAGTGAATCAAAATTCCTTTCCTTGAATGACTGTCACAAATCAACATTTCTCTAGTTTCACCCAGAGCACAAGTATTTCTTTTGCCAATAGCTGAACATGGTGCTTTGTTTGCAGGGAGAGGGGATAAAGGTTTCCAGCAAGCCTAGCTAAAGCTCATGTGTTTGACCAATAGTGTAGTTTTTTGTGATGTGTGCAGGGCTAAATGTGCTTCTGTCCTTCACCCCTGTCCTAAATGTGTCCTCAGGTGTCAGCCCTACTGCTTATGTTGCCCAACAGGACAAGCTTCTGTCCCACCACACTTACTTCCCCGCACCTTCGTCCTGCTTTGGCACCCCCAGTTCCCTCTGCTACCCAAAACAGTCTCTTAAACCAGAGTTGGGCAACTCAGCTGCTGCCCAATACATTTGTCCTTCTCAGTTCCTGAGCTTTTGCCCTGTTTATCCAAAACACATTGCTTATTGGGCAAACCTCTTCAGATGTAGTGGTTTACTCTTATCTTGTAGTAACCCAGAAATGTTAACAGGAGCGTAGCTTTTCTTGATCCATTTTTCCTTCTTAGTTGTTTTGCTTTCTCTTCCTTTGGTTTAGTTGAATATACTCACTCCAGCATATATTGTTCAAATTTATTATGAAGCAACTCCTTATCCTTCCATACATCCTTCTTTGGCTATGACTGAGGAAATGCCTTTGTTTAAACAGCAACATGAAGAGATTTTTGTAATCTGTCATTTCCATACTGAAAGTACATGCAGTGCCTGGAATTTGAGAAAACTTTTCTGCTGAAAGGTTCTGCTAAAATAATGTCTGAATATTACTTGCCAAGAAATGTGGATAAGGATATTTTACATTTTTAAATAAAAACAGAATAATCAGGTTTTATACCAGAAATTCTCATCTGTAATGCAAACTCAGTAGTTTAGCAGAAGCACATTCTATAGGATTTTTTATGGCATCAGTAAAGACACTATTTCTCAATGAAGATTCATCCATCATTCCATTTCTCTTGAGGAAATTTTTTTATTAGTGTGCTAGAAGTACTAACAAAATATGAGACATTGCAATCAGGGGAGGAAGAAAGATAATATAGTTTTATTAATGCACAAAACGTTCTTGAATCCGTATCCTGTAAGCGGGGTCAGCCATGGCATGTTCATCCCTGGGACACTTTGTGAATCCCCAAAACGATGTGGGAAGCTTTAGTGGTACTTCTAACCTTACTGATGACTGACGGCCATTCTGTTTGCGCATGTGCTTGTATCGGCATTTGCACTGATGAAAAAAGCCACCAAAACAGTAGAGATTTCTCCAATAGCTGGGATGACCGACATGATTTTCTGATGGAGAACAAACCTCCATCTATTCAGACTGCAAAGCTCAACAGTTAGGAACAGATCAGTATCTAGTTATAGCTGGCCACCGTGATGTCGGCTGAAGGATTTTAGATTAGCTATGTTTGGACAGTTTTTATGAACTGCTTTTAAAGGATGATGAAAATATTTACCCAGAACAATGGTTCTTATACCCCCAGAAGGTGGTCCACCTCTACTAAAAGTTTATCCTTCCTCTAAAAATCAAGTCTCATCTCCTGAGTAATTTCACATTCATACCATTAGCCATTTAATTTAAAGCATGGAACTTTATATAGCAACTAATCTCTGTGTGGCCTGGCAGAGTTGGTTGATTGTCACGGATAATTGGTTGATTTGGACAGTATTCAAGCTAGTGGCCTTCTGTATCCAAGAAAATCTCTCTTCAGAATATACTGTGCACTCTTTTAAAGGTAGCATGGAAAGACCATCATCATTAGCAATTTTGCTGAAGAGCAATATTTAATAACCGACTAACAGGCCATTACTTGAATTGCCTACCTCTGTCATTTCAGCATGGCTAAAATAGGAATTCCCTCTCAGTCTTCCAGAACATAAGAGGTTTGTAATCAACTATTTGTGTAAATCTGGGGGCATGCAGGTAGTCATGAATTGTCTGCTTTCCAAATAAAGAAAATGTTTAATTAGTGTCAGTAAGCTTCTTGTACAAAGAAAAGGTTCTCCCCGGCTACATCTGCACTCGACAGAACCCCTTTCAATCCAGACAGACCTGTGCTGACAGCAAATGGCACACGCTTATCCAGCCTGCAGCATGCAAGGCATACACAGTAGCAGTGGGCAAATAGTGTATTCGATGACTTGCCTGCCTTTACGCTCACACGTTTCTCCAGAACAGATAATGCAAAACTTGGTGTCTGTCCAAAAGAGTGTTCAAACGATCTTTTTGTTCTGGTATTGAATGGCAGCTAACACAGCAGGCCCCAGTCCATAATTAGGGTTCTTGGTCACATTTGTACACATTAACAACAACAGCAGCAACCCCATTATTCTTGCACTTACTCATTTGTAAACATCTGGAAATACCTTCTGATCTTTATATGTTTTTCCAGCACTTTGGGTAAAGTTGCAACTTTATCCGGGGTAACAATTACAAGGACTTACTTGTAGAGTAAGGGGATAAAAACTACTGTGGCAACTTTTGGTGTGAAGAATGTAGTTTTATAGCATTGGAACACATCTTCAGCCACTATAAACCTCCAATGAACTACTTTATATTACACCAGTTGAAGGTCCAGCCTAGAGCCATTTAGGTAAATTTTACAGAGGTCTGCAAGAAAATTTTACTAAGGCCTCTAATTTTTATTGGTATCAGCTCGGTAATTTTACTGCGATCTGTTAAAAGGGATGGTGAATCAGCACCAGTTCTGCCAGGCCCTTCATGTTGTCTCCATAGTGTAAAGTAAGTGCAAAGTGTCAGTAAGCTTCTTGTACAAAGAAAAGGTTCTCCCTGGCTACATCTGCACTCGCAAAGTGTGGGAGTGCATGACACACAATGGCTAAGGGACCTGCAGAGTGGTTCAAATCACGTATTCCTTCAAAAATGCAGAATATTCCACATATCTTGGAGTTTGGGAACGACTAGGCAAAATCTGCCTCCAGACTGCAAGCCATCACTGAGGCCAGCAAATGGAGAGACGAGGAAGGAAAGCCTGCCAGCCCAAAGATCAGCAATTACTGTTTGCATTCCCTCCAAGGCTCCAACTGTTTAATATTTTCAGGGTTTTTAGTAGCAAAGGATGATTAATCCTCAAGTCCTAATCAGTACAGACATTAACATACAGTAAGTACAATTTACTTGGTTTGGTAAGTGTGGTTGTCTATGTATTATTTTGGAATCGTTCTCATCAATTATGGAAATAAGTATTTTGCATGCCCCACCTTTGTTAGACATGTCATGGATCTAGGAGTAAATAGTCCATCATTTAATATCTGCCATATACATAGGTCATTGATTTCAAAGAACAACACTGACTCCATCTTGTGCCCTGTACTCATACTCTATACCAAAGTGGCATTAAAAACACAGATTCAAAATGCTCAGCAAAACAGGTTCCTTAAAAAGGTGGTTTAATCACTGCAAATTTCTACAGACCCAAAGGCACTACCTGACATTCAGCCAAATTGCAGTTAACTATTAGGCCATTCTTCAGTTTTACTGAGCTCATTTCAAACCAAGTTAAACAAGGAGTGACTGACAACGATACTAACTCCCACAGCATCAGTACTACTGCTCTTGTGCTGCATTAGGAAGGGACTGGCACAGCTCCTGCTAGCATCAGTGCATCCACCTGCAGCTTCTGCTACACAGACGGCTGACACAAAACTTCTCAAAAACATAGGCAAAGCCAACGGGGCCAAAACCAGGCTGCTCCCAAAATGAGAGAGGTACAGGAGGGAGTAGAAGAGCTGAGACTTGGAGAAAGACCTTGAAAAGCCACATTGGCTGTTCCTGCTACGGGGGGTAGAGAGCAGGTGAGGAGGTGCCCCCAACTCCTGGGGTGCCAGCCCTGGTCACAGCTAGCCACCACCAGCCCTGTGTCCTCGGGGACAGCAGGGGCCTGCCTGGCCCTCCCAGCTTCTGCTGTAGGAAATGCAGGTCATTTCGCTGCCTGCAGCAGCTGCCTGTGGTGGGTAATGCCACACTGCAGAGCTCCAAGCCTGTCAGCGGTGCGGGATGGCTGGGGAGGAGAGCATCCACACCCCACTCATATCCCTGTGGGGTGGGCTTTGAGGGGCAGCTGAGTGCCTCATTCATAAGGCTGGGCACTGTCTCTCCCACCACTGCCCATGTTTCCTCCCCTACCTGCTGCTTCTTGAATCAGGATGGCAAAGGCTGGAGCAGAGAGGAGGCAGCATTCGCTCACAAGCTGCTCCTTGCTGGAAAGCAAGCTTGTACCATCAGGGACAGAGCACAAGGACTTGCTTTTGGACACAAGGTATTCGTCCCGAGCAACATCTTTCTCGTGCTCTCCCCACCCTATTTAGGGTGGATGCCTACTCAGGTCTGAACTTTTTTAATGCTGGAAGTTAAAAAAGTGGCCAGCCCCTGGTCCTCAGTCTAGCCTTCCGTAATTGCCTGACAGACATCATGGCAGGGATGAGCCTTGAGGAGGGGTAGGAAGCAGAAGAGAGAAGTGGCATTACAGCTAGGCTCAAGCAGGTTTTTGATAACATTGAACTGAGCCTGTGCTATTTCCATTTGCTGCATGGGGTTTTGATGATGTAATACAGCCAATGCTGATACGATCCAAAATGGAATAATAATTCCAAATATCTCATTCTGACTTCCTTTTCAGTGTTTTGGGTTGACCTGAGAGAGCAGGTACTGCAGATCATCTTGACCACCTGGCAGACTGTGAAAGGCTAACCTATTTGATTTTGCAAAAGGGGAAAAAAGTGAAAAACCTGGAAGAATGTAATGCTTGGCCAAATAAAATAGAAGACGGACAGTTTTGTCATACAGTGTATATTTTTAAGGGTTTTTTTAGTGCCCTTTGCTTATAAGGTTTTGTCTGTCAATCATATATCAGGAATAAAAACCCTAGAACAGGTGAAAAAGTAAGCAAAAGCTGTTGGCAGAATTGGACTTATCTTTTTTAAGGAAAAAAGCCATAGAAAAGACACGGTTTTGTGGAAAGACACTGCAATAAGTTGTTCATACCTTCTTGCTGACAGCTTGGAGATTCCACATTGGCAGAGGCAAAGCAGCTCTGCAGCAACATTCAAATTGAACCAATTGAACCAGCTCAATAGAGAGTACAAAACGTGAAAAGCTTTCTTAATACGTCAAACCCAAAGAGTCTTCCTTGTGTCCAAACAAATAAGTCTCCCTCCAAATAAGCATCTTCTTTTCCTATGGTAGACAAATTCATGTGCTTTCATTTCACCATCCCAACCCCACTGAAGACTCCAAGAAAATATCTGAGAACTAGGAAAGAAGTGAGAGAAATTTTCTGAAGAAGACAGGACTCTGGGCTTTACAGCTGTATTATCTCTTCCCCTGAGCCAAGCATCAGCTCTGCTGAGGGCATTTGTGACCCCTGGGAGTCCTGACAAGTGCAGCTGCTATAACGGCATATTTCTAGGAAACTGTTCATAGGGAGAGATTGTGGGACCACAGTGATGCAGAGATATATGGTTTCCCATAACAGTGGCACTGGACTCGCTTGGAAAAGTCTTGGGAAGCTCAGACCCTTCCATGCCACTCTTTTACTGTGCCTAATCACCAGACCTCTGCTATTTAGAAGAGATTTTCATCTACTTCACAGGTAACTAAATGCTAAGCAGGGCAGTGGGGCTTAAGTCTGGTTCTCCTATGTCTCACATGACTGCATTAATTATGGGACCATAAAGCTAGGTTCTTGAAATGTTTGAATGTTTAACAATTTAAGTTTGAGTGTTTCAACTGCTAAAATCAAAGATAACCTCAGCTCAGACCCCTAACAGTACCGTCCTTCTGACATTCACTTGAAATGTGAAAAACTCGGATTCAAGTGTCTGTTCAGAAGGCTGGGAGCAAACAGGCGTTTCATCTGCAAACGGATGGAAAAAGGAGAAACACAGACCTCTGTAGCCTGGGGAAAGTGTCAGCTAAAAGAGAAATAGCCTAGACATGAGGAGATGTATGCAGTAAATGAGAAGATTTCTGAGCATTATTGGAGAACGGTTCTCAAGCAAGTTTCCTGCTGGCGTAGCAGGGGCAAGACTTAAGAGGGAGTCTTGATCAATTTATGAAAGGCTATGAATGGCAGCCTTAGCAGGAGACTGGATTGATGATAAAGGCAGGTCTTTTATGATCTATCTCCAGCAAGTCAAGCAAAAATCTATATGAATTCATCTTGTGTGATTATGAAGGTCGGTCCTCAGAGGGTACACAGTGTTAACTAATTATAAGAAATAACACATGTAATGAAGAGATGTCCTGACTTCTGTGAGTTGTCTATGCATCAAGAAGAACATCAGGACATGCCAAATATACCCTGTCTGTGCCCACATGTCCTAAAAAGCGTGTAGTTGTTGTAGAAAGCAGCTCTTCCTCACCAGCTTCCTTAGAACGTGAACTCTGCACCTTATCGTTGGCTCAGTGCTGCTTCCTCAGCAGTTACCTTTTTTTTTAATGTCCTGTTTATTGCTACAGGCTACTTTTGTTAGTGTTTAGTCAAAAAGCTTATGTCTCAACCATAAATGTGGTGCACCAACAGGCAAGGCTCTTAAAATGCCACATTCATGTTCAAATAGGCAGACACTGAAAGGATTTCTATAATGTCTTGAATAGATGGCACCAAGTAGGCAGTCTGAAAGCTCACTATAAATGACAGTTCTCATTCACTTCCAAAATCAAGACCATATCCTGAACCAGAACCTCTGAGGAAGCAAAGAGGATTTAACCAGGGGAGTGCTAAAATCCACCCAGATGTCTAACAGTTAAGGTATCCTGCAGGGCACAATGGCAATGGCAGCTGGACAGGAGTCTGGCACTAAGCCATGAGCTGGCAGTGCAAGCAGCCTGGTTTTTGGTGTGAACCTTCTAACTCGTTTTCATGCCACCTCCCAGAAATTTCTCACAGGCTTAAAATGCACACATAATTACAGAGTCTGGACGACTTCTTGTCTTTCCAGCCACTGAATTCCTATCTACTTTCTTCTCCTTTTGCCTCTTGCAGTCTCTCTTTCTGAGTTCTTCTCTTACCGGTGTGTACACAAAAATCTTTATACCAATCCACTTCTTCAGAACAAATGTCCCTCCGCTGTAGCGAGGCCAAGCACTCCTTCTCCAGGTGGACGGTGCCAGTAGTCACTTTTCCAGGATGCCGAGAGGAACTGACAGCAGAGGAGCACATACGAGGAAGGAACGTGGTTGTGAAGTTGAAAGTTCACCAGCCACCACATGCCACAGACATCAGAACACCCGCCTTCTCTGCTCTGCCAAAAATAAAGGCTAGGGGCAGAACGCCGGTCACCAATCCATCTGATTGCCCTCTGCTGCGACTCAGGGTCAAATGTTTGCCTTTTAAGCAGCAGGAAAAAATCAACAAAGGGAGAAAGTTCATCTACCTCTAAAATGTCTTTAGCACAAGCAGGCAGATAAAGCTCGTCGGCACTTGGAGGTTTCAAACTATCTGCAATTGCCACAATCTGGGGTTTATTTTCATTCCAAATTCCAAATGGAAAAATAAGTTTTTTCTGATATAACATTACAGGAAAAAGAAGAATTGTGATTTCAGGTAAATCACAACCATTCAATTTTATTAAAATAAAAATACTGTGTCCTGATTTTGATCCTTTCAATTTCACATTATGGAAACATAAGAGGAAGCTGTAATGATAAAGGTGACTTGCTCTCTTATAAATGATACATTAAATTAAATCAGATAAATTTCACAAACCAATAAAGTGGTTTCTCCCAATAAGATCACTATCTGGTGCTTAGACCTTAGATGCTCTTTCATGAAAAAAATCATATTTGACATTTTTCACATGAAAAATTTAGATTTGGGTGAAACAGGCTTTTCCAACTCAAAAATAAGTTATTGGAAAACATTTGCCAATTTTGAACACCCTCAAGGGTGTTTTAATCTTGGGGTTAAAATCTGCAGACATAATTCAAAGCCCCAGTGAATCAACGGGCAGAGTGAGTGCTGATCACCTGGTGACTGCACCGTTACCAACGGTGCACAACCGTGCTGGAAACCAGGTCATTCCGGTGATTAAACTCATTTACAATACTTCGAACAGGAGAGTTGTTCTGAAAGGATCACAGCAATATTGACTAAAAAGTCAATGAGATGCTGGGGAAATTAACGTTGCACACTTGATACACTTAGAAATGCCATTAGCTGGAAACTTAGCTAATCCTACAGAATGGGGGCATGGAGACAGTGTGAGTTAGGAGCAAAGAAGGCATTCGACAAGGTGGATGAGTAACTCCAGCTGCCACTGGATTTTGCATGATGCACAGACACTGGGGCAGTCTGGCCATGAGCCCCTGTTTTGCAATATGATTTCTGTGAGTGGAACACACTGCACAACTGGAGCACTCACTGTTTAAAAAGAAATGATTAGAGGGGTCATTGATTGCTCTCAGGTTTACTTGGCAATGCTGTCCTTTTCTCCAATCTCCTGAAATATTTCATAGCAGATGCGTACCTAGACAACAACCCCTTATAAAAACAAGCTTAGGAATAAAGAAGCTGTCCCCACTTCTATTTTTCTTTTTTCTTTCTTCCTTTTTCTTTTTCCTTCTTTCTTTCTTCCTTTTTTTTTTTTTTTTAAACTGGAAGTCCTTCTTGGGAAAAGCTATTTCACAGCTGTCTATTGTCTTTCAGGGGAGTTTATAACTGATCTCAGGAGATGTGTGGGATCTAATTTATCAATGGATCAGAAAAAACTGTAACCAAACAATACAACAGTAATCCATTCTCCATCAGAAGAAACACTTTCAAGATAAAGAAAAATCCTTTCACTCATTTTAAATACGGCTCAGTGAAGGAGGCAAAACTGAAGATACAGAGTTTACAATGAATACCTCCGATCTAGGTGCTGGTGTATAAAGAAGGATACTGCCTTTATGCAGTGACTGCATGCACATGGGATGATTTTTCTGTAGTATTTTTATATAGGGAGTTTGGGGCAAGGTGGATCCCTCTCAGTTTATTTGTAGGTCAGCTGTCAATATTTTGTCTTTGGAGCAGCTCCTCTCACCTTGTGCTTTTCCAGCCTTCTCTCTTTCCTCTGCAGCACAATTACTCGTGTGTCAGGGCAGTCAACAGGCTGAGCCACTGTGATTTTTTTCTGAGCCTCTCTGTTCTCTCGTTTTCTGACATTCCTAGCATGAATAGGTGTGCTAAGATAATTACGCTAATCCATCTAGCAAAACACCCAACTTATACATTTGAAGTTAATTAGATAAACTTCAAAATGGGTCATTTTTCAGCCCCTCAGCCTCCCCCTGCTTATGAGCATTACCCCTGAGGGGACTCTTTCTCAATCAGGTAGACATTTCTGGGAATGAGATCTAATGAATCCCTTTACTTCCTGAACTGAAAAACTGTTTTCATTGAGACTTAAGCAACTGAGGACAAATTCAGGCATGGTAGAAGAAGGAGCTCTCCCAAGGCAACAGTACCGCTTGTTTCTACCTAAATTAGGTTTGGCCCAATCTACTGACAGAAGACCAAAAGCTTTCTGTGAGCAAAAGTGTTGCGGGATCCATTCTTCTCTGGTAAAGAAAGGCAAGGTAAGACTATAGCAATCAGTTCCCCTCACTGACATTAGTGCTACATGCAGATAAGAGCTTTCAAATGAATAGTAAAGAGCCTTGCCAGAAGTGGGTCTATTCTCTGGATCCTGGACCTGGATTGAATTTCACTACTAGCAGGGCCTTTTTTTCCCCCAGATTAGTCAAAATGTTTCAGCCTGATGGTGTCAAACTAACGCTTTGTGCTCTTTCAATGTGAAATGGTATTTTGTGGTTTTAAAAAATATGAAAAATCATTTTAGAATATATATTATTTTTCTTTTTCCATTAGTGGGGGTTGACCACAGTTTTTGTATCAATTTCCAACTGGAGTCACATTCCTGTAAGCCCTTGCCAAGTGCCCAGTAAGAAACAATTCTGACCTCCGCAGAACATGCTGCTTAACTGAGACAGACCAACAAAAGGCAGCAGGGGAAACAGAAGCACTGAGTTGCAGCAGGTTGAACAAAATCAAACAGCAACTCAGTGACAAATCTAGGATTCAGTCAAAACATTTAAATGGCTCAGTCATGCTTCTCCTTTTACATCAGCAACATTACAACAGAGACGAATACCACAGCAGACTTTCAGGCTTTCGACAAAGAAAGGAATGCCTGAGTATACTGCATTTTTGGCCATCAGTGGGAAAAAAAGACAGACTTTGTGGGGGGAACAGAGAAAAGGACAAAACAGGCACAAATGTGAAGCATTACTCATAGCAAATGTAACTGGTGAAGTACACAGTCACAAACCTGTGCTGATCTGTATTTCCTAGCTTTTGTGGCCTCTGCCAACTTAAAAGAAAAGGCAGTGAAACCACCATTTTAAAATGTTTTTTTTTTTTTAATGCCAATGTGGTGCTAAGTGCATTTCCAAAGCACAAAGTCTTATCAGGAAGAGTCTCGCTGATTAGTTAAGATGGGATATGTGATATACCTGGGCTCAACAACCCTCGGTTAGAGCAGACTTGCTTTTTTCTTCCAGACCTTCCTAAATCTCTGAAGCAGAAGAGAGGAGATGCTGCCCCTGAACCACACCATGCTGAGCTCAGACATGCAGCTCTGCAACACGGAGCTGTAAGGTTGCTGGCCGGGCTGCAGAGGAGCCAGCCTTGCTGTTGCTGCTGGGACCGCATGGGAACGGATTTGCCATAAAGTTGGGTGTGTGAGGCAAAAAAATCATTGAACCAGTAAAACTGACACAGGCCTTTTGTTTTCTCTCACTCCGGAAGAAAAGGGTAACACACGCCGGCTGTGTGCAACCCACTGAGGCTCAATTGTTCCCTGAGACAAGAACACAGACAAGCTTCCCGTGCTTCCCCCCATCTCTTTTCCCTGTTCTGCCACTGTAATTTTAGAGGTGGGAGCAGATGAAAAAGGTTTTTCCATTGTAATACAAGGTCTTTTCTTCTATTGCCTGCCACAAGTGTAATGCCTTGTTATTTTCTGTTCCTTTTGCTTCCAGAATGAGCTCTGATGGAGCTCCCTAATGATAACAAACCATCACTGCAGTAATATTGATACCTGTTGTAATCACTGGCATTCTGGCTTTTCAATTTTCACTATTTGCCTTGGATCAAGTAGCTCTGTGCTAATGCAAGAGAAGGTCACCAGATGAAGGGGCTGATAACAGAGAGGGACTGTTCTACTTAACATGCATGGAGGATTATGCTTTTCAGCCGTCCTCGAGCTAATCTTTCAAGTTGTCCTTTTTTGACTTTCTCAGTTTAATCAGTTTAATCTCATCTTCCCTCTTTTCTGATTACAAGGATTTTCTGTAGAAACCTTGCCTCCACAATAAGGACCACGTGGCAATTTATTCTTATATTGATTTCAACATCTCTTTTCTGCTACCAGGTCTCTGATGCAAGGAGGGAGGGCGGGAGCCAGAGGGGAAGCAGAGGGTCCCTCTAGTGCCTCCTGCCTAGCAAATCCTCACACTTCTATTATCTGGGAATCTGAATACTCCTTTAATACACTTGAAGTCAGAAATGGTATCCAGATTGGAAGTACTCAACTGTGATTAAAAGTTAGTGGAGACAGTAAGACCGATAAAGCATAATCACAAGATGAATCAAACTGTTCAGGCCACATTTTCCAAGGGGCTCCTTCATGGTTGCCATCACAGCTGCTTACCCAGCAGAACACAGCATTTCTTGCCCCACAAGTGGAGAAACCAGGTGCAAGGTCCAGGGAGTTAGACAGAGTGGCCAGCCTGCACAGATGGGTTTGTGCATGTATTTGCATGTGCATTTGTGCATGCAGATTTGACTGCGCAGGCAAACTTCTCCTGTGTTTTTGTATATCTCTCCAGGGCAGGAGGAATTCCCACAACTATTGATTTTTCCAGGTAGGAGGGATGAGGACTGCTTAGCACTGGATTGGCATTTTACCTATTTATGTCTGCAATGTATAGTAAGAAAAGAGAAAAGAAAGCAACAGGCAATATGCTTTTCCACTGTACATACTACCTAACCCTTGAGTCAGGACGCTCAGGCAGCTATAGGGAATAGCCAAGCAGGGAACAGGCAGCCCCACTCCAAGAATAAGCTGACCCTGTCCAAAAAGCAAGTAAGAGGTCCAAGAGATGATTGGCCACCTTGCTGTTGCACCAAATAAGTAAGAGAGGAGTTGTCCCAACCTCACACCCGTTTGGTTGCTTCTGCTTTAGACACCACCTCTTCATCCCATCTTCAAAATGTCTCATTCCACAGACATCTGAAATGTTTATCTGTAGTCTCACTCTCCCCCAGACACACACACTTCTTGACCCGTGAGTAACACAACAGCAGCAAGATGGGATCTGATGAAATGGGCTGGTGTATCTGTTTAGCCCTGTAAGCCTGCTCTGTTTTTCCTACAAGTAATGAAGGATTTTGCTTTCTCTTCAGGGTTCCTGGAGATAATGATATACCATAGCCAGCGGAGGTGAACATCTGTTTTAAGAACTGTGAACTTGCAGAGACCATTTGTCTATCTGATCTTCCTTTCTTGTTTTTCAGTGTGCCCTATCCATTTCTCTGTTAATTAAATAGATGTGAAATCACTAAACCACTGGGTCGAAGAAACAATTAAACAACAACTGAAATAAAAAAGTGGGAGGGAGGAGACTCTTTTTTCTTTTTTTCCTCTCGGCTGATTCTGCTTGGTAGAAATTGCCCTACTTTTTAGGCGTGCACTTTCTTTTCCTTTCACAGAAAGAAGACTTGGATTCATGAGGGCGTATCCACCTAATGACAATATGGTGGAGTTAACCCAAGAGAACAATGCATCCCATTAATCTGCTCATGTTTAATTGGTAAGTACAGTATGGGGCTGTCATTTCAAAGGCAGACTGTAAATGTACTTGAATTGGTTGCTATTTAATTGATGCAAGGGGTACACACATGCACGTACCCTAAAAAAGAGAGCAAGAGAAAGCAACAAGAAGTTATTATGAGTAATTTTTTCCTTTTTAATATTATCTTTAGCATCTATGGGCAAAAAATAATAAGCATGAAGGTACTGTCATCAGCTTCTGCACATGCTGTCTGAGGAGAAAATATCATCCCTTGTCCGCCTTGCCCAGCACCCTGCAGCAGCCTGGAGCTGGGGATCCTGGGAGCTGTGGGACGTGGCAGAGCAGGGAATCACCACTGCAGTCCCCCCAGCTTACCTTGCTGCCTTCTTTGCACACAAGCATGTGGGCAGCCATGCACTCTCTGGGAGCTCAGCAGGGAAAGGGGGAAACCTCTGACCCAGCCAGTGCCCCCACTGCACCCCTGCCTCTGCTCTCTGCCACATGGGAGAAAGAGCAGCAGGCACAGCAGGGCAGCCCCGGGACCCAAGGGTTTCCCAGGAACAGCAGCAGGGAGCGAGGGTGGAAAGCACGCAAAGACTGATGAGAGGTGATGGGTTACTGCATTGCAGAGACGGACAGAAGTAGCATCATAAGGACACTCTGGTCACTATAGACAGGAGCACGGACCAGGGTTGCTTTCCAGAACAGCGGAGGGCAAGCAACATATTTTTGTTTCACTAGCTGTATTCACCTTTAAACAATACTGGAAGATGGGGGATGGCTTTGCAGGAAGTTGAAAATCACCCTTTCGTAAAGCAGAGCTCACCTCCCCCTACAGGCATGAGAAAAGGGAAGACTGCTAGAATACAAGTTCTCTGGCAACCCAATAGAGCCTCATACGACTAGAATATTGCCTACATGAAATTACTTCCCACAAGACCATAAACTTCCTTGCTAAAAAGTGAAGAGTCCCACATTGCTAACAAGACTATCACAGAAGCAAAGTGAAAAAAAGCTAAGCTTTTTTCACTTGTGTCCTACCTACCCTACTGCCACCACCACCACTCCATATCATCTGCACATAAAAATGTTAACTTTACCCTTCGAGAAACCTCTTTACTAAGTTGTTCCCTGTAAATATGATTAGTTCTTGAGCCTTCTGACCAACACTATCCATTGTGTGGATGCTGCAGTCATAATCTGTGAAATGAATAGTACTTGTTATAATTCCTGTAAATAATCTTATCACATAATATAGCAGAAATTTGAGATTTCAGTTGAGAAATACAGCTAATGAGACTAAATTCTTGCAAAATAGTATCCCCCTGCAAAAGGTTTCAGTAGTGTGAAAAAAATAGAAATAAGCAAAAGGAAAATGACAGTTAGCCCTACAACTCCTTGTGCCTGCACTTTCCTGTTGGGTGTGGCAAGGGTGTAGCAATCTTAATTCTTCTACATCCACAGCACAGCTGGTCTATCCTTATCTGGAAAAGACCAGAAGATTTCCAGATATGTCTTGCACTCTATAAATTCAAAAGCAGTGTTTTACACCTGGAGCCTGGAAGGGAGGGTGGAGGTGGCAGGATCACAGGGATGCACCTTGCGTGCAGTGGGGACGTGGTAGATGTATAGATGATAGTTTGGAAGGGAGACAGGAAGAGAGAGTAAGGTGGAGCAATCATAGCAAAAATGACCCATTTCTGTTATTTCCAGACCGTTACTATCGCACCCTGAATTGCCTGGCAGATGTCCTCTGTATCTGAACAGTAAGAGTTAGACTTACACATTTTTCTGGTCAGGTCTTTGTCTTTTCAAGTAAGATCTCCCCCTCTACTGAGCTGAAAGGGTCAGGAGAAGGTATCCGTAAGCCTACAGCAGCTGGAACCCAGAAGACCCCGACAGGAGAAGGCAGTGCCCACAGCACCAGGAGAGGCAAGAGCAGAGGGCTGTGTGCAGAAAGCAGCACAGCAGTTTTGGAAGGGAAAGAAGCAGGGAACTTTTAAATTGCTGAGCACGAACTAGTTCTTTCCAGAAAACTGGATTACAAATAATCTGTTCCGTAAAATTACTAGAAAATAAATAAATAAAACAGCTGACCTCAGTTCATCTCTCCCTTTTGAGGAGAAAAAGAGCCTGGAACAGTTCTAAGACATGCATTTCTGTTCACAAAAGATCCTGATGCAACATCTGCACCAGTGTCCAATCTGGATTTTCAAGTGAAATCAGCTTTGCGGGTCCATTTGTGCACTCACAGTATTGGCAAATCAAGGCAATATAATGTAACACAAAGCCATACACTTTTCCCTAGTTGCCCTAATTGTATTCTGCTTTTAAATGATCATCATGCAAATGCTGAAAGGGGAAGAACTTGCGTGGTAATGGAAATCCTCTCTGTTCCTGTAATCTATTTATTGAGGCTTTTCCAATTATTTTTATATTAAAAAAAGAGTAAGAAATATGAGTACAAAGAAACTACAGAGAAAAGGCATTTGTGATTGGATTAGTGAATCCAGAACAAAATCATCAAGAGATGTCTTTATTATTAAAATAGAGTAGCAATTTTGGCTGAATGATTAGCCAAAGTTTCAAAGCCTTGCAGAGTTGTTTCCATTAGCATGAGAAATCAGCAGCGTAAGTCAATTGTACTCTTGGCATAATCTTAAAATAATCTTGTTTACTTACCCCCCCAAAAAGGGAGGAAAAATTTCACCCACAGCCCATTTTCCTGAATGCAATAAAAGCAAAAGCATCAGCGAAGACTGTTATTCTTGTTCAGGAATTCCCAGATCTGCCACCCTAGAGAGCTTAACATCCAAGCTCAGCTGGCTGGCTGCTCCCTCTCCACAGTACATGGCCAACTCTTCTTGCAAGACTTCTGCTCTCTCACCAGCAGGCTTCAGCCAAAAACCCCTGTGTGTGCAGCAATGAGTTGCTCAAGCCATCGCCTTAGCTCTGATACTCCATAGTTCTTCATGGCACTACCCCTCCACCATTCCGGACTCAATAATTGCTGAAGAAGTCTGAAGGACATCGCAGGCTTACCTGTGTCTGCAGTTTGGGGAAGTGGGGAGGACCAGAGACCACGCAGCAAGACATCTTCGACAGTTTTTAGCTTGAGAAGGATACAAAAGCTGCCAAGAACAGGGCTGATTCACTGCAGGCTTTGCCTGGGTACTATCAAGTCCTTCCCTCCCGGACAGAAAGGTTCCAAGGTTTGCTTGTCCCATAGCACATCAACCATGGCACCAGGCCAAACATTTCACCTAGGAGCTGGGGATCTCTCTGTGTTCATAGTGGATCTGCTAGTTTTTACATTAAAATCTCCAGTCAGCTGGTGATGCCCCTCTATTCTTTCAAGGATCCTTTTCCTCATGTCTTGCACTGCTTCAGTGACATCTCGATGTTTGCTAATCTTTTATTTCTAATAATACAGATAAGGCATAAGATTTATACAAGCTCTGTCTCTTAACTCGCCTCCTTCCTATATTTTTTTTCTTTCTTTTTCCTGAAGTAAGATCACCACATAAAATTTCTTCTGCCGCAGCACAGAATTGGGTGTAACCTTTTATTCTGATTTGTCATTTCATTCCCATATTAACTGTGTTTTGAAGACCTGTCAATTCCATTTATTGAACATCTTTAAAATCTGTGCTTGGTTAATGACAGAGGCAACTAAAACTCTGGTGCTTGCCTTGGTTCTTTCTCAGCTTGAATATTTAAATGGGTTTCTTGCTGGTCTTAGTGCATTTTTTCTATCTAAATTGCAATCTGTGCAGTCATTTGCCTGGCCTCATTTCTTTTTTTTTTTTTCCCTTTTTTTTTTTGCATGCTTCACATTCTCCTCATGAAACTCTGTTACTTGGGCCACTCCTGCTTTATTATTCTTATTTTGCATATCCCATTTAAGATTTTGACACAGGCCTTGTTTTGTTTAAGCCATTTTCTTACAGAGCCCAAGGAGGAGGCTGTTGTATGAGTACAGGATGGGGGTCTAACACCACGAGACCCTTGTCTCCTGAACGAACCTAAGGTTTGTCTGTCACTTCTCATACTGTCCTGACAGTTACCCAATGGTTTCATGAAAGAACAGAAGTTGGAGGGCTAAGCCATTGTGCGTGATTTGTCCCTTGCAACAAGATGTAACCTGACATAATCCATGGAAGTGTAGCTTAACATTTCAAACATGCCCAGAGATAACAGTCATTTTGCAGCAGGTGCTACAAAGTGTCTGATGAAAGCTGCAGAATACGTACTGGGAAATCCTGTTGCTGGTACAAATCTGGTGCATCTTTATTTCTGGCTCCAGTCTTCTTACAAAGGCATTCTTTGTGATAGATATATTAAACCATATCTCCCCACTACAACAGCTGTACTTTTCCATCACCTTTAATTATGTCAGATGCAGCATGCGGCTCAAGCTCACCTCCATTTACCTGATGCATTACTGCCGTTTTGAAGGGCAGATGTTCTTACATCCCATGCTTCAACAAGCTCAGCTCCTTTCTATTGCTTTACAGAGTCGTGGCTCCAACGAGAGGTACCGCTTGCATGTAACACACCGACTGGATCTGTACTCCACACCGCCACGCGCACAGATGCTTCCCTTAAACTACTGCAGTTTGTCACCATTCTGCTCCAACACATCCACTGTACATTGGTTTTATGGCTCTACTCGGGATTGCTATTGCAATATTCTGGAGTATTTATCTGGTTTTTTGTAAGGGAAAAGCTCATCATGTACTGCTACCTGGAGACCAGCAATTCTAGTTCATAAGCTTTCAAACTTGTTTTCATTCTGTAATGGAGTGAAAAGCCCATCTTTTGAGAGGCTTCACAGGCTCATATTCTGCAAAATTCTTGACTTACAGAATAAAGAAACCCCCAGACTTCGGCTTAGAAAACTGGAGATTTTTACACCCTTGAGAGGCAAGGAGTCTTGGCCCTCAAAAGTGCTCTTCTTCACACCTTCCTTCAAATGGGCACCCCTCGGCGAAGCATTTCTGGGAGAAGGAAAAAGCACATTTGATGAAAATCCAAATAAGATCCAGCCAGCTCTCCTTACACTCTTTACGCTGAATCTCCAGACCGCAGCCCTTCACAATGCCCTTCAAAATATGTTTACCATGTGGTGTGCTTTTCAGCCTCCTTGTTTGCTCTCCACCACAACCAACTGGTCAAGTGGGCAATAGTAGAAGGCACAGAAGCATCATAAATCTTTAAGAGACCTGATAAAACCTTTAAGACAGCTCCTACCTCCCCAGCCCAGAAGAAGGTGTGATGCGGGATGCATGGTTGCTCCGGTAACGTCACACCGTCCCTCCTGCGACCGTAGCGCCAAGGTGCCAGCACAGCACACCTTGGTGGCTTCACCATCCTCAGATGCAGAGAGGGGGACGGCAATATTATCTCCAGTAATTCTCACCTCTCCTGGAGCAAGGGCCCTCTCGGGGGACGTGCAGCTTGAAGGCTGGCCTTTCACTTCTTCCTACAAGAGCAAAGGAATTTTTTTTTTTTTTTCTCAGACCTCTAAAGAAAGTTTACACCTTTATTTCTGAAACACCAAGGAAGGAAGGCTTTAAATAATACGTTTCCAGAGTGCTTGTGTGCAAGTGTCAGGGATAGATGAACTCATTTGAACCTCCAATAGGTTGGAAAAGTGGTATTCAAACAGCACACCTGAAGTCAGCCGTGAAACTGCTCTGCTGCTACAAAAAAGCCACTGAAAAGCATGAGAAGTGCCTCAGGAAGGGAACTGTCACCACCGGCAGCTCCCGATCGCGGTGCCAAAGCTCCAGTACCCAGTGAGAGACACAACTCCTGGCAGAGGGAGAAGGGCAACAGCTACCTTCTCCTCGCCCCTTCTTGAAAATGAAAAATAAAATAGCAGTTTGTTTAAAAGAAACAAGACCACAGCAATTGCTTGCCTTTGACCAGTCATTGGCAAGCAATTCATGAGTTACAGGTAATGAATTTGAAGAGAAAGTGATTAGGACAATACGCTGAGAAGAATCATCAGTTTTGCAACAGAGTTGTTATTTTTATATTTGCAGTAATGACCTGAAGAAGACTATCCACAATATTTTTCCTTTTTACCTATTGCAAAGAAAAGATACAGTGTTTGTGAGTCTAGGCACAGACTGAGAAGAAAGATGAGAGATTAGTGAAGCTAGTGTTACACCTTGCTTATAGATGGGAAACTAAAAGACCTTCTCACATAACCATATGGAAGGAAACAAGATCCCTCACAGTACATACTCCCAGGCTAGAATCTGAAGCTTACGTTTTCATAAGTCCTTGGGACTTCATAGCCTGTTCAGGCATCAGAGAAGACAATTAAATGAACAAACATCCTTTCTCGTTGTTCTCAGTGGGAATTCTTGTTGCTAACCATTCTGAAATGATACCCTTAATATGCTGATTTCAGAGCACTTACACCCTGTGGGAGTTTTGTCCTCTGACTGTGTCAACTCTAACTACAGTGGATGAAAAACTGAGTGAGTTGTAATTGGTTTTATCAACTGGACAGCAGAAACAGACGGATGAAAAAAATCACAGATGATCTTCATCAGAAAATATCATGCCCTACAGCACTGTGGGACTATGCGGACTTCTCTGGGACCGTATGTGTCTTTTCCAGAACCACAGGGCAATACAAGTATAATGTGCTCAAATGTTTGAGGCTGATCCTGTATATTAAAAAAACTGAATAGAAAAATTCAATTCCCTTTCAGAATCTTACTGAATATACTAGAGCATCTGCAGCTTGAGCATAACAATGCCAACAAAACTAACCAGATTTGTTTCCTCCTCCCTAAAAGTTAATCTGTTGCTACGCTGAATGCTACCACCACAGAAGGAAAAATTCAGCACCTGACATTACTCTGAAGTGAGATTTCTCTATGATTTTCAGAAGAAATCCCACTCTACATGACCAAATGCCTTTCTGTTGAGGTTGAGGTTATTAATACTCTGTTGAATTTTGTATTTTGCTTTGATTAAAGCAATTAAATTAACTTCCTTATATCAGAAGATATAAGGAACCTTCCCAGCTTCAAAATCCACCTCACCTTTATAGTATTGCAGATTATATTTATTCAGGTATTCTGGCAAAAAACCTGAGGCCTTGGTCTTGGGAATCTTTAAATATGTGAGTAACCTGGGACATATGAAACACTAACAAAGTCCAGTTTCACATTGCTAGTAGCTGGCTTCTGCTTCCAGCCATTGTACACTTTTTTTAGATGAATACCATCATTTGTTTATGTATGAAATGTCTTTAAAAGACCAATGTTTAAGAGAGTTATTAGAAATAACAGAATTAATTTTTAGTGATGTGATGTTAAGGCAGAAATATCGTCCTTAGAATCTGAAGAGCACTCAGAAGAAGTTTACTAGCTATTCTGGAGGTAAAATAATGGGACTTTTGGGGTTTTGTTTTGCATTTGCTACTCTGTCTACCTTAAATGCTATTTAGAATTAAAAATTGGGTATCTTTCATGCTTTCTTTAAAGCCAAACAAGATACAATCCTTAGATGAGGCCTTTATGACTATTGCTACCATTTGGGAAGCAGTAGTTTCCCACTTTTATGTTTGAGATTGGGGGGGGGTACTATTTTCTCTGAATTCTGCTACAGTTGCTTTCCACTAACTTTGTGTCAGCTAATAATAACCAAGAACTTGGCTTAGCTTTGCAGCTTAAAAATTTGGACTGTCTTCTTCTCATAATATGCTTTTTAAATCAGTCCCTTCCCACTTTCAGTCTGACGGAATGAAAATCATAGAATCATAGAATCATAGAATAGTTTGGGTTGGAAGGGACCTCTAAAGGTCACCTAGTCCAACCCCGCTGCCGTGGGCAGGGACATCTTCAACTAGATCAGGTTGCTCAGAGCCCCATCCAACCTGACCTTGAATGTTTCCAGGGATGGGGCATCCACCACCTCTCTGGGCAACCTGTGCCAGTGTTTCACCACCTTCATTGTAAAAAGGATCCTCTCAAGATCAAAAGAACAATTAGAAACCTGGGAATTTCACCATTCTACCACAGATTTCTCAATACAACTTTAACATGGAGAACAAGTTTGGAGAACTTGTTTGGAGAACAATTTTGGAGAACAAGTCTTATGAGGAGCGGTTGAGGGAGCTGGGGTTGTTTAGCCTGGAGAAAAGGAGGCTGAGGGGAGACCTCATTGCTCTCTACAACTACCTGAAAGGAGGTTGTAGCGAGGCGGGTGTCGGTCTCTTCTCCCAAGTAACTGGCGAAAGGACGAGAGGAAATGGCCTCAAGTTGCACTAGGGGAGGTTTAGATTGGATGTGAGGAAAAATTTCTTTACTGAAAGAGTAGTTAAACATTGGACCAGGCTGCCCAGGGAAGTGGTTGAGTCACCATCCCTGGAAGTATTTAAAAGACAGGTAGATGAGGTGCTTAGGGACATGGTTTAGTGGGCATGGTGGTGTTGGGTTGACGGTTGGACTCGATGATCTTGCAGGTCTCTTCCAACCTTAATGATTCTATGATTCTATGGAAAAGTTCATTTTTCACTACTGTTTCATGGCAGCTTTTCATAAGGAGTACAAGGAATAATCAGAACTGCAAACCCGTGCGTTATAACAAATCAGTGGGTCTAAAGTCCAATGGGCATTGGTCAGAGTCCATCCCAAGAAGATTTTTCCTGCATTTAAAATTGTATTTAGAAAGAGTGAAAAATATTCCAACAATCGAAAAGGGGCAATAAAAAGAGCCCAAACATCTTATACAGTAGCTACAAGCACAAGAAAAATATGGGCTTAGCAGAGATTTGGGTAATGCCAAACTCCAGTTGTGTGACCACAAAGCACGAGCAGGTCTCAGAAGATCTCTTCTGTATCCAAAGCAAAGGTTTACCTGTAACTGAAATATATTCTAGAGTGGAAGGGCTCTTATTAGCATGAGGTTTTATTTCCTTTTAATGCGAAAGAGGACTAAGATATGCATGTGTGTGCATGTGGAAGGTGCACGGTTTCTTGTTTTTTCCACCTGAGAAAAAGCTGGAAAGGTAGGCCTTCTTGGTCCTCTCCTCTTTTCTTGAGAGAAATCACAGGCAGCCATGAGAACCAGGCGGAAGCCGCTCTTGCTTAATGCGGTGGAGATCAGGACTGATTCACTGGCTTTGTCCCTGTGAGAAGAGAATCAGCAATGAGCATTTGAAAGCTGTCAGTACTGGGGAAAGCCTACGGAAACATTTCACAGGTGCATTTTCAGGGCTGTGGAATGAAATTGGTTTTAATAAAGCCAAGCAAAAAAGACTTAAATAAGACTTTAGCAATGCATAAGACTTCAGCAGTCCTCTGCCCAAGGGTGTCTTTCTCTCTATATGTAGTACCCTGTCACTAGGCTAGGTTTTAATTACACGAGCCATGGGCAAAACTAAGTCTGCTTTCTAATATCATTTTGATGTGGTATTCCCTGTATCTCTAGGAAATTAAGGTCCCTGCTATGCTCATCCTCTCTCGAGCATTAAACAGCAAGTGTCATTGTCAAAGACAAGAGGTATGCTCTATACTGGTAGTGGGAAAAAAGCTGACTTCCCCCCATTTCAGCAAAGGATTTAAATCCCCTGCACACCTCCATTAACTCTCAGAGATAAAACTTACCATTGTGCCACGACTATTAAAAGGCATTAACTCCAGGACATACCAGATACCAGTTGCCAAAATGCCTTCCTATTAATTAGTGCAGCACTTAGTTCAGATTTCCAGTTCTTTTCTGGAGTGTAAAACCTGCAATACCGCAGCATGGGACGAATTTGCTGCTGCAACTGCAGCACTCGAGTCTGTCATGAACTCTCTGTCTCCTAGTTCAGAGTAGCACCGCCACAGCTCTTTGAAATGACCAGATATAATTGGGTTCAGTGGAGTTCAAAGCTATGCTCCAGCTTCCTCATATCAAAGTCCATTGATTCAGTGGCAGCCAAAGCACACTGCACTGCTGGGAGAGTGGGAGGGAAGTTATGAGCAGAGCACGTTCAGGTCTGTCCTGTTAGACGCCAGGATGCAGTACACAACTGGCTTTTGGTTGAGCTTTCAAGAACTCAGGTGTGGTCCCCTGGAGAAGACTTTATCTCCTCCTCTAATTGCTGCAAAACCTACCTCACTTTTGCTAATGTACTTTGCCTGATTCATGGCTTGATACTTCTGAGACTCATTTACATTTATTTTTTTAAATGTCAGGACTTTCTCCTGAGATTGTTCATTCATTATATTTATTTTCTTGGACATGATTTACAAACCATCCCTGCAGAATTTGCAGCTATTAGCTTTGTTGAACAGTAGCGCAAGTGAGGGTTAAAGGCAAATGGTCTAAAAGAAAGTAATGGGCCAAAGCACCTCCAGGTTATTCATCTGCCCCAAAACTCATTTCAATAATTCTTTGTTACAAAGACAAAAAAAAAAAAGGGGGGGGGGGGGAGAGAGAAAAAGGAAGGTCTGGTGGTGGTGGTATGAGACCGTAAAGCACAAATACAGATAAGCATAGCAGGATTAGGGTTCTTTTGTCTAGATAGTCAAGATACTCAAATCTTCACCCTCATTCCTTTCCTGGTTGATCCCTATGCACTGTCCACTCCTACCTCACATTCACTCCTGTAAGCTCCAGACCAGCAACAACTGCCCAGCTACACTGTCATGGGACGGGGTTTGGCTCACATGGCTCTCAGCTTGTGGAGACCTGAGCTGATGTACACTAGCAACCTTCTTCTTGGGAGAAGACCTACTTGCTGCCACTAATAAAACTAAGGAAGCTGTAAGTGGCAGTGTAGCTAACTCACCTTGTATGGTCTTCAGAGGATATGAAGAGTATACTATATAATGTAACACATTCATATAATCTTGGTCATTCTGCAGGCTGTAATTGCAAATTAATTTCTGATGAACAGAATGTGATGAAGGGTCTGAGTGCCCAGAATTCCATCTGGTTGTCTCCAAATATACCAGCTGTACACAACTGAGAATGCATGTCCATTAGTTCTGTGCACATAATTCCAAGCCATTCAATTTCATACAAAATATTGCTTCTTTCCACAAACCCTGCCTCACCAGCGACTGCCCTTTCTGAAAATACTGGTTAGACACAGTTATACACAGATAAAGAATGTAACTTAGTCATTTTCATTGCTGCATATGACCATTTTTCTGCAGATGTTTTCTGTGTCTGTTCCTGACACAAGCAGACCCAGTCATTTGGTCATTTGTTTGGTTTTGAATATTTCAGCATTAAAAAAAAAGAAAAGAAAAGGAGCTCTTCAAGTCAAAATAACCTCTCAGTACACTGCAAGTTAAAGCAAAGTCTATTTGGTACTTTTTTAATGTCACGTGTATGTTATTCTCTATTCTGCAAAGTCACCATGGACAGCCCAAAGCACTGGGCAGCAGTATCCACCCAGTACCTGGAGACTTTGTACAAGCTATAGAGCCACATGTGCAAAATATTTTATCCAATCTCTTATGATATTACTTCTGGTCCTTGAGTTATTCTGGATGTCTTAGTCCAGGGTTCACTGCTGTATGTTTATTTGTTGGGTATGGACCTATATTCTTTTTTCTTTCAGAAATGTTTGTTTTTTTAGTATTTGATAAGAATGAAGACACCTGTTTCATCAATTTCAGTTCAGACTTGAGAGAGTTTCATGTGGGTATGTGAGTCAAAAGTATCTTTTTTAGTTATATGTCTCCCCTAGGATGCTTATAAGTCTCCCTAAAGAAATCTCTTTGTATCTGGCATGCAACAAGGAACACAGATCTAAAACCCACTGAAATAGGTTGAAGCATCTTCATTAATACCTCTTAGTTTTGAATCAGGTCACCTACCAAGTGCTATTAGGATTTCCCCATGCCAGTACAGATGGGCCATTTTAATAGTTTTTTTCTGCAGTAAATTTTTTTTTTTTTTTTAAATTTGTTCTCAGTCAGCCTGAAACAATTTGTGAGCAGTATATCTGGAAAGAAATTGGAGGTCTGACCAACAGGAGTGCTGGGTGACTGGCACTGCCATCTTAGCAAAGGTCCAAATTCATGTTCAAACCCCTCCCTCTCACATCCAGTATCAAGAAGGTTATTCACTGCAGGTCTCCTGGGAGAATGCTCTAACCAGCCGAAAATGCAATGAAGTTATTTGTGTAGCTACTGGGTAAAAAAAGGAGTGAAAACATTGTGTGTGAAAAGAAATGTTTCTTCTGAGACAAAATTATTTTTTCCTTTTTTTTATTTTGCTGAAGAAAAAGACTGCTTCAAGTTGAACTGAAAAATTTTTATATTCTCTGCTCAGTAGCCTGACCAAAAAATCTATTATTTCCACTGTGCCACTTCTAACCTTTCTATTTCATTCAAACTAGGTTTACACAATTTGCTTTCTAAACAGCCATGGCATCAGGATCTGTAGAACAGCCAGGGTCAAAATTTCACTATTTTTGAATACACCTACAATACACACAGATTTGCATAATAGGCCCTAATGCCTCCTTCAGAATCATTATGGTCTATTGAGTAAATAATGTGTCTATTGAAAATGGTTGAAATACCCATTTAGTTGATAGACTCTATTGACTCTTAATAAGAACCTATTAGAGTTGAATAAATATTATGCATTTTAAAACTTGCCTAAATATATTCCATTTCCACGTATTTTCATATTTACACAATGGACTGTAAAGAACATGTTGTATCTGCTCACAGACAGCTCCAAGAGAGAGCTTCCCTTTTTGTAGGGTTTTTTCTTAACTTTGCAGGTGCTAAGGTAGGTTGTATTTGGGTGTTTTGTTTTTGATGAGACTGACATGGGAGAACAAAATCAAAACAAGAAAGAAAATTAAACTACATGAGTTGGTACTTAAATAAAATTAGCTTTATGTTTTCAAAGAATTAGCATAGGATTTAGCCATGCTCTCTTGGGCTTATATGTGGGATAGCACAACACATTCTTTACAGTCAATTGTTTAAATATGCAAATACATAGAAAAGAATGAGCATAGTTAGGCAATGTGTAAAATGCGTGTTTGTATTTATTCAGCCTTAAATTTTTTCTTGAGAGCTGAAAGAATCTCTCAAGTTAGAGTATACTTTGATAATTATCCATATATACATTTTTCACTAATCCATAGCAATTCTGAAGCAACCCTAAGTAGCTGCGCCTGTTCAGCATAAAGATTTCAAATTCCAGATGTGCCTTATGCTGTCTTGTCTCATCGCAGAGTTTCAGGTCTTGGATCCTGTATCACAGATCCTGGCACTCCATTTGCTGTCACGTGGACACAAAAAATAGCCAGGACTCAAAGCTGGTACAGGAGTGTCTCCTGGATGCGCTTAGTTCACGTGAAAGCAAGCCGGGGAAGTGGCTGCTGCCGTTCTGCTCAAGCAGACAGGTCAACTGCTTGTAAAGAGCAAGTGCCTCCTTCCTCTCCCGCCTTGGGGCCTGAACAGGTACAGGCAGTGACAGCAATTGTCACTTCATACATTTTCACACCAGCTGATTCCATGTTCTCCAGCAAAAACAGACTCTATTTTTCCTGTTCTCTTGTTGCTTTCAAATGGTTCACATACTTATGTATATTCCTGGATCTCGTCAGCCTCTAGAAGACCACCAGGAAGACTTACCAGCAGTTTGCAGCAGAGGTCAAAGGGGGAGGCTGCTCTTCATGGCCCATATGGGCCCTGCAGGAGTCTGACAGAACTGTAGGTGAAGGCTGCGCATAGACCTGCGGAGCTTGTTTCCAGAGGTCGAGCTCAGTCACTAGGAGGTCTGACCATGTAGTCATTGACTGTGTCTATCTACTCTACCTCTTCACAAGCTTAGTTTTCCAAAAGGTTGCTTTGACTATATGTCGCTGTGACAGTGTTATGCAAATTGTTTTCTCAGTTTATTTAATTTGATGTTGGCAAGAATGGAGGGTTAACGGCCTTGGCACAAACACATCTTGCTGCTATTTTCCAGTCAGTTCCTTGAACATCTGAACACTAGAAAGTCTTCTTCAGTCTCACAATGGCAAAGAAACACAGAAAGGTCTGTGTTTCAGAAAGGGCTAATTTAGGCATTAGCCCTATCCCACTGTGGACTAAATGTTGAGATCTCCAAACTGTTACTGATTTCTCCTGTGCTAGACACATCTCATTTGCTTGTTTTACTCATCTCTTTCCTCTGCAGTCTACCGCTGTCTTTCACATTTTAGTCTCCCTGCGCATGTTGCAGAAAGTGTGGTCAACAGGCCGCCCCCTTCTCCTTTCTCCCCTTCCTCCAACGTCCTCATCATGCTAGGTCCTTACCCAAAGAGCACCGACCCATCTGTGGGGGACAGAGGTCTTCCAGAGCACTGGCCTGTGAAGAAACCATGATGCAGAGGTGATTTCTATATCCTCACATCCCATATGTATTAAACAATTCTCCTCTCTGTGCCTGAGGGGTACTGAACTGCCAGTGAAAGTTACTCCTAATGAACTGGAAAAGTCTCCACAGATGCCCCTCAGCACTGGAGGTGCATCATGGTCCCACCTCTCACCTCCAACTCCAAACCACTCATCTTCCCACCGCCACTGTTCCCTGGCTGTCAGAAAGGCAGAGACAACAAGCGCATCCTGTGTCCTGCTAGGGGTAGGTTATGTTCTAGTGTTTCACAGCCAGGACACCCAAGTCTGCCCTTCCTGATATTTCTGACTGACTGGTGAGAAGCAGAAGTTAGACAACTGATGAAAAGTAACAAGCTAGGAGAAATAATAGATAATTAGTTTATGATCTCCATTTTTTTTTAAATTGTAGCAAATTGGTATATATGTTCTCAATGGTTTGCATAAGTCACTTTATTTCTGTCTTCCATCGTCCCTGAATAAACTTGAAGGCACCATCTGATCACTTCTTCTGGGTCCCTATGGTTTGACTAGAAGATGATGATATTTTCAGTTTAAGCTTCCGTTCCTCTCCTCCCTTTCCTCCCTACCCCACAAAAAAAGTTTAAGCACTCCACACTTTCTATGCCATTGGCTCCCAGGCAGCATTTGCAACAGTAGAAGCACTGGAAAGCATTGAAGCCAAATAATGCTAATAGGGCAAATAGAATGTAATTGCTTATGTGTGCTGGTTATATCCTGAAACAAATTGTTTCTTAATGCTGAGGTCAGACAGGGTTTAATTAGGAGAAATACAATTGGTGTAAAATTTTGCAGCAGGCTGCTTGTTTGGTGTCATGCCAAGTCAACATCAAGCCTTTCCAAATGGAAATTTTCATTAGAGGCCATTGGCAGCCTGGTTAGGCTGAGTTTCAACTTTTTCAAGTCTCCTGGTAACATGAACCTGAAACTCAGCATATCTGCTTCCTAACAACAGGCTGTCCCTACTGCAACTGTTCTCACACATGCACACAGCTTCTACATATGTCGTACCACGTGTGCTCAAGATCTACAATGACTACTTTCTTTTGGCCTGAAGCTGTCAAGATCTGCATGGAGATAGGACTTAACTGCAGCTTTAAGATTGCGGATAAATGACATATTGTTTTCGTATTGTTTTCATATCAAAGATAGAGAAAGAAGCCTTTGAACCTCAGCAGAGGAAAAGACATTTCTAAGCCCTTTTTGTTGAGTTGTGACCCTCTTTTTGTTCTGTTTGCACCACTCTATGCAAGGTTCTCAAGGATTCTTACTGATGCTCAAAGCACTGATTCTGCTCTTTACATTGATTGTCACAGCCCTAGTGCTCGTGCTGCCAAGGTTAAGCATCAGCGTGTCCTTTATAGACTCTGCTGTTCAAGAGAAAAATGTTTAACTTGACTGAAAAAAATTGCTTCAGGGTGGAAACTTTTTTTCCATTTCCCTAATTTTGTGAGTTAAGCTGTTGCTCATAAAACTAAGGGATGGGCATTCTGGCTTACAGCAAGCAGGCATTGAAGGCTTCTTTCACGCCTTAGCATACCTCAGTCTCAGGTTGTGTCTTTTCTTCTTATTCCCACCCTGACATGGGGAACACTGATGAATGGCCCACAAAGGGAGCGTGACCTGGTGCGTGCCACAGCCTGTGGGCTTTAAAGCTGAGCTACCAGAGATACTTACTCCAGAAAGTGCTGTCAGCAAAAGGCAGGAGCAGTGGAGGACTTGTGGCTACTGTGAAAGCTGGCTGGGGTTGCAGGTGAGCTGGCAGAGAAGGAGGGAGGGCTCGTGAGCCAAACTGCCAGTGCAAATAAGACAAGCCAGGTTATAGGACGGAGAAACTGCTGGGAAGAAAGTGGCAGAGACCCAAGTAGATAGTCATTGTACAGCAATTTGTTAAAGTAAACAGGAGCCTTTTCATTTCAATGCCTCCCTGCCCTGGTTCAGACTATACCTGAATCAGCATTTACAGAACCACCTCCTCCCTGAAGGTGACATTTTCTCTTGTCATTTTCTAGCCAACTGCCTGTGCTCAGTCCCTTATTTTCTCTCTCCCTTCTGCTCTCACTATCCTTTGAGGGAGCAGCACATTGTGCACCCTTTCCTCTCTGCTGTCTGTGGGCCAGCTGAGCTGCACTGCCGCCTCTGTCCTCCTTCGCCCCTGCATCAATCCTGCTGTATTTGTCTGATGGATGAATCCTTATCCCTGGCCTGCCATACTGCCTGGCTGCTGTTCATGTGCACAGCTCATAAAATCAATGATAGTTACCTGTATTCTCTGTGGGTAGGTACGTGTGTGGGGAGAAGGAAACAGAAAAACAGATGTGTTGCTGTTCCCCATCTCTGCCCACATGCTTCAGTTACGGTCCAGTCTTTATAGCAGGAGAAAAAAAGGGCCATTCAAGTTTGGCAAGATAAGAACATGATAATGGGAATATCCACTGCACATGCATGATCTTCCACACAACAGTGCCTTGAAATAATTGTGTTGTGAAAGTTATCAAAAATCTCTGGATAGAGATTTGGAGATTTAACCAGATTTCGAGAGTTTCAGGGAGGGAAATAATCTTTTATTTAGAATGATAAGATACTTTTTAAAATTTTTTTTCCCAAGAACATGCCCGTAGATATTTCTTAATAGCTGTTAGCAGCAGCTCTTTGGTGACTGTCCTCCCTTTATAGTTTCACTTTCAGGGTTGGCTTGAAAGGAGAGGAAAATCCCTTGCTTCATATGAAAAGGACTCTCAGCATTATTCAGTGGTGCCAGCAAGCTGTATTTCCTAAGCTGGTGGCTGATGCTATCTTGTGCACCTGAACCTGAAGCAGTTTGTACAGGAAGTAACAAAGGAAAATGATGGTTTGCTTGTGGCTTTTCTCCCCGTTAGTACAGATGAGGGACTGCGTCGACCTTCCCTATCAAATTCTGCCAGAGTCCAGACATTTACATCACGCATTACAATCCCCTTCTATTCCCAGTCTGGAGTCAGTTTTAAAAGAAAGATGTGTAAATGTGTGTTGGGCAATCAGCAAAGGATTTTGACATGACTCAATGGAGACTTCACATGTATTCTGCATATTTCTGTTTCTGTCTTTTCTTTGCTTCTAGGGTGCAAATCTAGGCCATGTTTCATGGCGCCAACTGGCTATGAGTTTTTTCCCAAGCTATGGCGCTATATCTCATACTAGCACAGATTTTACAGCTTCGGATCCCTGGCTGGGGGGACACAGCCAGGTCAAAAATGAGATGTGGATGGTGGCCCGTGCCTTGGCAGCCCAGAGCTGCTGCGTGGCCCCGGGAAAACCACTACACATGTCAACTCAAAGATCACCTTCACAACTGCTGTGATAATCCACCTGCTCCCCCACACCCATAGAGTCCACCGCACTTTAACTCTTCTGGGGTTGACTGGCTACCTGGATTTCCCTTGGCAGAGGGCAGGCAGCATCACTTTTTCCTTCCTCAAAGAAATAAACAAACAGCAAGGCAGAAGAGGGCAGCATCTTGACTGCCTTCGCTTGAAGTTTTGTTAATTTGGGGTTTAGAGTTTCTCGCTTTATTAAACACATTTTCATGCATGTGTGACTACAAATGTACGTATCTGGCTCTAGTTCTGGCACCACAGCAGAGGATCAGGTGGTGAGGTGGGGGTTGGAGGAGTAAATATAGTTTCTGTCGTGTGATCATCTCTCCTCTGTTTTTAAAACCTCCAGCCTTTTCCTGAATTACCCCATGGGTAGCTTAGTAACAGATATGATGGCCCATTCTTTAGTGCACTTAAAAAAATAGAAAATATACTGCCATTCCAGAAAGGAACAAACAAAACTAATGAGCTGAAGGTGTTGTCATGGAAGGTTTACTTACAAGCATGGAAGGGGCAGCTGCCCTTCACAGAGCTCTACTGAACAGCCAGAGCATAAAGCAGTGCTCCCCGTCACGTACAGCCGGGAGGCTGCGGGCTCTGTAAATGCTGTTTGTACAGATGACGAGTCCCCTGCCGAAGCGGGTGATCAGTGGACCAGGGTCAGAGACATTAACACACCCAAAGACACATTGCTGGATGATCACTTGTACTGGCCATTGCCATGCAGAAGGCACGTTAGAGGGAAGCTTGGCAGAGCTGGGTAGCACTAAGCTTCTCTATTTGCATGCAGTACAGGAAAGCAAGAAGTGCTCGTCTCCTGTTTAAAGGCAGCTACTGCTGCTTCACTGGGAGCTTTGGCCTTTTCAGTGGGGAACCCAGGAGACAGGCTGTCAAAACAGAAGTCTCTTGTTCAAACTACCAAGCTTAGGAAGTGGGGATAGTGAAAAAAAATTAAATAAAAAAAAAATTAAAAAGGCTCAGATCAGTCAAACCAAAGAGAGTTGTTGTTTCTTGGTTGGCTTTTTTTTTTTTTCCCCCTTTCTGAGGTTATTTAGTTATTTTTAGTTGGCTGGATGCAGAAGCAAGAAGTGTGGAGTTCACTCAAGGCCTTGAAGATAAATTCATAATTCAGTTTTGCAAACAGACAAACAAATAAAAGTTGACTTACACAGTGGAGGTTTTATATTTCCTCATTGTATTTCCCCTGCTTTGTACAAATCTTGCTGGAAATCTCTGTAGTAACTCTCACTAACTGCTGTGTGGCCTACTGTGCAGGGCAGAACTGATCAACTGCAGGGAATCCTTCCATTTTCATCTCTTTTTTTTCAGTCGTGTCAAATTCCTTCTCCTTAGTAATCCCCCTTATTCCCTCAGGAGCTGAGAGAAGATTTAATTGTTAAATTTGCATAGCAACTCAGCAAACAAACTCTCCAGTCTCGTGTAGACCTTCAGCCATTGCAGGCTTCATTTTAGTTATAAATCACTTACTTCTCTATGCTCAGCCATGATGGCATTTCATACTCAGGAGGCTGGTGCAGAGAAATGATTGAGGGACAGTCCTTGTGGGGGCTTTTGCTTTTAGCGCTGCTCTTTTATAGTGTAGCTTATTGCAAGATTATTTTGAGAATGGGGCTTTGCAAGTGGATTGTGTTTGCCCTTTCTCCACAACTGTCCACGTGATAAAATAATCCTGCCATAAGTGGCTTCTGTCTGGTAGATCTCTTGTAGATGTAGTAATTCTGAGTATGAGAAATAACTTAAATCCTATTTAGTGCAATGAAACCCAGCAAATACAAAAGCACTTTCACTATTGCTGGATTACAATGAAATGGTTCGATTTTAAAGATGATTTGCAAGTATGGGGGTTTGCAGGGTTTCTGCAGGATATGGGAAAGGTGGGACATTGTTGGAGTGAACAGAAAAATCTGTCATTCTTCCAAGTTTCTAAATGCAGTCCATGACACCTCATGCTAACATCTAGAGTCTTTTAAAATCATGACACAGACTAGACAGTGATAGAATAGACAACATCACATTACTCTTGCAGTTGGATTACTAGGCTCACCTGAGGTGTGGTGGCACAACTCAGTGGTGCAGCTTTAGTATTTAAGATTTTGATGCTAAAACTGTCCACAGTTCCCTTGGCATCTCTACCCTGCCCTACTGAATCTCTGTTTCCTGTGACAAACCAGCTTGACAACCTACAACCTCACTAATGAAGAGGAAACTCCACAGTCGGCAGGGAGAAGTGCTATACCAGAGAGGCACTAGCCTGGCTGAAGATGTGTGGAGCTTCTACCTTTGATGGTGGCAAACTAAACTATTGCAAGTGTCATTTCTCCATGAAATGGAGAGGTTGTGCAGCCTCCATCCTTTGAAGTATTCAAGACCCAACCAGATGAAGCCTTGAGCAGCCTGGTCTGAGCTCATTGAAGACTTAACTTGGCTACTGGGGGCTAACACATGAACTTTTCTTTAAACAGTTAATTCACTGATGATCTGTTTCAGCAGGGCATTTTAAAGCATGTATTTCACTTCAGGAGGAACCTCCCAGTGCTTCAGATCCAGAGCACATTCTTGAGTTTTGCAAGACGTCAGCCCAGCAGAGAAGTCTCCTGACAACATCCGCAGATCTGCTTACTCAGAAATAAGCACAGAAATTGAGAAAAGTAACATAGCCTTCTCCATTAGCTCTGCTTAGGGCTGCAGGCACAGCCAAGCTGACCATGATAGGAGCTGTCTGGCTGCATTGCTCCCCCTCCCACCCACCAAGACTGGGCTGCATCTGCCTCTAAGCACTGACCACGTCTCTCCCCTCCTTTAGTTCAGACAAAGCCTGAATCAAACAACAGGCAAATGCCTCTATCGGGGATCTGTGCTGATCTCTGCTGAAGAGAGTCATAATAAAGTATATCCCACAGAAGGCACTTGCTGACTTCCCTTTTGAAAAGAAGAATAACATTCTGCGTAAATTGCTTGCAGCAAATAATGTATCACAGGGATGGAGTCTCTGCTTGCTCCTAGTAATATATACCATCAAATATCTGAATGAATTAATTATTATTTTTGAATGAGATACAAGCCCCATGTGTCACTCTAAAATGTACTTTGTGAGTGTTAAATCCAGCTCACACAGAAGTTATGATAGCTATGACTGACTCAGATGGCACTGTTCATTTTCAGTTCCAAGGCTACTCAGCCATTTTTGCCAGGAATACTTGGACATATCCATTTCAGGCTATTTCAGATAAATGTGTGCTTGTGCTTCTGAAATTTATGCGCCACAAACATCAGTGCCTTTAACTGATTAAGGAAATGTTGCAGAAGTAGGGTTGCAGAATGGAAAACTGCAGCTTAAGATCCATAAAATATTCTAGGGAAGTCCTCCTGTGGGGAAAACAGCTCAAATGTTCCTTGACTCTCCCCCTCAAAATCTATGAGGTGATGTCGCTGCTTGTGATGTGCTCTTTTGTGTAGGGTACATGCTCTATCTCATTCTCCTAAAATTAGCATCTTAAGGCATCCCTGTTATACCGAAGTGATGTTGGCTAGTGATCTAACTGGTATCTCCCCTACAGAGGGCTTACAGAAAGCCAGCTGCTCTCAGTAACTTAAGGGTAATCCCTGATACACATGCCTTGAGGTAGTTGGGGGAATCTTGTTTTGGACTGTGACAAATGCCCCAGCCCTACCTTTCCTCCAGCCTTCCCCCCTTACAATTTTTTTTGTTGTTGGGGTGGGGGAGGAATAGAGTTCTGTGTTGACCTTCTCCTAAACCCCCCCACTGGATATCTTTTACTCCCATTGGCAAAGAAAACAACAATTTAGCTACTTTCTCAACATCAACTGTCTGCACCGAGTTTATCATACTGACTGTATTGTAAATGTAACTGCATTTGTGTATTAAACAGCAGTCAGGAGAGATGTGAGGCCCCGCTTAGCCTTGGGAAATGTTGATATTATCTGTATGGCAAGCCATTCCCCAGGAGTTATGAAATCAAATAGGGAATTTAATTGTTGAATGATTGGTTGTCTCAGATTCTTGTTCCCAAGGAAGAG
Source organism: Pygoscelis adeliae (assembly GCF_000699105.1). Classification (NCBI taxonomy): domain Eukaryota; kingdom Metazoa; phylum Chordata; class Aves; order Sphenisciformes; family Spheniscidae; genus Pygoscelis; species Pygoscelis adeliae. The sequence continues at coordinate 494,492 of NW_008824115.1, read as the reverse complement.
AAAAAAATGGGTGGTTTTCCTTGGGATATGAGTCTATATGAGCCTAACAAGGCAGCTGTGAATAAGAGCAATCTACCAGCATTCCCTTCCATGAGGGCACTGTTCTTGGGACTATAAGGAAACTTAACTTCTTTGGATGTCTGAGCAAGTATTTGCATGCACCATGACTTAAGAATAGGTGGGATCTTGTAAGTGATATAACACAAGAATTCCACGTCTTTTTCTTATAAAAGCCACATTAAATTATCGGCCTAGTGCTTTCCCAGCATATTGTCTCACTGATCTTGAAAGGGCCATCCTGGTGTTGGGGGAACAGTTATCCGGCTGATAATCAGTGCTGAGACCCCAGAGCAGCTCAAAGAAATCTGAGAGCTATATGAACATTCAGCTAAAATTCCTTTAGGCAGACAGTTTTCCCTCCACTAGTCTTTTGAACTCCAAAAGAAGCATAAGCCCTGACTCAGGCAACGCGGAGTGTTTGCTCTGGCACCCAAGCCAGCAGATGTGACTACTTGGCATCCTTTCCCGAGACTTGAACCTCATGGTATGTCTATGCCAAATGTATCCACATTATGCAAGAGTAATGGAAATTCGCCAGGCAGAGCAATGCTATGTTTTCCCGGATAAATGTTGCTCAGTTTAATTTTGAGGAACTGACTGATAAAAGCCTCAGTGATTACCTTGTTTGCCTAACTGTCTTCATTCTACAAGATCCAGTACTTTTGCTGGCACAGAGAATACATGAAAACCATGAGGGAACAAGTGCATCAGAGGAGCAAAAGAGGCCTCGCAAACCTCCTGATGAAAGGTAAAGCACCCACTTGAGAAAAAGGGTTTCTTTCCTCTTCAGAAGATAAGTTGGCTGCACAGGAGGACCACTAAGAATATAGTTTGCCATCTGACACGTTCAAGTGACACAAGCTGCATGGTCACACTGAGCTGTTCATTGCAGTTTTTTCTTTTCTCCAATTACAGGCACAGCCCACCGTGGGAAAATGCTGGTGATGAAAGTCATTTGCCTTTGGCAACACCTGGAAGGTGAGACAGAAATGTAGCAACTCATGCTACACAATATCTACAGAATATAAGGAAGTAGAAAACGAAACATATTTTGGACAAAAAAGTGCATAGGATTAGCCAACTGGAAGACATGCGTTAAAATGAAAAATTATCTTGATTATCACCACCCTGCCCTTCATTTGAACTGACTACTAGTTGCCTACAGCCACTGTACTAGGACAAGACCTTTTATTTCATATTTGCATAGTTCACACAACAATACAGTCCCGTTTCCAGCCACAGTCTCTGATCACTAACACAACTCCTAAAAATAGTAAGCGTGATTTGTTACCTTCAACAGCCAAAGGCACTTGCCACAACCTGACTCAGTTGTATTCGCATGTTTGTAACGTTCACGCACAGGGCAGCCCAAATCAAGCAAAGAGTGAGGGATATGTGCAGGGAGCTAGGATTCAGCTCTGAAGTTGAGGAAAGCTGTAAACATCCCACAGACCCTGTCTGAGGCATAACAAAGCTACTGTCACCCAATCACAGCCTGATAAAACAGCTGGAGCATGCGATGCCTTTTGTTGCCAGATCCTTTCGTCTACAGTGGGGGGAAACGCTATTGAAATAGGAGGAACACCTCAAGTAGCAGCAGGGGATTGCTGCTATGCTATTAGTGCAATTGATTACTTCAGCAAATAGCCGGAAGTAGCCATTACCTCCCAAGTTACTTCCACTGCAGTAATCAAGTGCTTGTTAACAAATTTCAGCCATGAAGGAAATCCAAGAGAAACTGGCTTCTAACCCTGGACTCAACCTTCAGGAGAAGAACTGAGGAAGAGACATAGTGAAGTGCAGGACTCCTGCTATTTATTATCCACGGGCAAAGGCCGAATGGAACCATTTTCACAGCGTTTTAAAAGGCTGTTTTCAAACTGTGGGCCTAGAAGGAAAATCTTGGAAGCCATTCACTGTAGATGTCTTAACCACCAGTCTGACACGCAACACGCCACATGTATCCTGCAGGGCTGCTGTGCGGAAGGAGCGTGGAAGACAAGTGAGGTGCTAATGTTCTCCAAAGCCCCATACGAACAAGAGTTACTGCACAGCTATGGCTGGGTGGATAGTTCACAGTGAATAATTTATTAAATTAAAATGTTGGGGTTTTATCTGTATTGTTGTGAGTTTCTCAGTTATTCATTTGAAATTATTGTCTGAGTTATTCGTTGTCCACAGCAATTCATTGCAAGATTAGTCAAAACAATGCTGAAACTCAGAATACCAGACAGAGATCAGATATTTCTTTTCCTTGATTAGCTAAATGAGACATTTTGAATCAAGTTTTTTCTTCAATACTTAGGCTTTTGAAACAGAAAATGGTCTTGTGAAAATACTGTGTAGTGTTTACTTAAATGCTACTGTTTCAATAGCTAGTAGTAAATTCATTCAATAGACTATTTGTGAAAGTCAGCGGAAAAAACATGAATAACCAAACAAACTATTTAAATCGTTTAAACATAGCATTATCTGAGGGTTAAGTAATGTTTGCCTACTTGCAAACACAGTTGCCAGTTGCCTGCAGCAGACTGTACAGGACATACCTTCAAATCCAAGCTAAGAGAGTGGTTTACAGATACAAGCTAAAACTCATTCTGCTACTTCTTTCATACAAATTAACAAAACTGGAATTTTGAACACAGAACAACTTCAGTTACCTAATTCATTTTGTTTTGTGAAACACAGAGGCCCAGCTACACATATAAATCAGCAATCGTGAAATATAGGATGCCATATACCTTGACCACACTCATCAGGAACGAAAGATCGGTGCTCCCAGCTCCCCTGATGGACTGAGTTGCTTGTTTACCCTCTAGGAACGTTCCCCAGAAAAAAATTAAGTTGTGCCAAGCTACTAAGCACACTGTCAGCATGTAACAACAACAAAATCTTATGCGTAGTAGAAGAATATTGAAAATACATGTATAGTCTTAGGCCGTTCTATATTGTTCAATGGTTCACTTGGTGGGTTAAAATGTATTTTAAGACATTATTTTGGTTATGTCCAATATCTGCTTGACACTTATAAACAATTTAAGAGAATTAAGGTATTTCATATACTACTTGTTATTCTTCCTGCCGAAGGGAAGAACACATTCCACAGGGGGGGACTTACAGAGTGACAGGGATATGGAGTTAGTCAACATTCATGTTTCACTTTGCTAACGGATTACAAACCTTCTCTTTAGTTAGAAGCGTACGGATAAAGTAGATGCACACAGTCTTTGCTTTTTTAGTGTAGTCCAACAGGATGCATTATAAGTTATTCTTACTAAGTGTCAAAATGAGTCCAAGTGACAGATTATGTATTTGCTTACCTACATTTAACACTGGCATCTCTCCATGCACTCACACTAGGGTAAATAAACTGAGGCTCTGGCTCCGTATTCCCCCATGTTTGATCTCACTCTAGATCAGTGATGCCAAACCACCAGCACTGGCAAACGGAGATCTGGGCTGGCACCAATGACAATGAGCAAACAACACTTTCAAAACATGTTTGACGCCAGATAGCAAAGAGCACCCTCCCTACTTCAGGAGCTCATTGCTAGAAAGGCTTTCTGCTCTGAAATCCACAACTACCTCCCACATGTGGCTGGAAGGGCCAACACGACGTTTCTCTTCTGCAGCCCCCCAAAAAAGAAATCCACTGTACTTGTCCCAAACAGTGACACACATCTGCTGACCCAGTTAATCCAAAACTGTGTATAAACATGCACAAACCTAGCTCAGTAATACACAAGAAGTGGACCTGAACCAGCTAAAATTTTGAGGTCAACAACCCGCATTTCAAACCTTTCAGCCTTTACCAAACGTCTTCAGTACGACACAAAAGCAGGACACAACAAAACAAAAGCACACCAAACCTAGGCAGGGCATGTGTGAGAAAAGGAGAGAGAAAATGAAGGTATCTCCTCTCACTGGAATGATCTGGGAGTTTCAATTACTAAATTGTCTGATAATGGGGGTTCCTGGATATTGGTGGCACCTACCCTGCTCTCACGCCACGTTGCACTCCAGCCTGGAAGCATGAGAAGCACTGGGCAGACCCTCCCGAGGCGGCGCATGAAGCAATGTGCTGTGACTAGACCTCTGGTGCCTGGTCCGCCCGGATCGTGGGCAACCGAAGGTCATGCCTTCATCCTTCACCCCTGGAGGCCGCCCTGCTGGGGCTTGCGCTCTTACTGAGCGCAGGCACGGGCCGCTTTACACCAGCTGGGAACCAGGATTGCCGAGTCGTTTCCTCATAAATTACGTCAGCCCTCACTCCTCAGCCCAAAGGGACTGAAGAGGCCGCGGGGGCTGAGAGAGACGGGGGCGTCGGTTTATCCGCAGGGCTAAAACACAGCATGGACTGTATTTACTTCTGCACCATAACGCGGCAGACAGAGAGGATCTCCGGGCCGCGAGGCAGCGGCATTCACACACCCGTACTTGCCCCCGCACACGAACCCATACCTTCCCCAAACCCCTACCCGTACCCATTCCGGCACAAACGCCCCGAGCTGCGCCTGCACCCATACCCTTT
>NW_008824115.1:472656-489597 GCF_000699105.1 Pygoscelis adeliae | reverse complement strand
CGGGGGAGCCTCCCTGCCGTCCCTGCCGTCCCTGCCGCCGGTGCCCGGCCCCAGCAGCCCCTCCCGGCCCGCCCGCCTCTCGCATCACCCCGGCCCCAAACAGCAGCCAGCGGCCCTCGGTGGCCGGGTTTACGCCTGCGCAATGCTTTGGGCCAAAAGTGGGCTTGTACGCTGTTGGGCTGCTCTGTGCGCAGGCTGTCGGTCAGCGTGTGCTCATCCCCACCACCGCTGTGGTTTGGGTTGTGCAGGGAGATGCTCTCTGTTAAACTTGTTTCCCAGGTTAAGGGCTGATACCTGGAGGGTTTGGTGGCCAGCAGGTGACCTCCACTTCTCTTGAGGAAACTCCCATGCCAAAGATTTTTCTGTGTAGTTTTCTTTTAGACCGCAGCCCACCCTCTGCGTTTTGGGCAGCGCTGTCTTCTTATTGTACATGGGAGCTAGTGACTGGTGTGGTGGGGCACCGCTGGAAAAAACAGTTATACATGTGAATAATCTGAGCTAATTCTTTCAAAATTCACACCCCACGAAGCTGCAGGGCAAAGCCAAGTGGATGGGAGAAGGATGTTTCATAAGAATCGACTGGCTGTTGCAGAGCAAGAGGCGGGGAAAAGTGATCCCCTGAAGACAGGTATCACTGCCAGACCATATTGGTAAGATTGGAAGTTATGACTACAACTGAAGCCAGAGAATTTGCCAAAGGAAAAAAAAATATTACAGAAAACAGATGCAAAACAACAAAAAGATGCCAGAATAAAACAAGTCTTAGGCCAGTGCTGGAACACACCGCAATCCCTCACCATTCAGGATGATTTAAATGGATGGAAAAGGGATTAAGGTCTAATCCAGCAGTTGCTCTGTTTGAATTAATCTCATAGGAGTCAGTCAGGATATGTATATTTAGAGAGGGGGAGAGAGAGAAGAAAGCAAGCAAGAAATTGCAGGATCAGGCCCTGAATATAATCTGGGGAGACTTGAAATAGATCCTTGAGCCACACTGGTTTAAAAGCTGATTATCTGATCCAAACCCTCTCAGATATTTCAAGCAGAAAAGGCTAAATACGCGGTTCTTTCTGAAATACTGAACCCCAAGTCTCCCTGCCAGTTTTTGGCTGCAGCAGAGGCAGTAGCCATTTCACTCACACTAGCTGGGGCCCTCTCCAGCACTGCAGCGCCTTCCTTGGCTGTGATCTTGCTTTCAAATGCCACTGATTTTCTGGGGCAGTCTCGACTATGAGGAGACTGTCCCACTGGGTCTTGGGTTTCCTGAGGGCCTGAGTGATTAAAGAGATTCTTCTTCCTTTTGAACTCAAACATTTTCCAGAGCTGCCTTCTCTTCCTTGAGTAATGCTATCAATCTGAGGCAGGGCACTGAAATATCTACACCAGCACTGCCAAAAACAGCCTTGCATATTTCCAAGCAGTTATGCAGCCTTTAGTAAATCACCTAAGCGTGAGCAAACTGTGCTTCAGGCAGCACAGAAAAAGGCAAATCCAAATGCTGGGGACAAGGAGTGCCCGGGGATGCTTGTGTAGACACACACTGGAAGGGAAGACAAAATAAAGTGCTAGCCCCAGTCCCTAACAGACACAATCAGCAGCTTGTTTCTGCATGTGGGGGTGCCCTTTACGTGTGCAGGTGGGTGTATTTGAGGCAGGAACCAGCTTACAAAAAGGGAATCCTATAAATTGCAGCGCAACGCTGCAGTCCAAGAACTATGTACTCATTTTAGCAATTCTGACTATGAACAGTGCTGGTTTTATAGTTCTCCAGCAGCCCTCAGCATCTCCAGAGGGACCAGCAGTTCCTTGCAGAACTGAAACCATGCTCAAGGATATTGTAGTATTTTCTAAAAAAAACACCAATGTGGCAACACTGAGAGCTGAGCTTAGTCCTGCTTCTTTTCCAAAGTAACAAACCCCCTTACATTGGTGCATCAATGTGTAAAAAACACCATAGACCACAAACTCTAATAGAGAGGAGCCTTTTGAGGAGTCAGAGGAGTTCAGATTACAGTACTTACCTGTTTGCTGGGAACTGAGGGGAGGGAGTGAATAGGATCACTCAGGGACAAAGAAAAATTACAAGATGGGAGTAGCTAGGAATATGAGTCTTTCTGTCCTGTGACAGAAGCAAATCAACAAATACACACTCCTGCCTTTGTGGATGTAAAGAAAGAGATGAACACTGAATGGCAAAGCCGCCTTTTCAAAGATTTTTAGCTCAGGTAAAATGAATGAAAAATTCCAATGGCCCCCAAAAGCAAATACTTACCACCGAGTTATCTGAGCCGGGTGCATGCAACACACCCACCAACAGTACCGAGCAGGTGTTGGGACTTTGGAATACAGACAACCAGTGGTGAGAACTGAGTACACTGGTAATGCCGCTTTGCAGGCAACAGGGGTCACAGCTGGGATCCCAGACCTACAGCGCGAGCCAAACACTGAGGCATGGGTTTGCTCGTCAGTGCTATTTTGAGCATAAAAAAACACCTACCTTCAAACATCGCTGTCTGCATTCTCATTTTTCCAGGAAAATGTTGGCAATTATATTACCCTACCAATATCAATTGTGCATTTGTGTCTGTTTCTGTACAGCTTGTGCACTGGAAATGTGTTTTGGCTTCAGTTCAAATCCACTTCAGTACCCCCAAAGAGATCTTCATTGTTATAAAGGCTTGCTGAGATTGTTTCCAGTTTATACACAACTGTTTTTAAACCCTGGGACCTGTGCTTTTGGTTGTCTATTGGGGAAGAGTGGCAAAGATTAAAGAAGTGCATGCCTTTGGCTGCATACTTTAAAATAAAACAGCCGTGGTTTTCAGAAACCTCTTTTAAGGTGTAGTAAATCCGACTTTTTAAATGCCCAAGGCTGTGTTTATCTAAAAGTATCTTGGGGGATATTGCTATGTCTATTAATCTGTTTTCCTGTTTCCTTACCTCAGGGCTTAAAGGCTACATAAACCAACCAGCTAGAAGGCTGTTAGGGAAAGTCTCCGCAGACAAGTATCTCCCTCTGCTTTCTGTTCTTAAGCAACACACTCCTGGTACAAGGAAATCATTAAAGATTGTTATAAAGCAGGAGCAGTAGATGAGGGTGATATGATAGGGACAAACCAGCATGATCCCTGTCTTAGAAGAAACCTCAAACCTGTTCAAGGCCTTTAAAAGAGTTAACAAAACAGTGGATAAAGGACAACCAATGGCTATATTTTATTTAGACTTTCAAAAGGCTTTTGATAAAGTTCCTGAGAAGAGGCTATAAAGGAAACTTAGTAACCACAAGATGAGAGGTAAAGTCCTGCATGGATGGGGGGGGGAGCCCACAGTTGAGAGAGCGGAAACAAAGAGGAGGAACAAATGGTCCATCTCAGCGTGGAAAAGGGTTACAGGTAGGGTGCCCCAGGGATTAAAAGTAAGATGTGTGCTTGGGATATTTATTAATGATTTGAAGACCATGGTGAAGAGCAAAGGTGACAAAGTTTGTGTCATGCAAAATTAGGTAGGTGGGTCAAATGGAGAAGCATGAGAAATTGCAGAGGATGAAAAAATGAAGAAAACTGAGATAGTGGATGAAATTAAACACACGCAAGAGAAGAATGATGTGTAGAGAACACTATAAACTACTCATGCACATGGGTAGGTTTTGAATTTCTTTTAAACATCCCAAAACACATCAGGCACCAGTACAGACAGCTCAAGGAAACTGGCTCCTGACCATGCAGTGGTGGTTGAGAAAGCAAGCAAGCAAGCATCAGTCTTTATGAAAAAGACTTAAAAAAAAATAAAGAAAATACTATAATCCTGTGATATCCTATTAGCAGACAGCATGATCGATTTTTGCCTTGGCCATTACATTCAGGTTCAGTCCACCTTGTCACAACGGAGAAACAAGGAAACGGGCTGCCGAAGGACCTGGCAAGGTTGGGCTTCTTCTGGTTCTGTCCCTTGTGCTCGGGTTCGGGGCGGGTAGACAGGTGCGGGCTCCAGCAGAGTCTTTTCTGAGCTGAAGGTAGCCAGGACAGCTGTCTAGTATGTGGACTCGCTGTTATCTAGAAGAGATGAGCTCATACCACAGAGTTTCCTGTCAGCAGGCCACTAACAGCTGCCTGGTCTGATTAAACTTCTGGGAAGTTAGTGTATTTGAGACATTTTTGCTTCCAAACAGGTTAGAAATGGCCAACTAGTTCAGAGGTTACTGGCCACAGTGAAGGCAAAAAGGCACACACTCACACATGCATAGGGGCAGTGGTTTCAAAGCCGAGCTGAAGAAAGCAATACTAAAAGTTCATTAAAAACAGCCAGAAAAGTGAAGAGTGAAGTAAACTATGGCAGAAATACAACACACTTGACTATATTGATACAATATATATTAGATAAATTTAATAAATATCTCTCTAGATGTATTGTACCAAGAAGGCCAGGTGGATTCTCTGACTTTCCATGTTACACTACAAAAGCTTTGGCACATATTTAAACTAGAGTTATGAAATATATTTTATTGCACTGTAATTGGGTTTGTTGGGGTTTGACATCTATCTTTACTAAGAATTGACACTTAAAATCAATATTTATTTGGGGCTGACAGTTATCACAGGTTAGAGCTTTCACTCTGTCTCAGACTTTTGGTCATTTTTAACAGTAGGCAGAGAAGCTGTGCTCTGCATCTGAGAAGGTAGGATTCATGTACAGGAAGCATCCAAAATCAAGGCTTACTCAGTAAAAGTATACACTACAAGGACAAAATATATGTTACTAACCTCTGGGACTCAGTGCTGAGGAGAATTATGAAAAAGGGAGATTTAAAATTATTTTTGGTTACTGTATTTAAACATAAAATGATAAGCTACATCAAACCTGTTATGGGACAGATAACAACCACATTGATAGGCATAACATAACAACCAATACAGAGAGAACAGGAGAAAGATTCAGGGTTGATCACTGAAGAATGAAGGTCATCTCAATTAACTTCAGCAATCTAAAAGCCAGGTATTGAAATGGCTCTCTAGTGAAAGGAGAGAGCCAAAAACACATCCAAGGGACCACCCTCTGGAGGTGCCTATGAGTTCTACATTCCCTATATAATCCCCTCCATCCGTCTGTTGATTCAGAGGTACTTACAACCTTCTCTGAAGCAGGGTACCTTAAACAAGGTAGCTGTACTGGGTCTGGCTGGGATGGAGTTAACTTTCTTCATAGCAGCCTGTATGGTGCTGTGCTTTGGATTTGAGTCTAAAACAGGGCTGATAACACACCAATGTTTTGGCTATTGCTGAACAGTGCCTGCACAGCATCAAAGCTCTCTCTTTTTCCCACTCCGTCCCTGCTTCCTGCCACAAATAGGTAAGAGGTGGTCAAGAGATTGGGGGCGGGGGCGGGGGGGGGACAGCCATGACAGATGACCTGAATTGGCCAAGGGATATTGCATGCCATATACGACATGCTCAGCACTGAAAACTGGGGTAGAGGAAGAAGAAGGGGCTTTTTGGCTTCCAAGGCAGCCAGTGCTCAGAGACTGGCTGGGCATTGGTCTGCTTGTGGGGCAGATGGTGAGTGATTGCTTGTGGTTTTCCTTTTCTCTTTCCTTCACCAATTAAACAAGTTTTCTTGCTTTTGTTGTTCCTATTCTGTTCCCCATCCTGCTGTGGGGGCAAGCGTGAGTAAGCAGCTGTGTGGGAACCTGGCTACTGGACAGGGTCAACCCACCACAGTAGCAGTTATCCTATGTTCCTAAATGAAACCACTGCACATATGAAAGGCGAATCAAGCCAAATGTAAGTCTTGATAAATGGGAGTAAAACAACACCAGAGTGCTTACTTTAGAGTAATCATAGAGAAATGATTAGGGTTAGGTTACATATATTGGTAGAGACTTCTGCAGAGCACCTCAATAATATTTTGCTGATTCTAAAGATCTCTGTATCAGACAACGTCTTGCCTGTCCATCCCACATGCATAGAACAGATTCCTGTCCAAAGTTATATCTATGAAGCAGTATTTAATGTGCTCCTGAGCAATCCATCTGAGTCGTGTGCCTGTGGCAATATCACAGGAAATGCCAATGCACAACACAGAAAATGTCAGCTTTCCACGATGCAAGCAAAGAAATGCTATTCCTTTACACTATAATATGATGCCTCGTGCAGTTTTCTTGAAGGCAGGTATTTCTTGGTTATGTTCGGCATGCTGAAGTTTTTGAAGCTGGAGCATACACTAACCTTCTTCATAGGGCCATGGCACTTAGTGGGATCAGTGTAGTATGGGAGACCAGTGTCCCAGCTTTGCTCTGCTATGTGACCACAAGTAAGCCACCCCACCTCTCTGTACTTTATTTTCTCCTCCTTTCCTTCACCTGTCTGGATTATTAATTTGGATGTAATCCCTTCAGAGAGAGACTGTCTCAGGTTTTTTAGGCACTATGGCAGAGATGGCTGACTTCTCTGACATTAGGGAGTGAGTCGTTGCTGACACACACACAGGCAGTCTACTGCGGTGAGCTATGGTGGCTGGAGGTCTGAGAGCTGTTGACCTCGCCATGGTCCTATCTCTCCATGGCTAGAAGACTCTGGGTGTGCAGTTGGGTCCCATGCAAACCACTGAGGTTTGCCTCCATAGATGCTCCTGGTTTTGCTGTCTCCCACAGTCTGGGATTAAGATTACCTTCACACCATCACATCCTTGTTACTACTGAATTTTTCACAAGCCACCTAAACCTCAGGAAAGGCAAGCTGGTGACCATTGGCTTACTAGGGAGCTCTCAGTCCCGTCAGGTGTACTGCGTAATCGTTGCTAGCCGTTAATGGAGACAACTGTCACAGGCATACTTTCCATTTTTGCAGTGAAATGTTCTGCAAAGTCTGAAGAGAAACAGGGAGGAGGGTCTAGGGATTGGCAAGCTGCTCTTAGCAGAAGTCTCTTCAATAAAGGTGAAAAATAACTTCTGTTGATTTCAGACCAAAAGTCCAAAGAGAAGAGGGAGGAGGAAGGGGAGGATTCCAGCCCTGGGAGCAGCCAAGCAGAGCGGCGTGTCCCTGGCACAGGAGGAGCGGAGGACATGCCTTCCACAGGGATTATGCAGAGCTGCTGGAAGTGAAGCCTGAAAACCAGCAGAAAGGAAGTTTGGAAACTGAGCCCTGGACTGAAGCGGGTAATTTACCTTATTTGAAATAAAAACAGCTTAAGTTGAAGCCAGCCAGAAATTCAGCTGACTTGAAGCTGCAAGCAAAATTAGCATAACATTTTGCAGGTTGAAACATGGAGGAAGCAGAGTGAGGAATTGAGCCTTGACGGCTGGCAGCAGAGGGAAGCTGCTGCTGCTTCTGCAGTCCTATTCAAAATTATCCCTTAAAGCTAAAATCATTGCAAGACCAGGCTAGAAGACCATAATAGTGCCTGCTGGCCTTAACTGCAACAAGCAAAAAAAGACGACTGCAGCAGAATCATCATTAAAAGGAGTAAGAGTATGACTAACCCCCCAGATTGGTAGAGTATGGTAAGTATAAATGACAGACCGAAACATCTCGGCCAGGAGTCTGTCAATGTAAATCAATGTAGCTATGCCACTGACTTCCACAGTGAAGCTGGGCTGGTTTATTCCATTAAGAATCCAGATCTTGAATGCAAGTATGTGTAGCCTCTGTCTGCAAAGTGCACTGTGCTCGGTGGAGGCTGGGGGAGGAGAGGGACACGGTCCGCTGTGTCATGTTGAAAGACCCAAGATAGCTCTCATGACTTACCTTTGGTATCAGAAGCCATCTAATCATAGTGGTAGCCAGGCAGGCTAACTCAGCCATGCGAGCTAATGTATCCTGCTACTGCTGTTAGACTAATTCCAGTCCCCAAGCTAATTCTTGTAGAGCTAGCTTGTAGAGTTAGCCTGTATAATTCAACACTACATTGCATTGGCAAACCCTTAAGGAGCATGACTGCGTATGTCTGCAAGCAAGAGAGCTCTGTTAAGTAATGCTGTATTCACAGGCTCATGTATATCTGGGAATTTTATTTGCCCATGTACTGATGACCGAAGATCCAGTTCTTCTCCTAATGTTCACAAATCAGCCCCTGTGTCAGTAAATGGCTTAATTTGAACAACATAGCGATTAAGGTAACCAGCTACAACAGGGCACCAAGGATTCTGCTTCTGAGTATTTTCCCTGCACTTACTTACACTAGCAGCAATAAAGGTAACCCCTCCTTAATGTTTGAAACAAGTTCTTTGTGAAGCATGGAGATTTTGCACCAGTGTGCCAGCATGCAATCCATTGCCATTGCATGCAGAGTAAGATAGTGTTGTATCTGAACAGCATCGTGTTCTTACTGCAAGGTAATATTTTTCCAAGGCCTGGAGTGGATTTCCTGGTCACAGGAAACAAATAACACAGGAGTCTTACAGAAACGATCCCTTAAAAAAGTATCCAGAATGTACATTTTTGTACAGACCATGCAGAGTAGTCACTGTGTCATTAGTGTGCCATCTATCACCATTTTATTGAGTTAATCTGAGTTTTGATACAATATCCCAGTGTCTCAGGATCTCTGCTGCATTTACAGGAACAAGCGGCTGAGTGGAATGTGTGATCAGCGAGTTCACCACGGTTTGCAGTGAAGCATAAACATGAATGAGCCTAGACATGCTTGGAAGCCCAAGAAAGTATTAATAAAACTTACTCAGTGTTTTTAATGAAGGTGTTTGGAGCAGTAAGATCATAGAAGTTGTCTCCAACTTGAGGAATAAGCACACATCCATGTTGAGTCAACTGAGCAGAGCAGTGACAGCAAACATGCATTTTCTAAAGGAGACATTTCTATGTGATTATCTTCTGCCTCTAAAAACAGGCCCTAGCTGAAATTTTGAAACGAGTCATCTATATATCATGGATTCCACACACATAAAAAGAGCAAAAAATACACAGTGGGCTTTTTTTAAAATCTGTTTTTCCAGAAAGAAATACTGTTGCAGACATAAAAGTTTTTCCAGGCTTGCCCGGGGCACTCCTTGAAATACACTGTATGGACAATATGCAATCAAACCTCTGGCTGTCTCTAGGAAATATTCATCCTGTCTCTCCTTGGCAAGCTGGGTTTCCTGTCCAGCCGCACTGGATTTATTGCCTCATTGTGGTGGAAAAAAAACCAAGGCTAGTGACGGACCATATATGGGTATGGAACAACCAAGATGAACTAGGAGGGGGAAAAAAAAAAAAAGTGGGTATAATTACAAGTCAATTAAATATAAATCATTACAGGGATAAGAGGAAAGGAGCAGCATGCAGAAACCTGCAAGAAATACAGGTGTTCTCTGACTTTTTCCCTCCACCCTGCGGATTAGCAGGGCTGAGGAGCAGTGCCCATACTGGCACTGTGAACAGTCTTCACATCTGCTGGGCGGGATTTCTAGCCATCGATGAGCGCAAGGTAGATTAATGATGCAGCAGCACCATTAAAGAAAGCAACGACAGGAGGCTGAGATCTTTTGGCCAGGTTGGTTTGTGCTTCCGTTACTGCCTAGTAACACATAACTCTTTATGAGGGCATAAAATTGCTCTTTACTAATGTTTTTCTCATTCAAAGGTCAGCAAAGCCACAACGAAAGTTAAAGAGGAGAAGTGCATGGCTCTAATGGGACTGCTGAAAGCAGCCAGCCACCTTGGAGAAGAGGGACTTAATCTGATATCTCATAAGGGGCAACCTGTGCCTGCTCCTCTGTCCGCAGCGTGGTCGTCACCACCACAGGCCATGAGCATGTGTGGCAGGCAGGATGGCAGGTGGGGGGCTGCTTTTGCCACAGTGCAGTTTTGCCCATGTCATGCGAGGTTTGTAAAAAGCTGACGAACCCTTCTTTATTCACACCAGAGTCCAGCCCCAAAAATGACAGGCCAGAGTCAAACTAAAGCAGGCCAAGATAACCTAGTCCCATTAGGACTGGAAAATGGCCTCAGCTCATTGAAAAGAGTCACAAACCCAAAGAGCGCTTTTTTCAGAGGCACCATTCCAGTTCTGACTCAAAGGCACAGTGCTCAGGCAGCATAAAGCAGCATGGCTCCACAGACAGTTCACACCAAATCAGCTGCTGGCCAGCATGTTAAAAAAAAAATCCGTCAAATTGTTAGTCAGTCTGTGCTTCATTATTTGCTTCTTACCCGTTTCTAGTGATTCTATACCAGCTCCAATAGGCAACAGTGCCATTGAGAATCTGCTGATTCAAATCCCTCCCTCCCCAGCAGAAAGCCAGTGGGAGGAAGGAAGAAAGAAACACAGCTTAACATTCTATTTTCCCCCCTTCAAATAAACCCCAAATTGCTTCTTTAATGCACTCGAGGTTTTGAGTGGGGTAGGAAGCTCTGATACAGAATGGGGCTACAATTCTGTTAAAGACAAGCTCTGCAGCAAGCCTGTGAACTCCAATAAATTTGTAACTCTGTTCCCACTCAGAAACAGAACAATAGCCTCTCCTGTTTAATTGTGGATTGCAGCGAGTGGTTTCATGCTCAAACCCTCTTGTAATGTAGTCCTCTCCTTTTAATCATCAAAGGTGATCTCTGCCAAAGCAGCTGACAGTTGCATTTGATCAACTGTAATAGGAACAGTCAGATCTTCCAGGATCCTTGTAGTTACCCATTTTCCATGTGTAATTCCAGTCTATTTCATACAAGTTTAATATGACAACTGTATTACTAAATTAGAGGGAGGATTTGGGGTGAGGTGACTCACTGTTTTTTTTATTATAAAATCTGATCTCAAACCAAAAGCCATTTTCTATTCCCAGCCCTGCTACTGACCCCCCATATGACCTTGAACAACCTTTGATGTCTAGATACCGTCTTCCACTTTGCCTGTCATTGCTATTTAGACTGTGAGCTGAGCAGAGCAGAGGCTGTCTGGTTTGGGGTCCCGGCGTAATAGCTAGCACAGAGGAGTGTGCACTTAGAATTGGTGACACCTGGACATTGACATCACTCGCATATATATTAGTAGCTATACAAATATTTATGTTTATCACAAAATATATGTACCTATATATACTCATGCAAACATGCTCCGTAGTGGTTTTAAATTTGAGAATGAGTACTTTAAGGGTGAGGAATCCCAGTTTTAAAACCAAGAAAGAAGACCCATCCTTCATCCTTCAATACAACTACATTTCAAATAGATTTGCCAGGGGAACTTCTTTTGGACTTTGCCCTGCGGTTTTCACAGTTCAGTTTACATTGGCCCTGGCAAAGTAAAGCAAATGCCCGTTGTGTGTGCCAGCTGCTAGCTAGACCCACCAGGGATGCTCAGAGGTGTCCACTGTCCAGGCGTAGACTACATCTACTGTGCAAAGAGTTTTTATTTTATTACACCATAGGTCGGGAGGAGCATCAAATCACTTGCACTTGTGTCAGATGTCAGCATTTGGGAAGGTGGGTGGTGGTGGGGAGGGCGGAAGACAGTCAAAATGAAAATGGTTTGGTTAATTAATTGCAAGTACTGCTTGAAGGACCGGCACGTATATTTAATCAGTTGCCTAGTAACAAACGGTGTATGATGTGAATGCTATCAGCCCGCGGCGTGAGCAAAGGATGGTCCCTTTCTGTTTTTATCAGCCGCCAGCATGCATACTCTGGGCGTTGCATGCCCTTGTGCTCAGAAGGGCTGCTCTGCCACCTCACAAAAGCTGCGCAGTTGCAAGGAGTCCCCCCCCATTTTGGCTCTGCCATTTCTGCTCCTCCCCCAGACATCTCAGAGGGAAGACTGTCTCTTCTTACAGGGAGTGACCTTTTCAATGGTGAATCAAATGACAAGAAAAATTATCCAGATCTCCTCTCCCTCAACCCACCTTTTTTTTCTTTATGAAGTTATCTACACACTGGGAATAGAGCACAGGCATTGCTGCTGCTCACGTTCTGTTACTGACACCAGTGTCACCATTAATGGTATATATCTTCCATAAAAACCTGTGCAGAGAAAACCAAAGAATTGTTGGCATTGGGGCAGAGGCAGAATTAATAAGAAAGTGGGTTTGTTGTTTGGGGTTTTTTTGCAGTGACCTTAAAGAAAGAAGGGCAATAGATGGATAGGTGCTGGATTGCAGCACATAAAGCCATACCAAGACAAACTGTACAGTTCTGTTTCCTGTAGGTGAAAAAATAACTCATGACCTGACAGGCAACTGAACGTTGAGTACTCCTTTGGTGCTAGTTTTAGGAGGGAATTTGACAACAAGAATTTGCTTGTAGTTTTCCACCACCCGTATGCTATTATGTTAGCTGGGCCTGATAATGCAAGGACACAAAAAACACTCACACCGCCTATCTGTATTGCAAAAGAGAAATAAAAAGGGAACATCCATAAAATAAAAGCTCCCATTTATGTTTTAACGTGCCATGACAATGTTTGTGTGTCCTTATCAGGGCTTCCTCTCCTCCCTCCCCCCTCTCCATTTGTAAATCCCACTGGATAAAAAACTACATCTTCCATAAAGAATTCCCACCAGAAATCTTTATAAATCCTCCATCAGTGAAATACTCTGCTGTCATGCTGAGCAGAAGCTAATCTAATTAAGACGGGATCTGCTAAATTTAATAGCCTGCTATGAATTTTTACGGACATCTGGTAACTGGAAGGTTGGAATGACTCTGACACATCAAATACACATTGTCCAAATGACCAGTATCAGTCCGATTATTTTCCCTTTTTCGGTCACTTGTAGCTGATGTAGGATGCAATCACCCCCTCAGGATACACCCACGTGACTCCATCTCAAATTAATGGGGGTTATGGTGCGTACATGTTGGAAAGCAGAACTGGGCCCCTGATGCTTCCTCTCATGTTGTTTTTTCCTGATTAATGAAGGATCAGGATATACATGCGTATTTCATTGTTTACAAATACTGTAAATGGTATAGCATGAGCTGGAGCATCTATTAGCACATTTGTCTTCAATATCTGCAAGTTATGAACCCAGACTTGACTAGCAGCTTTCCTCAGTCAAAGCCCTACATCATGGCCTCTGGCTAAGCACAGTATTCCCAGTGGGGACCAGAGAAGCTCCACCATTTTAATCATCTCTCCGCAGCCCAACAGTGAGCTGTTAGTAGAGGAAGGCAGAGTTTGGAGGGTAGGGTTGTTGGTGTTTTTTATCCCTTAAGCTTCTAGTACGAAAACCAGGTGAAACCTTCTAGTGGTCCCCAAGAAATGGTGAACTGAGCTGTCATAAGGCTGGTCCCGTCCCATGAGCCGTTACTTTGAGAAGGGGGCACGTTTACAGAAGTGCACGTCATTCTCCCCATCTTCATGAACCACAGTCTGAGAATGCCACATTAATGAGCTCCTGGTACTTTTATGGCTTACTAACTCATCAACAAGAAAGTGCATGAACATTATTTCCACCCGGCAGCTTCCACTGGTGTTTAGCTCTCCCAGGCATCTCTCTGAGCTGCTTATAATAAAACCACAAATACACACACACATACATAGTTTACACTCATAGTTATGTAATTTTCAGACAGGGCAGACAGCACACAAAGCACAATGCCAAACCTTTCAGAATGGACAGTTTACACTTTAAAACATGTATTTCCTTATTTGCTGTCTTGGTAAATAAATCATTTTTCTCAAACTCCCCTCAGCCATTTCTCCCCACACCCATAATAAAGGACTCAAGTAAATTCAGCAACACCGTGGAAGTTGTGTCAACCTGATGTGATGAGTTGGCACTTGAAAATTTAATCTCTTTACCATCCACCAGCATTAAATCTGTGTAGTGTGACTTTTAAACACATGCCAAAGAGCAGGGAAGTTACAGTCCTGCCTTACAGATTCCTTAGGCGCTGGCTTCATGAAATGGGAACAAATACTTCTGGGGCCAAGTGGAGAAAACTGGGCTCCATGTAGATAAAAAAACCTCACTAAAGTAATATGAATGTTGGTATAGTTAAGTTGGAACATTTGTAGTGAGAAGAGACAGGAAATCCAGCTGAAAGGTTTGGGTTTGCAACTGGTACATGCACAACCCTATGCACAGGATAGTCTGTGTGGCAGTCAGTGCAAATCAATGTTGTGGCAGTGGTACTGCATTGACTTACTCCAGGCAGAGCTTTTGCAGTCAGCTCCCGAAGCTGCTTTGCGTGGAGCTCAGATGCTTCTCTGCAGCCATGGGTAAACCCTGCCTCCCCATACAGCAAGGTGGGCACTGCCGCGCTCTCTGAGGAAAAGGGCAGAATAGCACATCTCCCTCCCCACAGATTACCAAACTGGCCACCTTTGTTCAGCCATTCCTAGGCACTCATTGCCTGGCACTATAAAAGTTGGGGGATCTTGCAGTCACAGATTTGCAAGCCAGGCTCCAGCCTCCCTTCCTCCCATTGCACCACACTGCTCCCTTCCAAATGCGGACCTCTGCACTCACGGAGGATCAACTTCACCCCACAGTTAGGACTTTTCATACATTCTTGGCAAGACACAGTCTTGACCTGCTATGGATTAACTATCTGAATGAGCAGAAACAGATACAGTCTGCAGAAGGATGTCTATGACTTCGTTACAGAGTGACACTGAATCAATTGTGTGGACCAGCCTAATGTTGGTTATTCTTTCTAGGGAAAATGTAATGTGATTCCAGAAATGAGGTATACACCTTGCCTGTAATGGCTTTTGATTATCAATATCCATGTTTGTTGTTATTCTCTGTTCAGAAAGAAATGAGAATGTGAAAAGGGTGTACAAATGTTGTTCATTTTGTTGATGGTAAATAAAATGGAATTTTAAGTAACATGATCAAAGCATTAGCTAAAAAGTATGTGTACTTATTATAGTTGGAGCTAATTTATACACATTCTAAAAGCATCTTAAAGGACCTGAAAAATGCATAATATGAAAAGTAGAAAAGTCACGTCCATGGTATGTAGTTTATTCTTTACCTTAAAATTTATGATAGATGATGATGATCTCCTTTGTCTATGATGGACCATACAGTAAGAGGGTTTTATTGCTTTTTAAAAATGTTAAATTTGAGTTAGCATTTACAGACATTTTCAGAAGTACTTGTGTGTGCCTTTAAAAGCAAAATGCAGAAGGAAGGAAGGAAGGAAGGAAGGAAGGAAGGAAGGAAGGAAGGAAGGAAGGAAGGAAGGAAGGAAGGAAGGAAGGAAGGAAGGAAGGAAGGAAGGAAGGAAAGAAGAATTGGGAAAATTTGTAAAAGTATCTAGACAATTTAGGGACCTATGTTTCATGAAGATGCAGTGGAAATTGGAATTTTAAGTCTGTAGGTACCTGTGCTTATTTACTTCTTTAGACACTCCACTCAGGCTTTTAAGAATCAAACCTGCTGCTTCATGGTCACCTAATTTAAAAGATGTGCATATTTTTGAAAGTAGACATGTACCATTATGCTGAGGCAGTGACACCATTCTTCATGGGTGCTTCCCAGAGCAACAGGAACTGAAAACAAAGGCTAGTGGGAGAGCAGAATTGAACATCCACATGTCCACTGAGTGCCATAGCCACCAATGACTGCCTGTTTTGTGTTATTTTTCTGCTTCTCTGAAAATCAGGCAGCAAGTCAGTATGGGTTTAACGAAGCAGTTTTCAAGGCGTAGTCACCTCCAGGGAAAGTTGCTGTCAGTGAGACACACAAAAGGGATGTGTGTGTCCCTTTGCATACATAAGATGCACACCATCTTATGTATCAAAGTGTTGCCTATGTCATTTGTGTTTTGCTTCTAGCTAGCTCAGGTGGTTCCTCAGGTAGTTGTTTTTTGAAGACTTTCTCTGTAGGTGCCATATTTCCTGCAGCCAGTTTATGGAGACGCTGGGGATCCAGCAGGATGTGATGCCCTAGTGAGGCAGCTGGGTGCCATGCCTGTTGTCACGGCAGTGTCACAGTGCTCTTGGATTTCAAACCCTTCATACAACTTTACCTATTTGTCAATTTTGTGAGAACCTCAAATTGCTTACATAGTAATACACGTCAAAGCTGTTCTGCTCAGGGGGCAAGTAACAGCCACCCAGGAGCTATTCCCACCAGCCACGATCAGCCAAGCTCCTCATGTCTAACTCTCCCCAGCACAAGCCCTACGTTCTTACTGGAAAAGCTCAGGATCTCCTATGCTAAACATATACACAATATTTACATGTGCACTCCAATCTAAACCTCCACATGCAAAACAAGATCATGCTCTGGTCTTCACTGGTAAAGATCTATTGACCATAAAAATGCAAACTAACAAGCATTGCTAATTTAATCACACAGTGGCCAACTCCTTTAATAGGTGTGACTAGAAAATCTAACAGATACAGAAAGTTTTACTTGTAAAACATCCAAGTAAGTCTGATGCAAGAGACAATCTGTAGATGCAATGCCTTCAAAATTGTATCTGGGTGGACTAAAATGTTAAATAGTTCTTTCCACTGAAAATGAGTAAAATAATCCCCTAAAACATAAACTCTCTTGACTATCTACTAAAACATGAATTTTTTTTGGTGTTAAATTTTGTTTGCGTGTTTGTGCAGCAAGAGGTAGACAGTAGTTGCCTTTCCAGAGGTTTTCTTCACCTCAGACCAGCAAGTAAGAGATACCAAGTAGGCAGTTTCTGAGTGTGATCACAGCTGGATGGGCTGAGTAAACAATTTTGCAGGGCTTCATGTCCAGAATAGCAACAGACTAAACATGTTCATTTACAGAGTGCATAAATCCCATAAGTTAGAAGCAAGTGTGGTACCAGGAATCCTTGTGGAAGCCTAAACAGGCCACAGATGATAGCTGTTTCTCCAGACTATGCCTGTGCCTCTACATCCGGGATATCAGACCTGCTGCTGCAGTAATACCAACGCAGTGACTTTCTCCAACCTGAGAGCTGGCAGCTGTCGTGGTTTAACCCCTGTCGGCAACTAAGCACCGCATAGCCGCTTGCTCACCCTCCCCCTCACCCTGGTGGGATGGGGGAGAGAATCGGAAGA
>NW_008824115.1:445430-467309 GCF_000699105.1 Pygoscelis adeliae | reverse complement strand
GCTTATATACTGAGCATGATGTCATATGGTATGGAATATCCCTTTGGCCAGTTTGGGTCAGCTGTCCTGGCTATACTCCCTCCCAGCTTCTTGTGCACCTCCTTGCTGGCAGAGTATGGGAAGCTGAAAAGTCCTCGACTTAGTATAAACACTGCTTAGCAACAACTAAATCATTGGTGTGTTATCAACATTATTCTCATGCTAAATCCAAAACACAGCACTATCCTAGCTACTAGGAAGAAAATTAACTCTATCCCAGCCGAAACCAGGACAGCAGCTTACATAGGCATTTATCCTGACACCACCCAAATAAGATAGTGCTGCCCAGTGAGGAGCTCCACAAGGTTGCTCCTTCCACCCCACTGGTGTTTTAGAAAAGCAAAATAGTGATCAAAGGAAGGTTAAAAATTGTGTGGGAGCCACAGCTTCTGCTAACAGCATGGGAGACTTCTCTTTCCCCAGGGTGTAGGAGCTCATTTCATCACCCTGGTGCCTCCCCAGACTCCAGCACAAAATGATTTGTCAAAAATCTCCCTGCCCCCATCCCGACTTACAGCACGTGCAAGTCTGCAAGGGCAGAACCTGCTCAGGTTCATGCTGCGCACGAAAGCCTATCTACACACACTCTTGTTTGTTTACCTCCAGACCTATTGTTGGGCACGTGTACTTCACAGTGGGCCTGTATGTCGCCCTAGAGCCCCTAATGAGGGAGCACAGTCACCATGAGCAGTGTTTCATGGGAGGGCTGAGCAGCCCGGCTGGAAAGCCCCACCGACACAGCTGCCTCATTCCTGGGAGCAGCTCACATGGCTCTGTGTGCCCTCAGCAGCTTGCAGTGGGACTTTGACCCTAAATGACTGAGTTATTTTCTTAGCTTTAAGCACAGATTCTCTTCAGACACCTGTATTCTCTTGGCTCTTCTCTGGGCCATTTTCTATCACAAAAGGAGTGCCTTCTCACAGCAGCTCACTAGCATGTAAGGCAAGGTATAATACACATCAAGATATATGACACTGCAAGAGATAGCCATCAAAAATCAACACATCCTCCTCTTCTTCTGATACGTTTTAACCAGAAAAACCTCCAGATCCCTGTGAGATCACAGGTCCACGACACAGACGTAGGGAGACATGGATTGGCAGCCCTTTCCCTCCAGCCAGCACTTCATCCTCCCATGCAAGAGGTCACCCACCCCTTCCCCAGGCGAGCAGCTGAGGGAAGATGAGAACTCAGGCAGAGCTGATGCAAGCTGAGAAACCTCCAGGCCACTAAAGCCCCTTTGCTTCCTGTCCTTCCCTCCACCAGGTCTTTCCCTCATCTGAAGAAACACCCTAGCCCATGTGCATTGGCCGTTGCCCATGTTCGTTGCCCATTCTGCTTTATCTGTGTTTGAACCCTGCTCCATATTAGCCCAGAGACCTTTAAGAGGCAACCTGTCACCAGCCTCTCAGACTTCTATTATAGGCTGGGAGTTTACAAAGGTGAAAGAAAATTTAAGCTGAGGTTAGTATGTTGCCTCAGTAGCCAGGAATCTTACTTTATTAGCTCAGCTAATGAAGGTAAATCTCAGCGTGCACTGTTTACACTGGCCTTGCACTTGAGACCGTGGGTTGGGGCAGCCTGCCCTGTCAGCCTGATGCTGGAAAGCCCTCAGCTGCCACCATGGTGCCAGGGAAAGAAGCAACCTACAGGAGCTATTAGAGGAACGGTGTCACTGAGAGGCAGGCCAGGAGCTCTGAGATCAGAAATAACCACAAATCCTCACTGAAAAAGTTAAATACAGACAGGCCAATGTGAAAAGCTCCAGCCAGAAATTGCACCTGCACACTGTTTAGGGCAATGGTGTGCGTTGAACACTTGCTTTCATCTCCATAGGAGCTAGCAGATGTGTTGGCTCCAGTGTCCCCAAGTGGAGTCAAAACCCTTTGAAGTTCCTTTGTGTTGAAGAACAGCTGCAGCAAAGTGCAGCTTAAAACCCAAGCCTACCTAAACTAATCAGGACTTATATCTGGCAATGTCAGCTCCAGGTGCCCATGTTGGGGATTTAGGGTTTTGCCCTGCTTGCACAGCAAGGAAAGTGGTGGAGCCAGCACTGGATACACATAACAGGTACAGCAGCATAACCAACCCACCATAAACAATCTAGGTTTAAGAACCCACTGAAGACTAAAAGATATTGCAGATTTTACTGCAAAACAGTTAAGCATAGCAGCCAACTCAAGTTAAAGACTCTGGGTCTGCCTTGTCACTAGTGGGGTTTCCCAGTACAGCAGCGAGCATATATTCATGCCCTGCACTAAACCAACATGCCATCACAGCAGTAAGGACAATTCTAGCATTAGGAAGAGATAATGAGGCCAGGGTTAGTCAATACATGTGGTCACAGTAATGAAGGGGAAACCAAGGGCAATTGCAAACAGCTAAATCCAAAGAAGAAAGGAGATCCTGCTTCCCAGGGCAAAAATGTCCAGAATTGGGTCAGGAAGAGCCAGTCTCAGCCTAATATCGATCGCATCCCCTAATCTAGACAAACTTCTGTGTTTCCTTTCCAGTCATCCGCTTTACTCCCTCAGGACTCAGGGTATGGTTTCGTAGCTGCTATTTTCTACATCAGATATAAAATGCAAATGCATGGGAAGGCACAACAAAGTTTGAAACTGGCCCAGAAGGAACCTAGAAAAATGGAGAACTCCTTGTCTCTCTCTGATGAAAGGGAAGGAATCAGTAATGCTGAATGTAGGCTTAGAAGATAAACACTGTGTTAAATAAGCATATCCGTTCTTAGCCCCTAAGCTAGCAGAGCACAGAAGCACATGCAAAATCAGAAATGTTTGAGTAGTCCTGTTTATTTCAATGGAATTACTCCTGTGCTTAAAGCCATGCACATGTTTAAATGCTCTGTTGTACTCCAGTCTTAAAAAGCAGTCACTTTTTCATATCTTGTGATTTGTCTATAATTTTAGCATCCAAGGATGTTCCAAGGGTAAGTATTAATTCTGTGATTATTACAAATAAGAAACTGAATAATATTGCAAGGGAAAAGAAGGGTCACCCATTGCATGAAATAATTGTGATGAGATTGTAATTCCTAAACTATGCTGTCTTGACTCTTTGAGTTTGCTTTCCTTGATTAACATAAATACTCCTTTCTATTCATAAGGTAAAAAAATAGTCAGCCCTTGTATATCTGATCATTTGTTAATCCACACCAAAGCAATGAAGCATGGGTAGGTAAAGCTCTTCCTATGTATGGTGTGCAGGACTTATCCTTGTTTCACGAGCATGCCTGGTGGAGCTATAGTGCAATAATGAAAATTTTAAATTGGTTGAGATCTTGCAACAGAAAATGCACAAGATCTGTTATAATCACTCGAACTTCTTTTATATTTATTTACAAAGCCTTTATAACGTGGGGTGATGCAACCCAAAAAGCTGGCAAGCTTTAATATGTTTACTATGGGCTGAATAGAAGCTTTGAAGATCAGCATGACAAGGAAACTGGAAGTTTATAATGGGCTGCTGCAAGCTAAAGCAGTTGATAGGAAGAGTTCCCGAGCTGCTGTGCTTAAAAACTCCACAACATACTGAGCACAAAGAGCCAAACCTCCTTTCCTCTTTGGAGGTTGCTCTCCAGGATTTACCCTGGCACTCGCTGAACAGACTGCATGAAAGAGATGTCTTGTCTTGTTCTGCTGGTTATCATTCTTGCTTTTTTTTTCCCCTCAGAATGATTTCAGCAAAGACCATAAGCTTGTGACAGAGTGAATTTGTGATCTTATCCAATCATCTGGGCTGTTTGCAAAACTTCAGTAGGTGGCAGCGTTTTGTTGATAAATGTTTTGTTATCCAAGTGATCTCATTTAGTGCAACTGTTGCAATATTAATAAACTGAACTTATGATTGCATTTGCCAGGACTGAAAATATTGCCATCCTATCTGGCATTTGCTCTTATCTGAACTGACAACAACATCCATTGTATTTATAAAAGGGGAAAGTCTCTGTGTTTGTATGTGTTAGGGGCAGAGGGGAAAGGGAAAACAAGGGGAGAAGCAAAAGCAGATTAAGATTAAAACACTGAAGTTTTAAATCACCTGATTTGTGACTGTAATAGATGAGCTTTCTGGCAATTCTGTTAAATTGTCACTGCTGGGGAATATATGGCTCAAAAGAATGGTTAGCAGGTTATTCCCTCACCTCTAGCTCACCAGCTCAAATCAAGCCAATGTTGACAGCATCTGAAAGTTGTTACTACTTGGTAACTGTTTGGTGACCTACATTGAATTCCTACTAGAGAGATGAGTACGTCAGGAAAAAAACCCATCACAACTGCTATTTGAGAAGCCCAGATTACAAAAGACATCAAGACTCAGCCCAAGAAAGAGTCCAGTAAGGATGAAGAGGGTAAGTGCTGCTTTGCTGTCCTGTTAGAAAAAAAATCATTGAACTTAATTCATTAATGCAGCCCCTGTATATGTATACATATATACATATACACACACACACATATGATTACTGGGCCTTAATAGAAATAGATAATTATTTTTATAGTTAGGTTTCTATGTAACATTTCCCCAATCTTGCCTTTTATGAAAATAACTTCCTTCTTAGTCCAAAGTCACACTATTCTAAATGTAAAGAACAACTTGTGCAGAAGAGGACTGTTCTCACAGTCACCCACCTAACATGCAGTTACCTGAGGTTAAAAAAGAAAAATTAAAGTCCCTGACTTAGCTGCATTCCCAGGAAAAAAGATCAAAGTCATTGGCTTTATTACAGGCCCTTCAGATTAAAACTGGCTTAAATACACCAGGCTTTGGGCTAAATCCCACTACCATTAAGATCTATCACAAAAGTGCCATTGACTTAAACAGAAATTGGTTTGGGCCTCTAAAGAACACATTTGGACTAATATAAATCCTCTAGAAATTAGATATGATAAATAGAGTAAAGGTGCCAAAAGAGGCCTTATGACCACATCTGCATATATGGACATAATTTTTATTATTCAGGAAATTCCCTAAGATTGGGCAATCAAGAAGGGAAAGACAGAATCAATGTTGCCAAATATCAAGGTGATTTAGACCTTGCAGAGGAAATTGCATAAAGATTAAAAGGTCTTTCAGCCTTATGAATGAAAGAGATTTGGAAAGAAGAGAGAGACAGCTATGCTGTGATAATGGCATTGAGATCAAACATCATTTAGGCATGGCTCAAAGCCTACATAAATACCTGCTCTCAACTTTCAATACAGACTCCAGTGTTGATCCTAGGGGTAAAAGTACAAATGACAACATGGGACTACGATGTCAGAATAAAATTACGCATATAAGGTAGAAGTGAAACTCTGATGGCATTAACAGCAGAGGTTTGTGACGGCTTTGCTTCCCACCATTAATTCATGGGCAGAGTGCAAGATGTCCTTACTTATCCCAGATGACAGTCATCAGACCTGTTCCACAACTGGCACTCAAAAAGTTGCCAAGGTTTTAAATATTCACACCACCTCTGGAGTGATAGTGAATGGCAATACCTCTGTAACAGGAAAATGTAACCTGGACAACTGAAAGGACTGCAAGGAGGTTAACAGTCATGTTCAATAGCTAAGAGACCTGACTGAAATCAGACAGGCTCACCCTTCCCACCTGCGAGGGAAGGGAAATGCCAGACCACCGCTGGAACTGGCATGCCCACCTAGGTGAAAAGGTGAAAATGTTTAGAACTAAATCATTGGATCTTGATGTCACTGAAACCAAAGGTGAACTAGGGGCTTACAAGGGCGTCAGGATTTCACCCCAAGTATTTCACTGCAAGATAATGAATTTGTTACTTCCAATAGACACTTGAGAGGGGTGCCAGTGTGAACCCATGTGTTTATACCAATCCAGATTAAGCCTAAGACTGTAGATTCCCAAGAGACATCTGGCGGCACCTAATCAAAGGAGGGTTGGAACCGTGCCTGAGATGTTGCCACAATCTCTTACAGCCACTCCACATCCTGCCTCAGATAGCTGTGGTGGTGCCAGCCTCCATCAGCCACTCACTACACTTCTCGACACCTACCTCTGTGATTTCACTTATGCTCCCTGTCACAGTCACAAAGCTACATTCGTCTCTGTCTTCAAATCTGACCTTAAAAATGCTTCCCTTCAAATGAAGCTTGGCAGCCTTCTGGCACTGCCACCAGAAGACTCATGCCCATCGTCACTGGAGGTGGGGGTGGAAGAAAGGCAACATTCACACTGCTTAATTTTAAGCATCCAACTTTAAGTCACCATGTTAGCAATCCAATTTCTCTGTTTAATCCATGAAGAGAGAGACAGGATCTTTTGAGGAATGATTAGGAGTGCTTTGAACTGACCCTATAGGAGCCTGACTGCAAGGTCTGTCAATGCAGCTGTACTTATTACATTGGCACGTAAATTAGTTCCTTAAAGTTAAACCCAATGAATGTTCCCACATTAACCCCTTGCATCCCTCATCTGTTAGTATTTACTTTTACCTCAAGGGTAAGCTCTTTGGGACAGGCACCATCTTTTTGTCCTGTATTTGTTTAGCATCTATCCCTATTGGGCACTAGACCATGCCAAGAGGTAAGGAGGTGTGTGCCCTGCTTCCTACCTACCTCATTCACACCTAGCCCTGAGAGTGCACCCTCTCACCAGGCATAGGAGGACATAAGCTGACTACCACTAGTAACTGAGTTGTTCTGTTACCCCCACTGCTCCTGAACCCTCAGCATTGTGGTGCCATAAATGATAATAAATAACAGTAAGCTAGGACAGAAGTAGGACTCTTCTAACTGCTGGCAAAACTATGTTTTATGACTGGGTTAACAAGCTTCAGCCTTCTACTGTTGTGGGACCCTTGGTCTATGAGGAGAGATTTTGTGGCTGTAGCATTAAGTGTAAAGGAACACAGACAGAGAAAAAACTATAATCTGAGATAAGAAAGGACTTTGTAGCTGCTGAGCCAGAATTAATAATGAAATGCAAAGAAGTTGCAGACACCTCATCATAGAGTCAAGAAAGCTAAAAGATACAGAAGTGAAACTCAAATCAAAGTAATTGAAAGATATGATGTAAGCATACACTGTATTCAAAGGAATATAAAACCAGAAATTCCTGAAGACATGAAGCAGCCCAGTGATGGAAAAGAAGCAATCATGTTAATAACGATGGAATATGCAGTAACAGGTTTGGATTCCCAATCTGCAAGGCACTTAGGCCTGTGATTATTTCTACTGAAATCAATGGAAATGTTTTTGTTCAAGTGCCTTGTTTCTATTAAAATGTCTTATCTTCATGATATAAGGATGAAGGTGATCAGTTGAAGCTGTGGAGAAGGTAGATTGTTGACCAGACTACTTCAACGGATCCTTGTTGCACAGACAAATTATAGGTGCTGTGAAAAGGGATTTCTTCTTCGTGAAGGCATTTGGATGGCCATTGGTATTTATTTGCCTCCATCAGATGGGGAGTTAATATTCAGCATCAGCACTTTGAGATTGAAATACTTTCTATCTGCAACAAGATGATTACTTCTGTAAATATGTGGTGTGTGAATACAGATGTTAGTGTGCACATAGGCTTCAGAGAACAACACAGCACTTAAATGGGAAAATTTTGCCCTGAGTGAGGAAGAACACGGTATACCATAGATGGCCTCTAAAAAAAGTGCCAGCCAGGTCAGACCTCTTCAAGATGGAAGAACTTGCACCACTTGCTGTGCGTTGGAGTAAAAATAAGGTACTCCCAGCTTGCTCTGATTCAGTATTTTTGCTAACCACAGCTTTAATCATAGCTGGATGAGAAGACTAGCATTTACTATATACCACATGGCTGCTGGAGTCTGAGCAGAGGCCAGTGCATTGGTCTGCTGTCTTTCCTATGATCTTCCTGAGAGCCTTGGAGATTCCCACTGTCTTGCTTGCACAAGGAGGAAAAGGTTGCCTCTATTTTATTTCACCTGCACCTGTAACAGTAAGCAAAGCCTAACACAGTTGAAGCTGAGGCAGTATTTCCTACAAGGCAGTGGCTGCCTTGTTCAGCGTACAAAGGCAGTCACTTGGAAGAAACCTACACACACTTTTGAAATAGAGGGCTAGACTTCAGCTACAGTAGTATAAAATCAGATTAGCTCCACAGAAACTGGAGTTATCACCATCTTGCAGCAGTGATGCAGTTCTGAGTCTGGCCCACAATGCTGTAAGTACCCAAACTAAGTTCTGTCTCTGTATCAGTGTATTAATACCAAAAAGATTTTACAAAGCTTCAAAATAACAGAAGGGCAAAGAGTGCTCGGTAGATAAGCAGAAAAATAAGAGTTTGCCACTTAGTCTTCATTTTGAAATGTCTGATCCAGGTCATGAAGGACCAGGCTAAAACTCACACCCACGTTAAGTATGCAATGCCCTAAGGTGTGTGTCAACAATACATAAGTGCTTACTGACTAATCTCTTGAAGAGGAATGGAGGTTGAGGAAAGCTGTGTGGCTCAGAGAGAGAAATGCAAATGCAGATCGACCCCGTAATGAAAAACCTTCTTATTAAACTGTGTTTTATCTTGGAGCAGTCCTTCTTTTCAGAACACATCCAAGCAGAGATAAAGGCATCTTACCATACTCATTAAACTGTGCATGGTTTGATGCAATCAGACTCAGATCATTTGCATATGGATCAGTTTAATCTAGTTCTTCCTGTCTCGCACCTATTGTTAATCATGCCTAGACTCCCTCCCCCCTTCCTAATACTCCTTCCCCCTCCTCCTCCATTCCTTTGATTCAAGTAGATAAATGAATAGGCATAAGGACATCAACATCTTTCTGAGTGATCATCTGCCTTGTATGCTTAGAATGTCCCATGTTTTGCTGATTATGTCCTGGTTGGCATCCCATATATTCTTGATAGTCTCTGTCTTGCTGATTTAGGAAGACTGAGGAAGACAGAGGAAGAATATTGACTCAGGCTGTAAACCCCAGCTTAGGTTTCCCTCTAGCCACAAATTAAATGAGATTTGTGTTCTCAACTTATTCAGCATCGTTAGAAAATATCTTTCTGAATAGCATGTTAAACTGAACAACATGACTCCTTTTCTTTCAGAGGCTGAGTATTATTTCTGCATTTAGCCAGCAGATAGCAGGTGATAGCTGCTTTTATATAATCAACCTACAGTGATAGGGTAACCTGTTTTTTGCACAAGTAGATATTTTTATCTCTTAGGGGCAATACTGTTTGGGTCTTTTAATAGCAGTGCTAGAGCTCTGTAAGACTTTCCCTCTGAATGGCTGAGACTGCTGCTTTTTCAGAGAATAATTACAACCACAGGTCGAATGACTTTGCCCCAGATTTATTGTCATGAATCCCCAACCTTAGCTTTGTTTTTTACTGTAGGGTTTTTGTTTCATTGTTCAGGATATTCTGTCCAGCAGCATCATGATTATGGCCTTGGGGAGGTAATAGGCTTTATGATTGTGTGAAGAATGTAAGAGAGCAACAGATTGGGCAGTTTACACAAAATGTCTGGCGTGGTGATTTTTCCACTCAAGGCTGATGCTGTGCAAGTCTGTGGAGAAAATGTTCATACACCTATATTAAAAACAGGATCTTTATTTTCAGTTGTTGTGTTGTATTCTGTCCATAGCTTTTATACAAAGCCATACACCTATATTAAAAACAGGATCTTTATTTTCAGTTGTTGTGTTGTATTCTGTCCATAGCTTTTATATAAAGCCAGCTTTTGACACAACCAAACTAAACAGGTCATGTTTGACTCTCTTTCTGCAACTAGAATAATATGTCCTCTGAAAAATGAAGGTCAGGCTCCCAGGAGGATCTGCCTTTCAGCAGCATAGTCTTTTCTTTGGCGTAAGGACAGTGACGTAAGTGCGGTTGGATCTGGCATTCATTCAACCAACATCACATAAAGTGAGCCTGATCTTTCCTTTGTAGCGATGGTGACCTGGGTGAATTCCCCTCGTCTGGAAGGGATTTTTTTGTAGACAGAAAGTGGGTGTAAACAGTGCAGGTGTTGAGGGAGTGGTGGAGGAGAGCATCCAAATTCGATGTTCTCCAGTGTAACTCCCCAGGTAGTGTATGTATTGTGATTAAGACTACTTTGATCACAGCAATACATCCCTGATGGTCCTCCCATTCTGTGGTGCAGGGGAAAGTATGAGATCTTAGCAAAATGGGACAGCTGTAGACAGCTGAGAGAGATCAACATACACATCTCATGCATTAATATTCAAATTCATTTCTGCTGATCATATTTCAGTTTAGGCCGATGCATTATTTATATTAGAAGTCCTTTTATAGTATCTTGTGAGTAAGGAAGTCACAGCTCCTGAGGTGGAGAAGATGAGCGCTTCTTAGCAAGGGCCGGTCTCTGCTGTGTCTTCATATCATTTAGCATGTCGGGCTGTGAGCTTACTGAGCGCCCTCAGACATTGCTGTAATTCCAGACAATATGAGAAACAAGACTTAATCTCTGGCAGCTTTTTCCACAGGACACGGAGAACTTCATTAACTCTGCCTGCTTTGCTGGAAACAGGAAGGAATTAAAAATTCATGCTAAAAATGTTAACTGAACAATTTTAAACCTCTGGGGAGGAAAAGGTTATATACAATTTTATTTCCTGGGAAGGACTAAGGACCAGGTCAGCAGGATTTTAGACAAATTTGATGAAGTTCTCCCTGTTAAAATTTTCTGCCTGAAACTACAACAGCCTGACATTTTTTCCCTTGTTTGAAGCACAAGAAAGGTTCCTTTTACAGAACTTGGGGATTTCAGCTGGCTGAATCCAATGATTCACTGTCAGCAAGAATGTAAAGATGACTGTGGCTCCACCAAACCCTTTTCTGCTGCTAAGGTGGCAGTTTTAGATTCCTTGTCATGACATACGTGAAAACAGCATTGGAAAGCATGTTTTGAGGCTGATCTAAGGTTTAACAACCTTCAGAACTGTATTTGCTAATTTGGAGTAATTGATTTTTCTCAGTCTTCATGTTCCTTTTAATTTACTTTATTTTCAGTGAGCAGTTTTTTTAGAGAGGAGAGGCAAGGAGGGGAGAGGAAGTGGCTTTCCATCCTCTGGCACCATATTAATGAAGCAATATCCCTACACCAGCCTCCATCCCTGGAGCTAGTGGGGTGCCTGGGAGCAGTAGGCTGCTCCTCTGATACCTGGGCCTTGTTCCTCTGCTTCCTCGACAGCTGAAGCTCTCATCCAGCTCCATTAAACAGTGGCTATTTCTTCATCCCGTTTGATGCCAGGACACTAGCAACAGGCACAGCAATGGGACTGCTCTTTGTAATTAGTCTCTGTGTCCAGAGTCGTATCAGCTGCTGGGACTAGGCAAACCACTGCTCTGAGGTCCCGGGATACAGCCTGCTCAGGGCAAATGGCATCTCTGGGCAATTGTTGCACAGTATGAGCAAAACAAGACAGTTTCAAAAACCTGCTGTTTAGCTAAACTGGACAATAGTTCTACAATTATGTCAAAAGAAAATGCCTCTGGTACCCCTTCATGCCCCAGCAAATTCATAGCTTTCCTTCAGAGAGTGGAGGACCATTTGATAAACTGCAGCCTGTGTACTGCAGACACAGGCTAAAGGAGGGTGAGTGAGTGGAGTTGGAACTGGGAAAAGTGAAGCAATATTAATATTATCTCTATATCTAACAGCTGTCATCTGCACATGAATACCAGACATCAGCGTGGAGTACTCTCAATCGCCTTTGCTTTTGTGCATGTTAAATTCATCATTCATACGTGCAGGGAGAGAAAAAGCAAGCATAAATATTCAGCCTGCAAATAAGTAAGGATTACATAAGAAACTGTTTTGTTAGGCTTTCGTTTTGTTTTTTATTCCTGCCACGTGCTCTGTGTTCTTAGAAAGTCTGAGAATTCATTCTTCCTAATGAACTTCACGCTAGAACTAAAATATGGCAAGATTATTTTTTTTTCTGCCAGGGAAGTACCTTGAGACCACAGCATCACAGTAGGTTGTGATATAAAGGTTTACAGGCATGTGTCTTAAAAAACTCCATCACTTCCAACAATCTCCACAAGCACAGTTTCTCCTCCCATTGAAAATTTACAAGCAAATTCAAACAAACTAATTTTTTTACAGCATATGAATGCTCAGAGAAAACTTTATTTAACTTAGTACAACTATAGTATAAAGTGGCACTGAACTGAAGATCTCTTTCAATGTTATCTGCCGTATATCAATTAACTAAGGGAGTCTGAATCTCATTACTGAATGGGCAGCCTTTATAATCATCGTTCACTAAATACAGATTAAATGGTTTGAAGATAATTATCATCCTTCCTACTCTTACCTTTACAGGGGTACCACTGTGCTTTGCACTGAACATGTCACACGTAATACCCACTATTCAAGGACAGGTATCTATTTACCCTGTCTTAATTCTTAGGTCATCGCTGCAGTATCACAGCATTTCACAGAAGTGTGGCTTAATGATAGTGCTTTCCTTTTCTCTTCTTCTTCCTTCAGTCTACAGGTGCTGGACATTGGCTTCAGTGCAGACTTTCTGGGTTTAGTATAGGAAGAATATGTCATTAGCACTGTATTTGTCATTTGCCTCTGAGGCTTGCTCTCATCCCAGCTATGTTAGGGAGTCAGTCCTGGAGATGTAGGGTTGTGACAGAGCAACCTGAGTTTCTCATAGCCAAGAGCATCCCTGCTGGGCTGTTCTTGGCTGGGGCCGGGGCAGTGAGGAGAGCCCCACTGCAGTGGGAGGAATGGGGACCAGCCAGAGCAGCCTGTGGGAGGAGGGTGATCTGGGCAAGGGGCAGCGGGCTGCCAAGTCCACCCCGGGTTGTGAAGCACATGTGGCTGCTTCTGCAGAAACAGTAGTTTTGCCACAGCTGGTATAAGCAAATGTTATCAGTTTATTTAAAAGGACATCCCAGCTAATCAACAGATTAAGAACCTAACCAAGATCTCTGATAGAACATGAGGTCACTACCATTAACAGGAAAAAGTTATGGAAAGGGTCTCTTTCCTCACGGAGCCCATTTCTTGATATAATGGGCAGGGGCATTATGTAAAGCACTTCACAAATTGATCCAGTACATAACCAACTCGGTTCCTCTTACAAACTGGGCTTTAGAAGTTGAAAGGATAGGGTGAAAGGTGTAGGGATATTGCTTCATTTTAGTTTTTAGTTACATACAGAGATATGTACTGGCTCTGATTTAGATTCATATTCATGAAAAGCAGATACAGTGTTGGATACCTTGCACTTCCTTATGAGAAATACTTTGTGGAAGACATCCCGTACAACATTTACCTTTCCATAGCTATATCACATCACATATTCATAGTAAACTAGTGCACGGAGGTTTTTCTTCCCCTCTGTCATTTGTAACCAATAAACTCCTATATAAGAAATTTTCTCTGTTACTTCTAAAGACAATGATCCTTCTTTTTGCACTATAAATGCCATCCCTTTTCTTTCTGCCAGACCACCAAAGTCTTCAGCTTCTTCTACGCTATCATCTAAACCCTTATCTGTGCTCACAATGCCCCCCAGCCTCATACCAGCAACAAAATACATTAGCACTCCTTTACTTTTTGTGCCAAGGTCATTAATGAAAATAAGACTGGTCCCCACTCCTTATTCTTCCTCCTGTGAAAAGTCATGGACTATGGCACTAAAAAAAAAGGGAAACAATTATCATGTCTTTGGTGAGGGAGATTGGCCCATCCTATCTGTGAGCAGACATCACCTTCCAGGTCAGTTAAATGAGAAGCCAGGTGTTTGCATGCATAATACCAACTATAAAATTTATTCCTTATTTTGCTCAGTGTCCTGATGTGCTGAACTCCTGAAGGAAACAGGAGACTGGCCACAGCACATCAGCCAAATCTTGTAAACCTCAGAGTGCCTTCCTGACCTGGAGCTGTAAATGAATGTAATAGTGCTTATTCATGTGCATAGATGTGCTAGAGATAAATAAGTGAAGAACTCTGGACTACACAGGGTACATTTCACTAGCCAATGACTTCCAGTATGTATATTGGAAATTGCAGTGAATAATGAACAGTTTGTCCTACCAGCGTCCACACTTTCTTCTCAAGCTCTTTGAAGAGTAGGCTTGTGTTTGAAAGTCATAGACAGATCCCCATGCTCTTGTGCATCTTGAAGTTTCTGTTTGCAAATTGATATTTTGCAGATCAAATCTGTAACTGCACTGTCCTGTAGGCACATAATATAAGAGGGAAAAAACCCACTTTTTGTAGAAACAAGATTAAGAACATACACCCGCCCTCCACCATCTTCAATATACAAAGACAGTCATTAACAAATTGATCTGGAATCTGAAGGAATTATTTCAAATGATGAGTGTCAAGAAGAGGGCTTGTTTAACACAGACAGTAAATACCACGCAGCATGTTATGAGTTTATTCCAACCGTGGAAGCAGTATCTCACCACTGTTCTGTCACCAGGAACACCTATATTCTCTCCATTCCATGCAGCACCTAACACATGGTATATTTAAAGAACATCCTGGCTTCACTATATAACAAAGTCTGATTTTTTTTTTTCCTAATCCACAGCCTTTCTTCTACAAACTCAGAAGTACATCTCATATCAAATCAGGGCATATCTGCATGTCTGGGCTGGAGTTTTTGTACAGAAGGTGTAAATAGCTCCCATTTTCTTCTGAAAAGCTGTCTCCTATTGACTTCTGTGTGCATTTTTCTGCAATTCTATAGCTAGCACAAGCTAAGCAAGGTCAGACAAGGTCAACTGTTGGAGGAACAGCCTTTAAGCTAAACTTGCCTAATAGAGAAAGCAATACTGGTAATTCTAGATGTGATAGACATTTTTTGACTTGGTACTGATAGAGCAAGTGAGCCAGGGCAGTGTGAAAAGTCAGTGTACTACTAGAGGACCCAGTAGTTAGAATATTTGGAAAACAAAGGGGGGTTTGGCCACTTGTGGTAATAAAAAAGCCCTGGGTGTGTAGAGGGGGCACTGATGATTTAATGTGAGCAATCACATTCTTCCTGCCCCGTGATCCTAGCAGTGCTGCACAGCTCACCACCACGCATGAGTCACTACCTCCATTCTAGTGCATTTGCTTTTCCAGTAAAACTCTCTCCCAGGTCTATCCAGAAATTGCTGTGTAGCAATGCAGAACACTATTAGAAAAGTTGCCACATTATACCACATCTGCAGCCATGCCTTGGCAATGGATAACATGGTCTATGCATATTCCCTTCAGTCTGTCAGTACTCAAATATCATTTGTACTGGTATAGGGTGAAAAGCACTAACAAAATGTGCGATGTTATGAGAAATGCATTAGCCCTTTCAAGTTGAAAGTTTAATACAATATGTATCTTAAATTATAAAACTATTCCATCATATATATACAGCCTCTCTTTCTCTCTACTTTGGCTGCTGCTGCTGCTGCAGTTTAGTCTAAATCATGGAAATCTGAAATCATATTCTTGTTTACTGCTGCCTTCTCCTCCATCTCACCCCCCCTCCCCATTTTTCTCTCTGAGCTGCTTGAAAACATTCAGTTACCCAGCCCTGGAGGTGAAACTACTCAGAGAACTTCAAGGTTATGAAATGCAAAAGCTTGGCTTTTATTTGTTTCACAGTCAGAGAAAGCAGTGCACAGGATGAAAACCTCTGTTGTGCAGCTCTGCTAACACATAAAGGAAGCTTTAATGGAGTTTAAAAAGCAAGTGTATTTTTACATAATTAGGAAAAACAACAATGTTGAACAAATAGTGGTGGTGTTTATATCAATTTAGTTGAAAAGTTAAAAAAAAAAAAAAAAAGCCAAAGAAAGCAACCAATGGCCAAAACAGATAAACAACATTCAGGGTACTACTGCTATGTTTGATAGAAAAGCAAAACCATTGGTGAGAATTAAGTACTCACTGCAGAGAGGGAGAAACATTTGAAGTTATCAAAGAGAGAAGTCTTGATGTCAAAAAGAAAGAGGAATCTTGGTTTAAAGGACGGTTAAAGCTTTTACTTTGGAATAATCTGAATTTTGAAAAGTCACCCAAAAGAGGTAGAGAACAAACCAGGGAGTTCAAGAGCTAATAGCTGCAAAAAAAAAAGAATAATTGGTGGGATCTGAGCAATCGGTAGGAATGTTTTAGGGAGCTGAACTTAGAGATCTGAGGTGCTTTGTCTTGAATTGCTGGTTAAGTCATTAGGACTCCCACTTTTCCTTATAAGTCTTGCAGCAGTTTGCTCAGACATTGCAAAAGAAATTAAAATAAAAGCTCCACTTTTCTCTTTGCCTGGGTGGTGCCTGAAAAACAATACATATTTATGTGTGCAGAGTTGTCAACACGTTACACAGCACTTGTAAGCGCTATCCATATTCAGTGATATGGTTGCACAATTATAAAGCACAAGTGCTTGCATCTCTCTTGAAGATGTACAATAGGAAGCTGTTTGAAATATTGCCACAGCTATAGCACCCAAGTGCATTTTTACACAGCTCTCTTTGTCAGCAGTTTGTCCTTGTGCTCTAATAGTGACAACAATTAGATGCACTGAGGTGTGCCAGAAATTATACCCTATTAAACCACAGATAAACTGGAGATGGAGTCAGAGTCTGTTGGGCCCGATGCACGGTGCACCTCTTACAAGGTGACCTTGGCTTCTGTGGGAAGGGCTGGGGCACTCAGCCCTCTGAGGGCTGGAAAAACATTAAGCAGTTTCAATACCCATGGGCAATCGTGTTGCAAACTTATTACTGGTAATTGCCACCTTACGCCCCAACTTCCCTGAGTGCAGCTCCCGTCGGTCCCCAGGCATGGATTGCTTTTGCTTTTGCTACGCAAGCTGCTGGCAGCACAAACTGCTCCCCGGGAGCACAGCCCTCCTTGGGAGGCAGCTGCTGGGGACTCCCGCAGCACAGGCAATAAGTAATAAAGACCCGTTCGGGGCAGATGTGCCAGCTGCTGCACTCAGACCTGGGTGCAGACCCTGAACTGCTCCAGAGTGCTGGGTTTGGATCAGGGCATAATAAAAATCAAAACGCAAATGACTGCTACAGTGAAACTTATGACAGAGATGATATAAAATGGCTGCCAGCAGTTGCAGAGGATTGGACTGGAGCCAGGATACATTAAAATATTTGTAGTAGCCCCAGAAAAAAGCAAACTGACTTTTAGAGTATGGAAAGGGGCTGTGTATTTGTGTGTGTGTGTGTGTGTTGTTGTATATGCGTGTGTTCAATTTTAGTGAAATCATGTACTTCCATCATTTCCTTGATGGCTTGATTTTGGGAGGATTTCCTGATAATTTGTGCCAAATGAAACTTCCTTTAGTTATCTCCCTGCTGTATCTTCTGATAACTTGCTCTGTTTTCTAGCTCCAGTCATGGCTGATGAAACTAGATTAAGCTTCCAAAATTACACTGCAGTGAATCAAAGCTAGAGAAAATGGCAAGGAAGAATTAAATATTGTCCCTGTGCTGTGCTTCAGCCAAGCTGAATCCAAATCACTGAGGAAGCAGAGCTCTCAAAAAGCCATCCTTAAGTTGAGCAGGGGAAATGCCATCTTCCCAACACGTAGTGGTTTTGGTCAGAATGGAAAGTAGAAGTCTATTTTGAGACAGTCTGTTTTCCTCATATTCCCAACTAGATGGAAGAGGGAAGCTTTGCAAAGCACATGAAAGTCTCTTGCATGCCTGCCAGCCCAGAAATGCTTGGGAGAGGAACCACACTTGAGCCGCTCTATGGGAAATACAGGAAAATGCCATGGAGGTGAAGAAAAAAGCTCAGACTTCACCTAGTTAATTCTAACCAGATTTGGGTTGTGTTTATGTCTAGCAAGGAAATTAGGTTCCTTGGATTAAACCACTGGGTTGGTTGCTGATTCAGAAAACACTGACATCGCTGAACACCTCCATCCACATGGTCCTACACAGTGCCTTGTGAAGACATGCTAGTGAGCTCTAGGTGAACTAATTCAATCACCAGAAGCAATATTCCCACCTCAGGACAACTCTCCCCCTCAGAGCAGCTAGCCTTCCTGGCAAATAAGGTCTTTCCCCACTGCTGTTTGGCACAGGGCTCAGAGGATGCCCAAGACATCCCTTTATTTTTGCCTCGGGCAGCAAGACAATCCAAAACTTCCTGCATGGACTACTGTGAGGAAATCACTTTTTCTGTCCATGCTCTTACCCAAGAAGTGTCTAGGCACACATGGGAGTGATGGGAAGCTGTACTTCCCCTGGAAAGCCATGGCATAATTTTGCCTGCAGGTTGCTGCTTGCACTCTCCTGGTACCAGCCCAATCTGGTGTGACCACCAAACAGTTGTGTTCAGACAATCCAGAGCTTAAGGTTTCTGAACTGGTATTAACACCCATCATCAGTGCTATTTTTGGATTCTCTCCATGTAGCTATTATTGGCTTAAGGTTTTAGATTAAGCATTTTAAAATACCTTAGGGAACCAGTAGAGAGAGGTTAGCACAGAAATCAATTTCTGAAGGCGATGTGAAATCTTTACTTCTGGTGGCTCTTAAGAACAGGCTGCACAAATGTCTTTCAAGGGTAGTTTAGGTATAGTGGGCCCAGTCTAGATGACCTCTTGAGACACCACAGCTGTAACTGGTACCAAAGCTCACAACATTTGTACATGTGCCAACATAGCTCACCAGCGGCTTAGTCATGGCGTTGGTGAACACATTTCTTTGGAAGAACTGCAGCTCACTTGGGCTGAATCAACACACGCAGTCTGGGGCCTAAGCAGCAATAAGCTGGTTACATCTGGCAATTTGAAAACTCATCACACCTACGAGGAGAGGCTGTGAGGCATTCTTGCCTGCTCCTGGCAAGCCACCTCCTCTCAGGGCACCAGGGTGGGCACGAGGAAATGGCAGAATCACGGGCTCTGGGAGGATTATCCCACCTTCCCTTCAGCTCCCTGGACAGCTTTGACCGAGCAGAAAAGTCCTGCCACGTATTCTGAAAGGTTTAAAAATGGACTTTCTCCCTCTGATGAAAGTTAACTGCTGTGCAGTGGTACCGTGTGAGGGATGTCTGATGCAGGTCTGCCTATCTGGGCTATCTTTGGGGGGTGCAGTTAAGTTTAGAGTCAGGATGTTGTCCAGCAACTATCTGAAGCCTTAAACTTCATTTTCTTTAAATTTTACACTCCTATCAGGAAATAAATCCCTTTTTGATTGGGGGTAGAATTGAAAAGCTGGCAGGTCACTGTCTTCATTGCTGTGCCTGCAGATACAAATTCACTCAGTTACTGTGTAACTGTGAGTGACACAGAGGGCATCTCAGGCCAGAGCC
Organism: Pygoscelis adeliae; assembly: GCF_000699105.1. Classification (NCBI taxonomy): domain Eukaryota; kingdom Metazoa; phylum Chordata; class Aves; order Sphenisciformes; family Spheniscidae; genus Pygoscelis; species Pygoscelis adeliae. The sequence continues at coordinate 447,992 of NW_008824115.1, read as the reverse complement.
CAGTTCAGAAGTGAGAGAATCACATAACTCATGGTAAGAGTAACAATAGGCATGATCTTGCTGGTGATACGCTCAGAGAAGATAGAGGGGACAGAGGTTCAGTGGCAAGTACTTACTTTATCTTGGCCGCAATACTGATAAGGCCTTCCTATAGCTCCTTCCCTATGTAACTGCATCATTCACTTAATACTGACAACCATTTTCCTAGCACCGCTCCGTTTCTGCTCTTTCTAATGAAGAAGAACATTTTTGCTTTCTTTATGTTATGTCCAACAGAGTTAACAAGCCTCTTAGACTGCAGCAAATCCTCTTTCTGTTTTGTGGGGCATCTAGTACAGCTTTTGGCAGTGACAGAAACAGCAATACTTCTCCCTATGGCCAAGCCTTTCCTGCCACCTGTACTCCAGGAGTGCATTTGTCTGACACAGCATCCTGGTGAGCTTTCAGTGAAAACACAGTCACGTCACACAGTCAAGCCCCCAGGTTTGGTTTGGCTCACTAACATCTATTTCCAAACAGTTTCTGTTCATTCACAGCCATACTGGACTGTCTAACAGCACTCTTGGTAAAGTGTGCTGTTAAAAAGCACACTAAAGCTTTAGGTAAAGCAAGTTAAAAATGCTTAGAATAATGTTTTGTAGTATCCCATCTACTCCAGATTAACGACCAGGTAAGAGGATCCTTGGAAATATTCAATTACAGTTTCCTACTGTCTCACAACAGAAGCTACAGATGTTTTATGTGTATTTGTTGTTTCATTGACTGGATTTGATGTATTTCAGTAAAAGAGCAGATAACAAAGTCTTGATTTATATTTCAGCTTTCCTACAGCTCCGTATTATTCAGAATTGAGATTCTGGTCCATACTTAGCTCAAGGCTCTTCAACTATGAAATGTACTTATATCAGTTGGGCACCTTAGCAATTGTTAATCACTAATTTCTTCTTTTCTAGTCCATTCCACTTGTATCAATGTACTGAGTCAATTCCACTTCCGGTCCACTAACTTCACAAGAGAAATAATACTTGTGAACAAGCTCACAGCTTATTCCAAAGTTGGGAGCAAAATGGGACAATAAGATAACACTGTACGTGCATGGGATGGATGGCAGGAGACCAGCCAGCTGTGAAGAGGTACGTTTAGACAGGAACAGTTCTTTGCAGTCACATTAGGAAATGAAACTACGCTTGTTTTAAAGGGCTTGTGAAAGTGATCCTGAGAAACAGATGGTAGCAAGCAAGGAAGATGAAGAAAGGAGAGATTTTCAGGCCTGAAGGTAGGTCAAGAGGCCAAGGAAAATGAAGAAAAGCAGTGCCATTGGTGACTGTATACATACATAGCCCTTTCCATATGACAGCACATCCTGGTGGATCACAGCACTTCAGAAGCTTAAAACACCAGGAAGTTTTAGAGATTTCCCACAACCTAGCTTCCAGTGGATCTGAAACTAACGTTAATTATACCAACTCACTGCAATGAGGTTTAGCAATATGAAACACTATTACAGGTGAAAGCAGCCGTTGGTGAAGTGTAACAGCTGCTCAGATTTTCTACTTGAAGATTCATGATTAACTCTTCTTCATTAAAGAGTTTGGTAAAGTTGGATATTTTTATTACTGTATTACTCTCATCTTTTCAAATCCAACAAGTCTGGTGGAAAACATGTGAGCTTGAAGAGTGTAATATGTCTCCACAGAATTAGAATCTGTTTCTCCTCCAGGTTTTGCCTCCTTCGAATTAGTGTTATGTTCTGCCTCATCAAAAGAATGGGACAATGATCATTATTCAGTTCCTTCTTGTCAGGCCATGTCAACATTGGGTGTCAGTTCAGAGTTTTGTGGCAAGAAACTCATATAAAATCCCTTAAAATCTTTTCCTCTGATTCAGACTCAAAACTAAAGAAGAATCAACTTATAGGAACAGAGGAAATGAAGAGCGCTCTTCATGCCTATCCTTCAGCACATAAATGAGTTGTGCATCTTTGGAGGAACACTTGCAGGTGTTTGGCATTTTTTATGCTATCTGTTTGTTTATTTGAATATTAGTTTTGTTGAATATTAGTTTTAATAGTCAACAGATTTATGTTTTCTTGTATTGACTTGGTCTTGAAATTAGCTCAGAAAGTCTCATATGCAAGGAGGACCTCAGAAAATTTCCCACCCAAATATGCTGTATTGACAGATATGCTACAAACATCCCAATGTGGGGACATTTATCAGGCAGAACTTCTGAATTTTTAAATTTCATCTTGTTCCTGATACAAATGAAATAGCTTCTTTTCTCCTCAACACTTCTTACTCCCACTACTTCGAAGCTTTTATTGTCATTCTTGTCTCTCCAACATGATACACATACTTACCCCAGCTTGGTAGCATTTCTGTTGGATTGAGAAAAGTCTGATAACATCTTTGGCTTTACTAATTAGAATCATAGAATCATCGAATCATAGAATAGTTTGGGTTGGAAGGGACCTCTAAAGGTCATCTAGTCCAACCCCCCTGCCATGGGCAGGGACATCTTCAACTAGATCAGGTTGCTCAGAGTCCCGGCCAAGCTGACCTT
>NW_008824115.1:354780-444221 GCF_000699105.1 Pygoscelis adeliae | reverse complement strand
GCCTTAGCGTAGCTTCCAGGAGGATCTGTTCCATGATCTTCCCAGGCACAGACGTGAGACTGACTGGCCTGTAGTTCCCCCGGGTCTTCCTCTTTTCCCTTTTTAAAAATGGGGGTTATGTTTCCCCTTTTCCAGTCAGTGGGAATTTCACCAGACTGCCACGACTTCTCAAATATGATGAGTAGTGGCTTAGCAACTTCATCCGCCAGTTCCTTCAGGACCCGTGGATGGATCTCATCATGTCCCATGGACTTGTGCACCTTCAGGTGCCTTAGATGGTCTCGAACCTGATCTTCTCCCACAGTGGGCGGCTCTTCATTCTCCCAGTCCCCGCCTTTGCCTTCTGCGGCTTGGGCAGTGTGTAATTAAGCCTAAGAAACACAGCATGCCAGGTACTTCTCAGAGCAGAGAATTTTCACTGCTTCCAGTATTGGACCACGCCGATCTCAGCAGCCTCAAATAGCATCTGCAACTGGTATGTAAAAATCTATCCTGGAAAGCTGCATGCTGGAGCAATTTGTGTCTCCACGTGCCATATGTTTTTTAGAGTGTGACAATCACAGCAGCACACTGTCCAGAAGTCATAAGTAGTTAACAAAATGCAACATGATTGTTGGCAGGCCTGCTGGTCTGGGTCATGCAGCCAAAATGGAATTTATGAAACACGGTAAATGGGATGGAAGGGAGGAAAGGCAATTGGCATTTGAAACCATGCACGAGCCTGATAGAAATGCTCTGCAACTGCCTCCCAGTTTTGCATTTCCATTTCTTTCTGCCTGGCTGGCCCAGATGAGGACTCACCTGCCTGTCCTTCCACCAGAGCATAGCTTTTGAAGAGTGAGTCAAGTTTAGATGGAGGTTCTCCAAATTTTTACTCAGAAGTCCCCATGTCCGGGGGAAGTCTAGGATGTTAGATTTCCATGCCAGAGGCAGCTCTTATCTTTCACAGAAGAGATAAAAAGGGATTTACAGGAAAGGTGGAGCCCCTTTCCAATACGGAGTACCGGGCCACATTTTCATGTGGTGGCACATGGTGGCACAGCCACGTAGCTACACAGCCCCCCATCCAGTCCACACTGAGTTGCCCCTGCAGAAGACAGGGTCTGTCTTCCTATCCTGAGCAAAAAGTGCATTTGATGAGGCCCTGATCTCTGCCAAAGAGAGGAGTGGATTGGATGTTTTATGCAGGGAGGAGGGAGATGTTTGTGCTCGGGCAGCAATTATACCCTGAAATCCAGAGGCTGACGGTTGCTGCTCCAGGGCAGCCGACTCTGCTTCCTGCAGCTGGCTGCTTAATACTGCGAAGGTGATGAAACCTGAAGGGAGCCACTGAACAGGTGGTAATTATGACTGACACAATGACGGCTTGTGCAGACATGTAACTGTGGAACAAAACACCGCAGTTAGCTAACAAGAGATCGGTATAAGGTTTTTCACTGGCACTGTGTCTCCTGTCTGACACTTCTGAAATTGGAGGAAAAAAAGCGTTGTGAGCTTCAGCATTCAGAGACATAATAGGCCAGACAAGCTGAGGGTGGAACGCCAACATCTGTCCCTTTCAGGATGATTATAGCAGCTTCTGTTTCCATGTTGATTTCTGCAAAACTGCTTTTCTTCCTTGCAGTTTTTTCCTTCATAAATGTCTCTTCTGGGTTGTCTCCCTGTGATGTGGTTGACTACACTACACCTCCGTTTCTCTCAAGCACACAATTTTCTGAACAGTTTCAAATAACTTAGGGAGGCATGTGTGTACCCAAACCCACGTTATCAAATTATTTGCTTTCCCTTCCTTTATTCTAGGGGGACAGAGAGGCTTTCTTGAGTAATTATGCTTTTATACAGAGGGCTGAGGAAAGGACACTGGGACATCCTGTTCAATCAGCACATCTTTGGAACTTCTTCAGGCATAAACGGACAAAAAATCCTTTCCTGACCAGTGAAAATAGGAGATAAACCCCAAATCTCCTAGGTTTCTACAATAATAATAGTAGCTAGGAAACAGTAGAATAAGGAATCAAATTCATCACTAACTGCATAAGTGCTTATCTATAGTCTTTCTTTCTTCCCCCCTCTTTGAAGTGGAACATGGAACTGCACTAGCAGAAGACCTGCTTTTAATCACGAATGAAACCAGTGACCAAAGTTCACAGCTGAGGTGGGAATTAGGCAGAGTAGGAACCTCAGGCAGATGAGAGCCCTACCAGCACACCTGCTGAGGAGGGCAGGAGGAATTATTCCTATCACCCCAGTGTGAAGTAGAGACAAAAAAATTCCACCCGGTTGTTGGAAGTCTTATACAGTGGAAGTTTTATCAGAAGCAGTACAATTCCACAAAAGATGGCCATCGCAATCCATCCACACATTTTAATGAAAAACACTTTTGTCAGAAATTTTCCAACCGTTTGCTGATCCTGCCAACAGTGCATTTGCTTTCCGTGGAAACTCCATGGAGTACTCTTCCCCAATGTACTCTGCTGGAATTACCCAATTTATACACCTCTTACACCTCCTTTTCAACTTTGGACTTTTTCCCATGTAGAAAAGTGGAAAGTCTTTGCTTCACCCAGTAGCCATGCCCTTCTTCAGAAAGAACCTCCTAATCCCCAAATGCACCAGTTTTTTGTTGAGTAAAATCTGTAAATCTTGAACACTGTGTTAAACATAGCAGGCATATAAAAATCATCCATTTTACTCATGGCCATTGCAGAGTGATCTGATATTTTATCTCTTCCTGTCCCATTCATGAAATTTTTCTGAACAACTAACTCTACAGCTCAATGACCATACCTTTTAATCTGTCCATAAAGGGCCTGTGATGCAAAGTTAGCATAATGTAACTTATACAAAAGTGAGTGAAAATACTACATTTTTATGCAACTGCAGATTATTGTTCAATGGCCAGTGATTTTGACGGTGTGATTTCATTCAGAAGAGGTACATATGTTCTGGATTTGGGGCTAATAACTATAGGGATATATTGTTTGAAAAAGAGACGTAATCTAATTTATATTTTTTCAATTATTTCACTATGTTGAAACAACATGATTCATCCACCTTTGGTTCTGAGACCAGAGAGTGTCCTGTGGAAAGCAGTTGCTGTATAAATAAACATATAGAATTGTGTTTGTGTCCCTCTGTAGCACATATAGGCATTGGTTATTAGTCATTTATTTCTCCTGCTGTGCAAAACATTGAACACTGAGAATTAACTAAAAGCAGATTTTCCTCTTCTGGATTTTAATGGAGAAAAAATAGCAAGCGTGCCTTTAGGGCTGCTTTCTAAATTCTACTTTGGATTCAGTTCTTACCCAGATCTTGTTTAAATGTATTAGGCTGTCACTCCATCTAGTCTAGCATCCTGTCTTGGGCAGTGGACAGTGCTTTCAAGAGGAGCTTTACATGCCTGTGGAAGAAAGGAGTGGTAGGAAATTAGCAAGATGTATGATCAGGAAGAGGAAGGGACACACAGCTAAAGTTATTTCCTCTTACTCAGAGCTCTCCTTACATCACCTGAAGCAAGCAATATAATAGCAGGTGCATGTAATGTAAAGTCACAGCACACACACCGCTGGAAATGCAATGCCAGGAGGGAGATGGTGGAACACGTCTGCATAATATTATCAGAAACATAGAGTAAGCCTGCACATATAAAAGGCAACAAAATCTGCGGTTCTAGATTGTCCTCCAAGGGAAAAAAAGATCACTGTGCTTAAGAAGAACAAGGAACTGTGATATAGGAACTTTGGCTCTGGTTCAGAGAAGCTAGGTCTGCTGCCTACATCCTATCAACCATTGCTGAAATGGCAGGAGCATCAACACACTGTCATGCCACAGAACAAATAACCAGAGATTTAGAGAATAATTAAGGTGTGAAATGACCTTTAGAGGTCTGTGGCCCAGCCTTCTGCTCAAAGCAGGTACAACTTCAAAGGACAGAGATAATACTAAAGATTAGACAATCAGCTGCATCCTGTCTTACCTAATGAACACAGTGTCAGAAATCAACTTCACCATGCTTGGGCACAGCTAAGAGGGTCAACATGGAGCACCTTGAGGAACACAGGTCCACAGTGATAGATGTTACACAGGTTGATAGACATCACAGATTGGACACAGATGTAAGAAACCACTTCATAAGCTTGACTCTCCCTCACAGTGGCATTGCATCTCCAAGTGGGAGGGACAGGAAATGTGGCTGTCACAGGAGCTGAACAGAAGACATTATGTGCAGTGCACCATTAATAACAATGGTAGATTTTCTTTTTCTTTTTCTTTTTATTTTTCTTCTTCTTATTTCTGTACATGTTGGATGGGTTTTGATGACATTATCAAAATTCTTCATTATAATCATGGGACTTGAATTTCTTTTCCCCTCTTTTTTAATAAATATAAACTGAGATTGTTACATAATCCTACAATTCCGGGGGGGTGTGTGTGTGTGTATATGTATATATTGCATATATAATGTATCAGAGCTCACAAATTAATCACCAGAAGTTAGTGACATCTGAAAGTGGGCAGGGAATCCTAACGGGCCCCCAAGAGGGTGTCTAAGGAGGCACTTTGGCAGAAAACTGTGCAGACTTTCTAAAAAAAGAGTGCAGTGTAGTTAATTTTAACCACATATTATGCCTAATTAACTCATTATGCAAATATGTACATAATAAGCCACTATCATCCAAGGGCCCAAAAATCCAACAACCATGTTCTGAAAGGTCACATCCTAAACCTTTAATACAGAGAGTGAGAGAAAGGAAAAAAGAGTCAGGAGAATGAAAAAAGCTCAAATAAAGGGCTTTACTGCTGGAAAGAACAACAGCAGGAGCTTTTCAAAACATAACCACTTACCTTTTTAAAGAAAATAAATATGTAGTCTGTTCTGACTCTTCAGCTGTGCTTGTTCTGTCTCTTTTTCCCACGCCTACTCATGTCCTTTCATTTCTCTCCTCTAGTCCTCTCTTTCAATGCTTTCAGCATGCTTTTTTGTTCCCCTTTCTCTCTGGGCCAGCTGAAGCCCTGAAGACCTTGAAAGGAGGATGACAGAGCTGTAGACCAAAGAGGGATCAGAGAGTTGCAGAAGGCAGAGGTGGGCTGCCAGCACATGGGGGTAGAATCAGGATGGAAGTAGGGAGGGCTTGTTCGGGGTTTCTACCTGGCAAGAACTTATTAAAAGCAAGGGCTTACTGGAAAAAAATAAAAATAAAGCATTCTGCCTTTATTGCATTTATCCTAGCAAGAAAAATGCTAGAGCGCTGGAAGAGTTGATGACAATAATGCCAGATAATCAGTCCAGGGAATGCACCAGAAAATCATATCCAGCAAACACAGGTTATTTTCCTAAACATGCATGCAAGCACATCTCCCACTCACCCTTAACAAGGAGACTCTCACCTTTTTTTACAACCGTAGGCCACTGTGACGCAGACTTTGTTTCCTTGGGGGTGGACTACCAGCTAACAATATCTAATCCTTTCTGCTTCTCTTTTCTTCCTCTTGTTTTGAGGAATGAGAACCAGGGTAGTCAGCCCAGGTGTGTCACATCCACGTATTCTTAAGTGGGCACATAACCCTGCCACCAGCCTCCTTTTGCTGCCACCGGCCTCAGTGAGCAGCCCTTCAAGTCCTTTATCCCACAGCCCCCCACAGCTTTGGCACTGTTCAGTAAGAGTGTTTTCTGTGCAATATTTCCAGTTACCTTACACATTTTGCCCCAAACCTCTGAAGCCTATAATATATGTTGAGTAGCATACTTACTCTGCAGTCTTACCAGAATAATGGCGATAATGTTTTATCTGTCCAATGAAGCTTGTCTGGCATCATATAACATCCAAACAAGATTTTGAACTGTATTTCCATTGGAGATGATACCATCACACTTTTGACCTACTTACAGATACAGGCCCAAGTCTTATCTGCCAGATCCATCTGCGATTCCCACTCCTGTTTCTCTGTATATTTATGTTCATGTGCTCCCTCTGCATTCCTCAGAGTGCAATAAATCCCACCTGCCAACCCCTTCGTCACCTCTGCCTCAAAAAGGATTGCTTCAAGGTCAAGCAGTTCCCTTGTAATGTACAGTTTAACCTGATTTGTGGAGGCAAAGCTTTGAAATTTTTAAAATAAGGCTAAGGTAAAGTAAAGCTTGCAAATGAAACTCTGACGGTAAGCTGGAGTATTTCCCTCTCCAAAGAGTTCGAGCAGAGGGCACTGTGCCATCTGAAGCCATAAGAGCTGGAATTATGTTATTTATTACTCTACACATAAGATATGCCTCAAGTAGAAAAGAAAACAAATGCTGACAACAGAAAGCAATCAAACCCCCATCCACGTAAATCAGCAGGAGAGAGGCGGAGGGACAAATTCTCTCCCAGTCTGTCTGCAAATTCACACCAGTGAATACCGGCATTAGTCCAGGCAGTTTCAGAAACCTTAATTGAAGAAACTAAAAGGACAAATGTAGGGTGGAAGCCTTAAAAGTATCAAGAGGTGACAAATAATTGCAGGGTATAAAAAAGTTCTATAACATTTTGCCAGTTTTCACCTGGCTTTGGCTGCCACGTAAGTGCTGCTCCACTGGTGAAATGTTGGCTATTCTTTTGAGACAACAGCAATGAAAATCCCAGACAAAATATTAACACGAGGATTTAAGATGTGGAGATAAAACACAAATGCAAACACATAAGTGTCCAATGCACATTGACCCTATGTACCTTCATTGCTAAGAGTGGATGCTTTATGCTTAAAATAAGTGTGGTAAACATGCTGAAGCAATGTAGCCCCTATCATAAAGAGCTAATAATATGTAATGCTACAGCATAGGTCAGTAAGATTTCAACGGTACTGCAGATACAAAAAATAGCATTATTATTAAAATTGTTACAAACCCTAGATATTCCAAAACCTTTGGCCAGACCCCCTAAAGTCATGGGAATAGCTTAAAAATCATTATTTTTAAAAAAATAATATTTTTTGTATTCTGCTTACGCTCCTTTTGAACTGTAAGAGAATCTCATTTTCAGCTTTCTTCTGTACAATGAAAACCTTTTTTTTTTTTAATAAACACTGCAGTTTTCATGTACTCACCTGACTCCAGGAGTCAAACTTTAAAAAACAAATAAATTTCCAAAGATCATGAGAAAGGGCATAAGAACACATCAGGACTAAGTTGAAAAGACCTCTTGAAAAGGCTGAGATTCCAGCAAGTTCCACTTAGCATTAGCTAAATGGATTAAAAACTGTCAGTCAGCTAAAGATCTAGGAACAGATGCCCATACTGTATATATATTTTTTTATTTTAATGAATAGTTCCAATGATAAATAACAGATTTCCCTATTTATAGAAAACTGGTGTTACAAGAATATCAGATTGTGCTATTACACCCCCACATGCATACCAGTTTTCTATATGGAAATTTGATAATTACAAGAATTGTTGCTTTTAGAGATTTGGAAACAACAAAAAGAAATGGGTTTTTGTTGTTGCTAAAAAGCAAAAAAGCTACCTATTGATTTGTTTTTTTTTTTTTAATTAATCTGGAACATGAGGATTTTTTTTTAATCAGAGGCAGAATTTAAAAGCTAGGAAGACACCATGGGAGGAACAAAAAAAAAGAAGAAAAAACAAAACACATGTGAAGACTGCACTAAACTCTATTTTCTTTGGTGCTTTTAATTTCTACCTTCCAAGCAAAAAAAGCATCGGAAAGTTGCAGAAGTAAAAAAGAGACAAATCAAATATCCTTGTGATTTTCAAGTTTTCATGTTTGCTAGCCTTCCTCACACATTTCACAAAATGTTTCACGGTATTTACCAATATGATAAAAAAGCACCTAAAAACTAACATTGCACTGTGTTAGGAAAACTCCCCAAAAGAGCTAGTATCGAAATATCATGTAAAATTCATGTGCTAAGAAAAATTCCATTCAGAGTGAGTCACAGAGCCTCATGCTGTATTTGTAAAATTCTCAAACATGATATGAGAGCATTATTGCCTTCAGGCTTGTTATTTCATCCCCTGGACACACACAGAAGCATATCATCCTTTCATAGGATTGATCAGCAAATATCCTCCAGAGCAGTTAGATAAGAAGGCATTCCCTTCTGCTAGCTGTAGGTTTTTGCTGTGTTGCATTTATTACTGTGGTGTGAAAATCTCCCACTGAGTGCAATACTTTTAAACACTTCTCTGGGTTTTTTTGTTGTTGTTAGGCGCTTTGCCAAGTGGTGTGTTGTGTTATTTACCTTGGAAAAGAATTGTTGCAGCATAATTTATTTTGGTCTGGACAGAAATTAGCTATGGAAGAAGTTCTGAGGCCTGCTTTCTCATTACCAGCAGGTCTTCCATCTGCTTAATTAGAAGTGCAAATATTTGGAAATCTGAAATCCTGCAGCAACGTCTCAGATAGCATTTCTTTGTTGCAAGATCTGAAAAGTGATCACTGATAATTGTTGATTGTGCTCTGTGTGATTGTAATTACATGGCATTGATCTGATGTTCAGACACCACAGTGATGAGCTTAATATAAGAACCTAAATAGAGTAGATACAATTAGACCAATAATCACCAAGAAAAGCTAGTTTAAAAGGGCAGAGGGAAATCACAAACAAATGTGAATGACTGAAAGGAAAAAAAAAAAACAAAACCTGCTGAATATTTTATCCAGCAAAGTCTGTTCAGTCATTTAAGCTGCTGATCAAATACCGAACACTTACCTCTTTTTGCGATCAAAAAAAGAGTATTTAATTCCTTGCCTGCCTGGAAAAATAGAGACCACAGCAAACCTGCTCTGAACTAAGCAGGTAAAGCATCACGCTCTCCACAGACATGGACAGCTGGACAAGTGCCTCAAGGATTGTCCATAAATGCCAAGGGATGATCCAATCAACTGGGTAGGGAGGTGAGAAAGTACCAGAGGAACGTGAGAAGGGAGAATTCATTTCCGCAAGAATGTCTGCTTGGCACTGGATAAAGTACTTTCACATTAACATTTAGCACACCAGCCACACAGCTGTAAAAGGGTAGAAACCTGAGAAGGAGATGAGATAAAAGGGGAATATTGCTTCTTAAGTGGGCTGTGAACTTTCTTGCTCTAATTGATCTCTTACCATCCTACGCAAAGGAAAGCAACTGGTACGTTCTGCAGAATGATCGTTAATCGCACGTACACAGGAAAACCTTTCCCTGCAACTGCTGAAAATCGGGTTCGCCCTCAGGCCAGCACAGCCACAACTGTTCTTATCTTAAGGGGAAGGGGACATGAGCGCTGATGACGCAGTGACAAAATAGCCACCTGGCACGTGGGCTAGCCACATGGCTAGTGCCTCCGCTACAGCATCTTGTCCTCATATTGTACCATAAGGGAAGGAACAACTTTAGTTCAGTTGACAAGGAGGAAAAACTTTTTATTCAAATATTTTCTCCAGGATCATCAGACCAGCATGTTCAGTGACTCCTAGATCCAATTCAAACCAGTATCTGCTCCCCAAGGGTCTCAGAAACCTCCCCAAACATTTATTCATGGTAAGGGTGAAGGGTTGATGAGGGAGAGCAGAGCAACCAGGGATGGCGTGGCTGTGGCTGCAAAGGCTGAAGGGCTGTGGGAAGGCACAGGCTGGGGAAAGGGGGATTACACGTCTGTCAGAGCAGATGAAATGGCTGGAAAAATAAACAATCTTTCAGGCAGGAGGCTTTTCAGGCCACTCTTGTGAAAGGTTAAAAGAGCTTTTTCCCCCTGGGTTGGCAGAACATTAAGAAACAACATGGTCAGGAATTTGGACTTGGTGCCAAAAATGCTGATTTAGCTCCTTTCTGGGAAGCTGCCCCACCAGAGAAGGACCCAAACCTGCATGGAGCACCATCGAGGCAGATGGGAGTGAGGGAAGGCACCATCCTTCCATTCAGCTCACCAAAGCATGTTCTGTGGAGCTTTTTGTCAAATCAAAAGCATGCCAACTTTCTACAATTTAAATTCACAAACAACTTAAAAGAATTGTTCAGTAAATAATTTCACATAACAAGTGAATTTGAGAAAACAGCAATCTGTTTTAGAATAATTTGTGAAGAGATAAGAGGAAAAATTTGTTGAATAAATTATCCATTATAAATTATTCTTCCACCTGCACTTCCAACCATCCTGCTTCAGTTTCTGCTGTTACTTTCTGTTTTAAAGCACAGGGAATATTCAACTTTCATGTGCTCAGCAGTAGGCAGAATACAAAACTGTATAAATAATACAAACTCAGCTCATATTTTGTTCAGTGCTCAGTGGCTTTTTACTTCTTCCAACATTTTTCTACCTTGCGTCTTCTTTTTTTTTTTTTTTTTTTTTTTGGCAGGTTGAAATTCGTGACCTCTGTCTCAGCACATATGTTGTATAGCAAGGAGAAGAATTATAATGAAGAATAAGAATTAAAAGATATCCTAACACTGACATAATGCAGCACTTTTCATTTGTCGATTTTCAGTGATTTGCAAAGGCAGATGCGTTTCATTATGCCCAACTTCACAGATGGAGAATCTAAGGCGTTGCATATATGTATATAACAAAATCTTCCACTCACTTCAAATCCACCTAAGTTTTGCCCAGAGAGGTTAACGGTGCTTTCCAATGTGAGAAAGGTGACAGCTATGCCGTTGTGCGGAGCTCTGGGCAGAGGCAGCCAGGCTAGCTCTGAACAGGAAGCACCAGGGCCATGTCAACCTGCTACTGCACCTGCGCTCGTTAGAAGCACCGCTAATTAGCTTGACACAGCAACATGCTGCCATATCTATATTGCTTCCAGGACCCAATTAGTATCTCTGCGAGGTACAGCACTAGACGATGTAGACACGCAGCCTGTTCAGAGCTGCTCTGATAGCACCAGCCAAGGTCAGCATTCATGGCCAGACAGGCCCAAGATAGGCCACTGGTAAGGCCACGTAGATCCTAAACCTCCCAACATTTGCTTTTATGTTCAACCCACTGGATTATGATGTTTTCCCCACCCCAAAGGCAGGATACAGCAGATACAAAAGCACTTTTTTTTTTTTAACTCAAACAATAATCATATTCTCTGGAAATGCACCCCACAAGGCAATGTGTTTGCTGTGGACGGGTTTACACACTTCACTTCAGTCGCTTAATTTATCCCAAGTGTACTTTAGTAATCTGCAATGAGCTGATACGGAGACATGTCAGCTGAAGCCAGAAAGCATAAAATCCCCTTCTCCCGCCACCTTTTCATTGTGCAATGAAATAACAGGTTTCTACGTCTGCCTGGGGGAAAGGATTCTGCAAGATGTACCTGGGTGAATAATACTAATTTGCTCTCTGATAAGAAATGTTGCACCAGCATTATCTGAAGAGCCAAGTTTGGGATGAGGCCATGGGAGTTCACCAAGTTTGAATGGGAGATGCTCTTTGGATTTTATCGACAGGGTTTGCCTGCCTTTACTTCTTGCTTTCTGTGTGGTGTCCCTGTAACAAATGGTCTCATGACCAGTACTGGTCCCAGCCTTCACAAGAACATGGACTGCAGTCACTCCGACTTCTTTAGGGGTAAAGTCAGTTATTCTCCAGCTTGCAGATCCCTGAAGCTGGCTTTTGTTCCAGGGCAGGCACCCCACACAGACTCCATGGACCACTAAAGCCACTTTTTGGAAGTGAAATTCATCAGGGCAGAGTCATGGAAACCCATTTGCTCTTTTTTTTCTGGCTGGTACCCAGACAAATGTGAGGGTCAGCTTTTCATTCCCCAAGCTGCTGGTCTTTATCACAGACTGGTAGGGACTGGTGGAACAACCCAAGGCTCACACTGGACAGGGCTGGCTAGGGGCTCTGTTGCACCCCAGATGACAGTGGGGATTTCAGCCTCAGTGTCCCCTATGGTCTACTTTCCCCTTCAGCTGGGAAGCTCCAGGGAGGAGAGGCCTTGAGCTACACATGTGATGGAGTCCTCATACGAGACCAGCTCTTGAACTGCTCAGGAGCTGTGGTTTGCCCCCACCTCTCTTCATTACCTCTCCATTTAGACCTTCAGGGCCAGCTCATGTTCTGGGTGGCTGTTGTCCAAGGAACTATGTACATAATTTTCTCATGGCAAGCGTGGAATCTTACATGCCGTTTCTGAGAGAGCTGTAAAAGGGAAACAAATTTTCAAGAATTAGATTTAAAATGTACTTCTCTATCATTTTCAGGCTAAAAATTACAAGTGAACTCACATCAACCTTGTGTTGTCAATTTGGCTTCTTAACATGTGTTTTTACTATTTAAAAAAGCCTTTTCTGTTCACCTTTTAGAAATCTCTTGATTCCATTTCCTTTTCTAATTACAATCCCATTTCCTTAGTAAGTCCTCGAAAAATCTTCCCCCATGCCTCTAATCATCTCTCCAGTTAAAAATCTTCAAAATTGTGTTCCATTCAGTTTTCAATTTGGCAGTGCCCAAAGACAGATCTCCATGTGGTTAACAACCTTCTATTTGCTGCCAGTTAGGGCTGAGGTTTTTGCTGCTTCTCTTTTTGGGCTTCAGTGATGTACATGATGCTATTTAATACATCCTTCTTCAGCATACTTTTGTTATGCAGGTGTTTGCTTTACCGTGGACTCCTGGGTTTTCAGTTTTTTGCTGGGTGCAAATTTATGCTTTGTTGAATCCTATAATCCAGCCTTTCCTCTTTATTTCCTTCATATTTCTTCAAGGCCTGATCTGAGGCACAAAGAATATTTTATTTTAGTCTTGATCCAAATACTAGAAAATACTTTTCAGGACTAAAACTTCTGCTGAAAATCAGGGTAGCAACACTAAAATTAACTAAGCTATGCTGACTTAGATCTGCAAAGGGCTCTGGTCCCTGTTAATATCCTATGGAGACACTCAGCTTCCTGCTGCATTTAAAAGGAAAGTTTCTGTCCAGTGACCCCCAGGATGTCATGGGATTGGTGCCAGGGCTACCTCCTGAACTGTTCTTGGTGGACCTCTCTCTTCAAGCACATGGGCAGAACCAAGAGCCTAAGGCAGATCTCTGCATTCCCCATGGTGGCAGGGTACCTACCAGGTAGGTGTGACACACAAAGCATCATGACAAGTCAGTCCTTCAACAGAGCTTGCCTGTAGCTTTTGAGAGAAATGTTGGGCTGTAATGGAAATAGGAAGGGGCAAAACTTTTTGCAAATATCTAGGAACAGAATTTCTCCCACCTCATCAAATTGTAATTTTAAATGGTGTTTCTTTGCCCAGTCAGTTTCTAAGCATGTTATGTCAGTTTCAGAGAAATAAAAAAAGACCAATCGACAGAAAATTAACTGTTTCCTTTCTCTGGTCACTTGGAACAAAACGCAAAGATGACTTTTGCACTTATTTCCCCTGGAAAGACAGGCACTGCCGTGCCAGATTTCTAGGACCATGACAGAATCCAGAGCAGGGTGCAGCCACTCCCTAAATGCCTCAGACCGCAACATCTGCGGAGCAATTCAGCTCTCCGGCTGCTGGTCATGAAGTCGTAGCTCTGTCTGAGTCCACCTTATTGCATGTGGACTAACCTGCTTGGGTCCGGTGCTAAACAGATGTGGCTGCTGTTGTCATGTCACGCTTGTGCCTACGCAGTGCCTAAGGCCCCGCCGGCAATATGCAGATGATCTTGTCCCAGGGGACAAAAGGCACTATCAAACATTTGCTATTTTATATGTATAAATACATTTGACAACTTTAGAACTGTGTGAGCAAGTAAGTGTCTGAAGTAGAGGGCAAATTCACAGCAATTTTCTCTCCTTGAGTATCTTCCCGTGGGAGGGAACTTTTTGAGAGGCTGTGTTCATTTTCCTGTGACTACGGAGAACAATAGAAACCAGAATGATCTTTACAGAGCCCCCACCTCCTTCATGGCATTAGTTAGCATGCAGAAAGCCACTCTGTGGACAGGAGAAAGATGCACATAAAGACTCCAAAAGAAGACTTTGGCTTTCCTCTTCCAAAATTACTGTTTAGAGCCTGCAAGATACATCACAGTAGGCAGGAAGATGCTAAATACAACCTTTTCATATATTTTTAGCAGCAAGGACACAGGTGTGCTTCTGCTCCCTTTCGTCACTGGATTATGCTTTTTGACTTTTCAGGTGGGGGCAGGAATATCTCCTTCCTGAATTGTATAGAATCATAGAATCATAGAATCATTAAGGTTGGAAGAGACCTCTAAGATCATCGAGTCCAACCGTCAACCCAACACCACCATGCCCACTAAACCATGTCCCTAAGCGCCTCATCTACCTGTCTTTTAAATACTTCCAGGGATGGTGACTCAACCACTTCCCTGGGCAGCCTGTTCCAATGTTTAACCACTCAATGGTTAAACAAACCATCTACAATGGTTTGTAGATGAAAGTTACAAGGTTTGTCTGCTGTATTCAAAAGAAAAGAGAATGGAGGTGTGTGTTGCCATCTTCTCTTTGCTTTGTGGTAACTTTATATCTTATTTGGGCACAGAAATTAAGAGACAATGAACCATTTTATCACTGCACTATTTTTTACAGTGAGAGTTGCTTTTCAGAGATCCCAGTATTGGAGCAGGAAATATTAGTATTTTTGTGTGTGAGGAACAGATGTGTCCACTTCCCACTCCTGGAAAAAGGCGTGCAAAATATTTCATCATGATGAGGAGATCCACTTTTGTCAAAGGAGCATGACTGCAAGCATTGAGGCTTAATCTAGTGCATCATGTAGGTGAAACTTTATTTTTAAAGGGTAGGATGTCATTAAAACACATGAAGAAACTGAAATTATGGCAGAATGAAATGGAAATTAACCCATCTCTTGCAACACAATAGCCCTGAAATTTGCCTACCATTGTCTGTAGATGTTATCAGGAAATATGACATAGGGTGTGCTACTTCCATTTAATTATACAAACCAGAAGAGCAATATAGGTAAAGCAAAATAAATAGGTACACCCAGACACACCTCCCTATATATATATATGTGTATATGCACACAGACACTAAATCACTCATACAGAAAGCTCCATGCACAACAGTCCAGGATTTCTGTTGAGTTACTGAATGTTTCCCAGCACTGCTATATCATCTCCATATGAAAAGTTTTCTTAGCTCTGAGAAGCACCTCATAGTAAGTTCACTTATTTTTCCTTTCTCTGATTAAAAATTACAAATTTCAACCCAAGGCATAAAATATCTACTTTTAAAAAAATTGAATAAATAAATGTCAATACCTATATGAAAAGCTGTGACCATTCTTATTTGCCGTAATTTAGAGAAAAAGCAATACTAGTAAAAAATTCTTCTTCTGTTTGGTGGCCATGATATAGAGTGCTTTTCTACATTATCAATCAGGAGTGAGTCAGGAAAGTGCCTCCTCTGTCTTCCTACATCTCTGTAAATCAGAAGCGATGCCACTAAAACTGGGAGGTTAAAACCTGCCTGACAGAAGAGCAAAATCCATTGATTTGAAGGCAAAACACCAATGACTGCAGACGTTTCATGGCTAAAAGAGACATTCACAGACACTGTAAAAATTCTGTGCTCTCTCCCACCCACAAAATGCAGACACTTTCCTTTCTGGGTTTATTTTCCCCCACTATTTTACTTAAGCTGTCACTTCTGTTAAACTGTTCATTGTGAAAGTTAAACTGTCTCTAGAGATGCATCCAGACTGCTGCCTTCTACAAGTTTCCCAAAGATAAAAAGAAAGCTATGGGTACGGATTACTAATGCCTTTCCACCTCACAACAGTTGCTCCAAAACACAAAAGGCCACCTGACTTGCTTTTAGTTATGTCCTTGCCATTTCTCAAGGACCTAGAGTTAAACTTCGCTAGATTTCAGTCCAGCACAGATCAGCATAAAAATCCCTACCATGTCTCTCACAGTTTCCCTCAAAACTGCCCTTTCTTGAAGTATATTTTAATCATAGAATCATAGAATTGTTTAGGTTGGAAAAGACCCACTCTCTCTTCTCTCAGATCGTCAAGTCCAATTCTGCAGATCTGCTCACTCCAGATTTTCTCATCACACATCCGCTGAAGTCCAGGGAAGCTTTTTATCTTCTACCACTAAGAAGAGCAATGTTGTTTTGATACCCTTCTGTCCAGTGTAAACCTGAAAAACACATTACTAGTGTTAGTTCTTCCTACTATTAATAATCTCATTGCAGATTAACAGGCATAATTATAGCAGTATGTGCATAGCCACTCTGTGTCAGAGCTTATAATGTGCTGGGTATTTTCTAAGACTATTAAAATGGGTCTGTCTCTGCCTCTTTCACATTCTCTCTCAAGCTCATAGGCAGATAACAACTGCTACTCCCAATCACAGCCCTCCAGGGCATGTTACACTCCAAACTCATCAAGGATCAGTTATCTTCATTTTTTCTTCCTTCCAAAGGAAAAAAAAAAAGTGACTACTTAAAGTACAACACATACATCCACAGTTAGCAATCAGCATCTGAGCTGGCCTCATTTAGTTCATGCCTCTTTGAGACATCCCATGGTTTTACTCTCTGTGTCTTTGTCGGGTCCTTTCCATTGATGCTGCCTGGCTCATGGGCTCCTTTTTGCTTGCTTTTAAGATTTGGCGTCCATCTCTTCCCACCGAGGGAAGAAGATGCAATGCCTCCTCTTTGTCCAACAGATCGGTGCTTGCTCAGTAATTGCCTCATCAGAGAGGAGTAACTCCTCATGACAGCAGTCTTTTGTGACATTAAATATATTTCTGTTAAATGCAGTCTAGCTGTCTTGGATTGCAAAGATTTCGTTAGTGCCATTTGTTAATGCAGTACATTCTCTATTTGATTGTTTCACAGCAGTTAGACATCCCTCACTTTAACGTCATTGACTACACCGTTGGATAGTCTTAATATAAGTTTGCTGCTGAACATGTTTCAATATCCAGAGCACTGCTCTGGAATGAAACAATTCTTAAATGGGATATGAGTGGAACTCAACAGATTGTTTAAGTGGTCTTCCCACACTGCCATCAGACTGTGGATATCTTGAATCAGAAGTAATGTGTTTAAAACTCTTTTAGAAAATGTTTTAATTCCTAATAATCAAATTGTGGTCCATTATCTGACATAACCACAGTTTGTGTGCTGTGCCAGACAAATACCATCTTTATATGCGAGATCCCATGTTCAACAGACGACTTCTGCAGCAATGTTATTTCTGGATACCAGGAATAATGATCTGAAAAAAATGTGAATTTTTTTTTCAGCAAACATAAATAAATTTCTTTCAGCTGTGGAGCATGAATCTTAAGTTTCTGGAATTACCATCGTTGCTGTTTTTCTAAATTTACCAACATTTCTGAAATTAAATGTCTTTTTCATTCTTTGGCTATTTTGTCCACACTGATCTATAGTTAATATTTATAAATATAATAAAATACATTCTGCATTTTCTTCATACACAGATATCATGCATGCATTCTGTTTACCGGCACCGGATTCAAAGTTTTGGGAAGTGGTTTAGCATGCTCAGAAAAGGTACTCTGTATTATATAAAATACTCATTCAAAACTGTTTAAGGACCAGTAAGTGCTGTCCAGTTAGTCAGACTTGTAGCTTGTCTTACTTTCTGCAATGTTTTGTCTACTATTTTGGCCTTCTGCATTGACAGGTCTCCACAGTGACATCCTGTCTGAGAAGAAAAAATTTAACAATTTTTGCATGCACATGAGACTTTGTGTCTGTACTACTTCAGTTCTATTGAAAGCTCTGGAAGGAATCTGCTCTATGTAAGTCTTTTCCAGACTTATATTTGAGTTGTAAATCATACCAGACTTTGCAATCTAGGAGATCTGCCCCCAAAGCCCTTTTCAACGATTGCTACTAACGGCTTGTGATCAGCTCCTGCTAGCACTGGTATTCCATATAAAAACAATGAACTTTTTTTGCATGCATGGACTAAAGACAGAGCCTCTGATTATTTTTGTGCATGCTGACATGCTGTTCCAGTCAGGTCTCCAGAAGCATATGCCATGGGTCTCCAGTGATCACCATTCCTTGTTAAAAGTGTTGCCCCAAGGCCTTGCTTAGAAGCATCAACAGCCAGCTTTGTTTGGTGCTTATTATCATACACTCTGAGGACAGGTTCCTTCTTTATCAACTATTTGAGATTCAGAAAGTCCCTGTTGTGATTACCAGTCCATGCCCATTATGCATTTTTACAAGCTAAAGACCTTCAGATAACAGTTTAAATGGTTTAGAGCTCTTTGAATATAAACTCCCCAACAAATTTTGCCTTTTCTTTAAGTTTCTGTATGTCTTCTTTATGTATGTACGGGGACATATTAGTAATCAGACCTATTTGCATCCTCTGCTAAGCTTTTTTTTTTTCCCCTGCTACATTTTCCTAGATTGTTTTTTTCTTTAACCTTGAACTCACATTTTTGTCTTCTGCATTTCAACCTCCTAATTTGAATCCCTTCCAGGAACTTACCAGAGTCTCTGATTGCAACATTTTTCTATTAATTTTCTACTCATCTTCTCCTCATGACTTCACGTCATTTATTGTGTATTTGTGGGAAATACTTGAGATTTTAAAAAGCATTTTCCAAATAACATGGTAAACTGGGGCCTTCTAAATGGTGCATTAAAATTGCACAAATGTGAGCCTTGTTTTTCTAGAGGACCCTGTCAGAACACAGCTGAAGCATCCAGTGGTCCCCAGAAACAATTCCATGGCTAGGGATTTTTTTTCCCCTTTTTATATGCTTTGTTAGTTGTTCAGACTGGGAAGTAGTCATCTTTCTTTTTCATAATTATTGTGGAATAAACTAATTTTGGAAGCTCTCTGATAGTTTCCGTTGTATCTAACTTGGCCAAAATAACTCTTCCAAGTTTTCATTTCAGCTCCAGAGAGAGATTTCTAGGAACATCTATGACAGGACAACTGATTCAGTCATTCTTACTTTATGTTTTTGTTGGCTTTCTTTGACAACATTAAAAACATCTGGAAAATGATCTCCAGGCTTACAAGCTGCTGTCCGTCCAAGGAATGTACTACGTCAACAGTCAGTAGGTCGGAGATGTTTGCGGCACGAGAGTAGGTACTCCATTTGTGACAGCAGTTATAAAGTGTATCTGCTAAAGCTGCTGTTTACATCAAGCCCACAGTGAAAAAGCACAATTTCCTCATTTATGGAATAGAAGTTACATGTGTCTGCTCAACACAACTAACATTTATTTTCAAACAGTTTCTTGAAGCTTTGGGAATTGCCTTTCCTATCTAGTTCAGGAGTTTTACATCTCTCTAGTTTAAGAGTAGTGAGAAGTCGCTTTCTGATCAAGACAATATTCTTGTGTTAAGAGGTAGCTGTCTCTTGTACAGATCACTGAAAGAGATTCTTACTTACATTGAAGATATGTGTATTTTTTGTAGGCACAGGTTATTTTTTTCAAAAAGGTTCTGCTCTATGGAAATATAGCAGCTCTGAGCACAAAGTAATGCTTAAATTTATGTTTTATTTCACATCACTCACACTTATTTGTATGACTTCTCCCAAACTCACTCCATTAGAATTTTATGGAGTATTTTTCCTGTGTTTTCATTTTTCTCCACATCTGCATGTTGGTATGGACCCATGGTTTGCAAAAACATTTTGCTCATTTTCATTTTCATATTCTGAAGTCTGGTCTGGTTCTTTTTTGCAGCTAGGTAAAATGTAAATATTTTTTCTAGCTTCATGTTGAAATCTTCTAGCCTGAGGCCTCTGATACCCACTGTAGTCTTGTCTCAAAGCAAGGATAGCACGGGCCTCCAAAACACTATTTCCGACTCAGTCTCAACTCTGTTGTGAACACTTCAGAAGTATTACTCTTTTTATTTACATGTAGCTGATCTCTCAGAAGCCTCATGCTTCCTAGGGATTAACCTTCTCCAGCAGGTTGCTATTCCTAAATCAACTGTGGGTTTTTAAAAAAATCTCAGCTCTCCCACTTTGCTGTATTGAACACATAGCAATCTTTTGCCCACCTTTCTCTTCCACCTGCCATCGTGAAATAGATATATCTTTTTTGGACCACTTCCCGTGTGCTGTTTCTGAGAGCTTAAGCTGTTTTGGAGTTCTTAGTTCCATACTAGCCTTCCACTACCTTGTCTTCTCCTTCTTCTCCATCTCCTTCTCCTTCTCCTTTTTCTCCTTCTTCCATCTCTTGTTCCATATTCTGTTATGAGATGATGATTAATAAAGGACTCTGTGAAAGAGCTTATAAAATATAAGCATTCATATGGTAGGTGAGCAACCATTATATGGAAGGGCTTGAAAAGGAAAAAGAGATAGCTCTGCATCTTTCTTTGGCTGCTAATCAACGAACAACAGATGTGACATTTCAGCCTTACATGCAGAAGCAGCTTCAGGGTTTGCTCTTTTAATGAAATAGTTGCCTGGAGATTCTTTTGCACTGCTCTGAACTTCTGAGAAGACACAGCTAGCTGCAGTATTTTTTATCTATCTTCTGCTTCTGAGTTTGCACTGTACGTGTGTTGTCCCTTTAGTCCTGGTGGTACAGAGGAGCCTATGTTTTGGAGAGGAACAGGCAAAAAGAGTTTCTCTCCTCTATTCCAAGCCAATGATATTCATGTACATAATAACCTAATGAAAATTAATTTTAATATTGAAACAGAGCATGATGGTTTTAACTGTAATATGACTCCAAAAGATAAAAAAGAAGTATTTGTTGACTTAAGAAACAACTCTATTAATAAATGGTGCTCTTTTTCAGGGTTACGACCTTTCTTGATTCCCCCTGCATAGTGAAACATAACCTTATTGATTTGAATTTGTAAAACACCTCTGTAACTGTACCATGACTCATGGGGGACCATAAAATCACTCTGTGACCTTCCAAGTCTCTCACAAGTACCAGGAACAATAATTTCTAGTAACAAATATTTCAAAACAGGCAGAGCAATAATTTTAAAGTACCAATTTGCAACATCCGGAATGAAAGACTGGGTGAAAACGGATATACAAAAGGCTTTGGCTGCTAGTAAGCTACAGAGCAAACCTGTCAGTTTATGTTGCTGAATGACGAATTAATCTTCAACCTGTGCCTGTCAGTTCCTTCTGTTTTTTCTTCCATCCCTCTCCTCTACATGCTGCGGGTTGCTTTTACTTTTCATTTGAAGTATATATTACTGGGCAGTAAAAAATAAACTGTAAGTCCATATATTTTGCTTTTTATTTTGAAACTTCAGCTGGTCAAAAATGTTGGATGAAAAATCATTTTCTCTAAAGAATGAGGTTTTGTCAGAAAATGCTTTTTCATGGGAAAATAGAACTTAATTACTTTTTCTTTTCATTTTTCAGTGGCAAGGTCTACAAGGAAAATAAGTTAAGTTTCAATTTACATTTCTTGTTTTGCTTCAGCTTTAAATTCAAACTGTGTTTGTTTACTTTGAAATGTCATGCAAAATAGTTTGTATAACATTTTTCAACCAATTTTATCTCAAAAGTAAGAGGTGTTGTGAGGATAGCAGTGGCAGGCGGTGTTTAGCTCTATTCAAACCCTGCTCCCATTGAATGGTTGCTTTAGCTCCATTGAATGGTGGCTTTAAACTGGAACCCATGAGATAGCTAGGGTAGATGACTGCTGCATGCCCAGGACAAGGCACCGGCTCTTAGAAAGAGGCAGACAGCAACCCTCAGGTAGACAAAGTCCCTGTGAAAATAGTAGAGCAATAAGCTGTTGTATTGGATTTGCGTGGCAAGGTTTTGGTAGTGAGGGGGCTATAGGGATGGTTTCTGTGAGAAGCTGCTAGAAGCTTCCCCCATGTCCAATAGACCCAACACCAGCCAGCTCCAAGAGGGACCCACCGCTGGCCAAGGCCGAGCCCATCAGCGACGGTGGTAGCACCTCTATGAGAACATATTTAAGAAGGGGAAAAACCCTGCGCAACTGCAGCCGGAGAGAGGAGTGAGAATGTGTGAGAGAAACAACTCTGCAGCCACCAAGGCCAGTGAAGGAGGAGGGGGAGGAGGTGCTCCAGGTGCCGGAGCAGAGATTCCCCTGCAGCCTGTGGTGAAGACCATGGTGAGGCAGGCTGCCCCCCTGCAGCCCATGCAGGTTAACGGTGGAGCAGATATGCACCTGCAGCCCGTGGAGGGCCCCCCACCATTGTGGAGGACCCCACATGGGAGCAGGTGGATGCCCGAAGGAGGCTGTGACCCCACGGGAAGCCCTCACTGGAGCAGGCTCTTGGCAGGACCTGTGGAGAGAGGAGCCCACACTGGAGCAGGTTTGCTGGCAGGACTTGTGATCCCATGGGGGACTCACGCTGGATCAGTCTGTTCCTGAAGGACTGCACCCCAGAGAAGGGACCCATGCTGGAGCAGTTCATGAAGAACTGCAGCCCATGGGAAGGACTCACATTGCAGAAGTTCATGGAGGACTGTCTCCCGTGGGAGGGACCCCATGCTGGAGCAGGGGAGGAGTGTGAGGAGTCCTCCCCCTGAGGAGGAAGGAGCGGCAGAGACGTGTGATGAACTGACAGCAACCCTCATTCCCCGTCCCCCTGTTCCACTGGGGGAGAGGTAGAGAAAATCAGGAGTAAAGTTGAGCCCAGGAAGAAGGGAGAGGTGGAGGGAGGGTGTTTGAAGATTTAGTTTTTATTTCTCATTACCCTACTCTGATTTGATTGGTAATAAATTAAACTAATTTCCCCAAGTCGAGTCTGTTTTGCCCATGACTGTAATTGGTGAATGATCTCTCCCTGTCCTTATCTCAACCCATGAGCCTTTCATGATATTTTCTGTCCCCTGTCCAGCTGAGGAGAGGAGTGATAGAGTGGCTCTGGTGCACACCTGGTGTCCAGCCAGGGTCAACCCATCACAGCTGTGTTCATGGCACAGAGCTGCTTGCGGGTGCTCTCCAGCATAGTCAGGCCAGCGCCATGGGCAGCACTGCTGGCGTTGTGGGACCACAGATGGTCTGCTGAGACATCACATGGATTAAGTTGCTCTGGTTCGTTAAATTGGTATAGTTAATGCAGACAAAAGACTGTGAAACTTGGATTATAACCTCTATTAAGTTATATTCACCCCTGCTTCTTCAAGGTAAAGCTAAAATTCAAGTCTCCTTGCCTATCCTGTTCCTACAACATGAGGTGACTAATTTACTAATGCAAGGTAATAATATCCTTCCTCTGACCAGAGCTCCTTTCCTCCTTTCTCCCATCTTACTAGGATCCACATGCCACAGTTGATCCCATGGTATTTTATTGCTCAAGTATCTTAAAAGCAGTGAGATGGTTCTTCTACTGCTAGACACACATTTACAGTCTCCATTTGGCCATCTTCTGCTCCTCTCCCTCTACAAGGCATAGCTCTCGTTCATGCTAATGTGAGGCACACTTCAATGCTAATTAAAGACAGCATTAACCAGTGTCTATATTTGACAGTACTAATCACATCCATCATGTACACTTGTGACAGTGCTATCAGTATCAGGAATCAGACACTCTCTTTAGTATACCTTTTACATCTTTTCAGTCAAAAAAAGGTTCTTTTCACTGACAGCTTCCAGCTCTGATAGTACACTCTCCCAGATCCTTGAAGAGGAGTCATCACTTCTATTCCAACTTTTATAACCCACAATTTTGACTATTAATAAGCATGTTGTATTTCTAACTATACTTTAGAAACTAAACAGCAACACAATGAACTCATTTTTTTACTTGTTCTACTTGCTAGCCCTTTAAACAGCTTCTTTTATTTAGCACAAAATGCCAACAGTTACTAGATAGATACATTGGGGCCAACGTCTAATCTCAGTTAAAACACAAAGACCCATTCACTGAGCAGAGAAAATATGATGCAGGCTGAGACAACAAGGCTGTATTTGGTGGCCTTATAAATTATTTTATTTTATTTCTTTTCCACAAGTTTTTGCCATATAGAAAGACATGATTTGGCCAAGCTCATTTCAGCACAAAATTATCAGAAAGAGGGATTGGGAGGAAAAACACAAATTCTTAGACACCTCAGGAATATAGCACCGAGTCCCCTGTGACTTGATCAGGATTTCTGGATGCTGGCAGAACACCAGTAGGACATACTAAATACCAATAGGAGAAAGCAGTGATGCTCCTATGTAGTCCAAAGTCTTAGGCAGTCCAGAGCAAGAGAGGCCTAAACACTCATGCTGTCTGGCTGCCCACCTGCCACCTTTCTGTGAGAAACGTGAGAGAACTTGCCTGGTTCCAGCCAAATTTGACAAAGAGGCTGCAACAAAAACAGATTAAATTCTTACAACTTTGGGAAATTCAGAAGCTGGGGAAAGAAAAGAGGTCATATCCACCCTTCTGCTGACGGAGAATAGGCAGAGGTTGTCCATGATTTGTCTTGTTTGGCAGCCGGTTTGTCCGGCAAGACCCTGAAGGCAGCAGGCAATCCCTGTGTGCACTGCTGCAGCCCAGCCACTGGAGTTGTCAAATCCTGCACAGTCCCAAAGGTGTGGAAGTAAATATGGGATAGAAATGGAGGCAATGTGGATGACTGGATGGGAGAGATTGCTTAAGACCATGGGAGGGAGGAAAGGAGCCGAAGGACATTTAGAAGATGCTGGGAGGACCTAAAACACTGATTGCAGTAACAGTGGCAGAAGGGGCACAGGAAGGACAGCCAGGGCTGTTGCAAAGAGAGAGTGAGCATGAGTTGTTGAGTACAAATCCACAAGGACCCTCATCTTGATTAGCACCACAATCACAGAACCACTTGTTTTAACATGATAAGGAAAGGAGGTGAGATAGTCAGCTACATGCTCCAAAATGATGGCTCAGGGAGAGTCCCCTTATCAAGCAAATGCTCAGAAGAGTATAATTAGCTTCATTCAGCCTGAGTCACTGGGAAATCATAAGCCTGTCTGGGCTGGAACCAAGAGCATTTGGACTCTGAAAGTCCACATCCCTGCTGCAGGCAGGAATTCAAACTCAAGAGCAAGAATCTGTGAAGGAATCCAGAAAACCATTCATGCCAAGTAAAAGGCAATATGTTGGCCAGAGGAGAATACAGGAAAACTCTGGAACTTCAGCTTCCTCCAAACCCATGACAGACCAGTGCTCTCTGAAGTACTGGTACCCAGTACCCATCAGATAGATTTCATTGAGGACTTGACCTTGTGTAGGAATAAAAAACACTTTCAAAAATCTGTACTCACAGGATGATCATTTCCATTTTCTTCCAGTCCCAGGGCAGAGGCCCACCTTGTTCCCAGGAAAATTAGCAGATACAGTGCACCAAGCAGCATTTCTCCTGTACAGCAGCCTGACACAGCCAATAACAAGACCAATAAACTACTGCCAGAACTGAATTTAGTGCTCAAGGATGCCACGTTGGCCTGACAACTCCGATTCACCTGTAGGGGCACCTAATCCTGCTACTGCACTGTGGCTTCTGCTTTCAGCAATCTGCCCTGCCTTTGTCTTAGATACTTCTGCTACCAGTGCATAGGTAGCTCCTATGCTCACGAAGCAGTATCTGGCGTGGAGCAGCACAGCTGGCATCAGTTTTGGCTTTTCTCTAAATACTGTGTTTTAATGCGCAGGAGTTCAGTTGATGCTGCTGGACCAGCTGAGCCATCCCTGCAAGAGGAATGGGGCAGACACGTAGAGATGAAAACAGCTATGGTGTTCTGGGGTGAATCATTTCATGCATCTATTTTAAATCAAACTGTTGCAAGTTACACAACACTTTCCCAGACATCTGGTCAACTTTTCCTCTATTTACATCATTGCCAAATTTTGTCTCCAATAAAAAGGTCTGAATTTCCATTAAGCAGTAGTTGCTTTAACATTGCTTTTCAGTGGTCTTGTAAAATGGAAGGGAAGTACCGCAGCTCAGCACAGCAGGGCGTCTGCAGGCAGAGTCCATCATATTTATTTAGACTGCAACCTTCTAGCCATTTATCCAGAAAGGAAACTGTGTAGAAGGCACAACTTAAACACTCAGTAAAGATGTTTCCTTCCATCCTGACTCATCAGCTGACACATTCCATATGCTCTGTTTTGCTTATTATTAATTTAACTAACAATAGAAAGTACATTTAATGAATTATGATCCTGTGACAACAAATTAGCTAGACTAGTATGTATAAAGGTCTCTTTAAACTTTAATTAGTTTAACAATGATGTGCCTGCTGCCTGTGTTTGCATTTCAAGAAAACCTGCAGCAGCTTAGAAGCAGGATGCTTTGTATTTAACATGGAAAGTGTCTCTCAGTCCAGGCTTATTTATAAAGAAATTTTCTAATAACGATCTAGATTCAGTGGAGTTAATCAGGGATGGAGTTACCCTGACATACATAAAATGAATATATTAAACCACCTATCAAGTACCTGACTGCATAAAGAATGGGGGGAAGGGAGATGAAGAGAGGTGACTCTTGAATTAGATTGCTTTCTCCTGAAAACCCTCTCCTCTCCCTGCCTCTTGCCCAAAGCTGGGGAAGGTGGCAGGCTGCACCACTAAAACACATGCTCATCCTGCCTTCCCTGGAGCAGCCTGTGGGATGCACAGGGCATGGTGGTGTTGGGTTGACGGTTGGACTCGATGATCTTGGAGGTCTCTTCCAACCTTAATGATTCTATGATTCTATGATTCTATGATTCTATGCACACTTTGCTGCTTCCACAGGTCTGAGTGCAAGAGGCAGGGCTCATCATGCATCACGCAACAAGCTCCCTGCCAATCCCCCTGCCCTGTCTCTACTTCAGGGATTCCCCACACCTCCTCCTGCCTCCTCTCTCCCACCTCCTCTCTCAGCCCCATGTCTCTGTGTAGTGCCCCGTCCTGTAGCGCCTGCATGCCTTCCCCCCATAGCACACTTCCTTCAGGCCAAGGGAAGGAGGATGTACCACTGCCCTCTCCCACTCTCCCTATTCTCCTTAATCGCCCTCTCCACATGGCAGTTCCTCCCTTACCCCACACTCCCTTTGACATTGGCTCTCTGAGACCCTTTTTCTCTCATTTTCCCATACCATCCCTCTCTGTTTCCCCCAACACATCCATATACCCCTCATGCTCCCTTCCTCCATCTCCATCTTCCACCTCTGTCCCAGGAGGACGTGACCCAGGCCTGCCCCTGGGAAGGCAGGGGGTTGTTGTGAGAGCACGGGGCAAGCCAAAGCACCTTCACTCTCTGGGGAAGTCCCTCTGCCAGAAGCAGGAGGTGTCTGGGGACTACTGCAGAACAGGTGCTGTTTCTGATTTTCTCTTGCCCTCCCATGCCTTTTATGCAGCTTTCAAACAGGCATCTCCTTCTTCTACTAATGCACGAGAAAACTTGCACCAAATAAGCCTGGCAGAAATTTCAGCAGCTCAATTTTATCCATGGCCTAAGAAGAGCCTTGTTTTCCCAACAAACGCAGGCTGGGCCTTCAATGCTTGCAGTGACCTAGAAGCCAAGGCATTAAATATTGGATGTTTTATATTGCCAAAGAGATGTTGGTTGGAAGGGACCTCTGAAGGTCATCGAGTCCAACTCCATCTGACATCGGGACTGTTGCCAATGTTAGATGAAGTCTATTCAAATCTCTACTGCTAATTTGAAGCAAGAGGTTTGAAAGGTTTCTGAAAGACGCACACGAAGTACAACGTGGCGCATTATCTGTTGGAAGAACAGGCTGCATTCTCTGTCCTTCGCAGCTGGTGGCCACCACTCACGCTTCATGTGACCTCATAACAAAGGCAGAAGTTAACTTCTTGTTCACTGTAAAATATCATAAACAATTTTTAAGTTCTTTGATTACTGCACAACATTTCAGTCATCAAAGCTTCCTTTTTATTAATCCTCTAAAACAGCAAAGAGTACCAGCTGCTGTTTAATTAACCACACACCAAATCAATAATTTTCTTACCACCATTTTAAGTCTCACACATTTTTCAGGTCTTCAAGGGTATGATTCATCCGACTGAAATAGTTGTATAGTACTGTTTCAGATGCATGGTGTTTGGCAGTCAGCCGTTTCATCTACTTCTCCTTTCTCCTCACACAGAACTTCAAAAGCTTGAGAGGCATCTTTGCTCACCAGGCAACTGCACTTGGATGACCAGACACAGAACAACATCTATATTGTCTCTCATGCAGCTGTATGGGAAAGCCTAGTTATCTAGGACCTTTTGTGATTTGTTTCCTGTTGTTAGTTCCATTTTCACCATCTCCATGCCAGGACCATGACTGCAGTAGCTGGGCACCTTCAGGAAATGAAATACCACTCCCTGCACACTTTTCCAATGTCTGCCTGCCAGGTAACACCAGAAGGAAGGTGGGAGAATGAGAGATATTAGATTTTCTGTAGGAGCACCAAGTCAAATCAGTTTAGTGTGGCAATGGAATAAATTAGATAAGAACTGGAGGGAGACAGAGGTAGGGCTTAAGAGGTATAGTTAGGGACACTATGCATAGACGGGAGTTTGAGATCAATAGAATAGAATAGGCTATTTCAGTTGGAAGGGACCTACAGTGATCATCCAGTCCAACTGCCTGACCAGTTCAGGGCTGACCAAGTTAAAGCCTGTTATTAAGGGCATTGTCCAAATGCCCTCTGACAGGCTTGGGGCATCGACCACCTCTCTAGGAAGCCTGTTCCAGTGTTTGACCACCGTCTCAGTAAAGACATGCTTCCTGATGTCTAGTCTGAACCTCCCCTGGTGCAGTTTTGAACCATTCCCATGTGTTCTCTCACTGTATACCAGGGAGAAGAGAACACCACCTCCCTCTCCATGTCCCCTCCTCAGGAAGCCGTACAGGGCAATAAGGTCAGCCCCCAGCCTCCTTTTCTCCAAACTAGACAAGCCCAAAGTCCTTAGCTGCTCCTCATTAGGACATTCATTCCAGCCCTTTCACCAGCTTTGTTGCCCTCCTCTGAACGCATTCAAGGGTCTTCACATCCTTCTTAAATTGTGGGGTCCAGAACTGCACACAGCACTCGAGGCCGCACCAATGCTGAATACAGTGGGATAATCACCTCTTTTGACTGGCTGGTTATACTGTGTTTAATGCACCCCAGGAACAGTTAACACATAGCCCAGACAAGGGAGCAGGAAAGTACTGTGAAGAGATGGAATGAAAGAAGATAAGTGCAGGTTAGGAAAATTTGGGAACAGAAACATTCATCTCCATGTGTGTTGTCTCCATACACTGTGGAGGAAGGAGTAGGAAGGCACTACATAGACACCACACTCCAAGACTAGCAGTCCACAGTTCAGGTGTCTGCCTCACCAGTGAAGCAATCACCGCAAAATTTAGCCCCCAGGTCAAAGCCTGGGATAGTGTCTAAGACAGGAACATCCTTCCACATGCCGGCACTGTCACCACCATCCTCTAGGTATGTGTGAAGATCCTGGCACCTGGGAAGAGCCAGCAGAGTGCCTGCTGCACCCTGAAGAAGTTCATCAGAGCCACTGGAAAATAAACAGAACAATTGGTGCACTTTGCCTATGGCCTGGGGGCGAGAATCAAACTATGCAGGGTTTCTGCTTGAAAGCTCATTTCCCACAATTGATAGCATCTTTAATCCTAGTCTTAAAGCTATGCAGAAATAACATCACAGAACATGGGCCCATGAATGTCATAGGTAATGGCTCCAATTTGTGGGCCATAGATCCATTTTGTGGACACAAAATCTACAAAAAGTCCCACACCCCACGTGTGGGACTCCAGACCAGGCACAGATAGTACTTTACTACAAGTAGAGATGAGCGGTTTCTTCGTAAGCACTTTAAAAATCCATTCATTTTGCACATCACATCCATTTCCATCCATGGACCAGGGACAGTCTCCACCAGCCCATCTTGGCGTGATTTCAGCAGCCAACCTACACAAAGGATCTTAACTGGACACCCTTGCTTTCTACTTTCTTCTTGTCTCTCTCCCCCTAGTGGCTGCCTCCTTGGACCATTGCATCTCACCTTCTTCGGGTGTTTGCTAGCTGCTTCATGACAATACTGCAACAGCACTCGCTGCCAGACCCACGCCACAGCAGAGCAGACCCTTGGCATCCTTAAGGTATGGTACTGATGCTAGTACCACTCTGGAGGCATGGTGTCCACCCCACATGCCAGAGGTGCTCAACACCATTTTCGTGGCATGTTGCATCCTCCACAACATGGCCCCAGTGCCCATCATGCCTTGTGGGAGGTGAGGGATCACCTGCCCCAAGGGAAGAGGGGGAGCAATAAGGAGGTAACACGGGAGGTGGGGAGTTCCTGGAGCAGAGGCTGATGGATGGTGCTGGGAGAGGTAACAGCAGAGAGGAGATGTCACAAGTGGCAGACATGGAACAGCCTTCAGGACAATGCTTCCTCAGCTCAGCAAGCTCAGGACTGAGCAACACCCATGCCCTCTTCTTCACCCAGCCAAGAGCAACCTGGCATCCCAGGGGACAGCAACCAAGTGAAAGAGCACAGACAGAGAGTTAAAGTGGAAATAAAAAGCAATTTACTGCATAACACAGTAGAAAGAGGAGAGTGACCTCAGAAAGGTGTATAAGCGGGCTGATTTCAGCATTTTCAGGCCATTGTGGGTGTGCTGTGGCTCACCGTCTGCCCCACCACTCCCAGTAGGAAGTCTCTTCTAGGGAAGGCAGCAGGGACACTGAGAGAGGAATGGAAGTGCAGGCACCTACTCTGAGGAAGATACCTAATCTAATTTTGGCCTGGATGAATCTTGGCCAAAATCACTAGATAAATTCCCTAAGCCCTGGCAACATACGAATGCTACAGCAGGATATTGTATAGGTGCTTAGTGGCCCCTGAAAGCAGGAGAAAAGGCTGTTTTGTTTGATTTAGGTGGCTGGGAGTTTATATGAAGGCTGGGAGCTCAGTTTAAATGCTAATTGACTCATAAACAAGCCTGAGTTAAATAAAAGAATCAACTAGCATCAGCTGAGCTAGATCAGTTTAAAAATGAGCCCTTTTGTTAATCAGAGGGAGTTTGTACTGGGATAGGCCAGGCATTGCTCCAAAAGCAGCATCAGATTAAACCTCCTACTCGAAAAACACTCATTAAAAAGCAACTTCCGTTGAAAAAGATCCCACTTGTCGCTACCAGCCATTGTTAGGTAGTGAAACAGTGACAGATATTTTTGAAGACTATTATGGGGAAATAAATATTTATTTAGCTGTCTAAAGTAATTAATCCCTGCTGTTTGCTTTTTATGTAAGCACATACAAGGCAAGACTGTCTTTGTACTTGAATTTTAGGAGACAAGTCTGTGTAGAGGCTCCCATGGTTTTTGAAGGCAGTAACAAATTCATGCCTAATACTTTCTGTGCAACTCGAGAATGCCAACCATCAAGCAGTAATAGACTTTTTCTATCCTCATTCAGTTGCAGCAGGAAGGGGATATATGAAGGGGAAAGGACAGAGAGGAGAAAAGTGAGAAAGTGGAGACTGCGAGTGACATGGAAGGCTGCAAGAAGCTGGCACGCTGCTGGCGTGGGATCTGCTGAAGGAAATAGCTTTCATGGAGTATCAGCTTGAGAATCAGAAAAAAAAGAAAAAGAATGAAGTGGGATTAAGCTGTAAAAGCACAAGAAAAAGGATCAATAACCATCTTGGATGTATTTTCTGGGAAGCTGGCATGGATAGCACAAAGATGTTACTTAGTGAATATGTTGGCATCCCTCCCATTTACAAGTTATACAGCCAAAGTGCAATTAACACATTCAGAGGAACAATAATTAAACAATACCAAACAGGCAGTTCATAGACTAGTTAAACATATGTCAAAAATAGAGATACAGACCCTAGCTCAGTTCTCATATGAAAGCCTCTCTGCCCTAAGAATCATTTGGACAAGGTATAGCCATATTGTAGTGTATGAGCTACAGATGATAACTACATATGAGCTTGATAACATGCAGATTGTTTTTGCTTTTTAAAATTTAGCAGGTAAATGTCATTGCTACATATTTAAAATCATAAGCAATTTTTTAAAAAGTAGCTCAAGTGCTAAGTTCCATATTCCTTTTTCCCCAGAAGTACTTTATTGCAGAGTAAAATGACAGATGCAATTAGATAATGTTGAGCAGATTATAGTTTGAGAATGTTATGCTGTGTTACATATTCACGAGTGAACAATAGCAAGGAAAAAAAAAAGAAGAGATGAGTATCTTTTCTTAGTACCTATTTTTAAAGTCGGAGTAAGAAATGTGTCTTTTCTAAGTAGGCAAATATTATGGGGCTCTATGAATTCAGTTGTTATCTCTTCTCAGCTACATGAGGAAGCTTTTCTGACTCAGTTTAGCTTTAAAAATCACTCTGGTATTACTGAAAAAAAAAATCAGAAATGACCAAAAGCTGGATTTGTGACAACATGACAGTTGGGCTCAGACTCACTGAGCTTATTTTCCATTGAAAGCAAGCAGCATTTGCAAGCCTACATACTTTACTTTGTTGACCTATGTCTCAACTCACCTACCAACAGTGAAGATATATCCCTTGGACTGTGGACCAGCTACCTATCAACAAAAATAGAGTACAGGTTAGGAAATATTATTCCATTAAATTGAGCCCTTCTGGAGACCTTCATCTTCCAGAATAATGAAACAGGGCAGGAGGTGGTCCTTATTCCTGGTATATATTTCATCTAACTGTTGTGTTTAAAAATTAGTTATCTAAATCTGAGTTACTCTGGTCTTTATGCTTAATGGCAAAAAGGACACAACTTCACAGGATGATTTGTTTTGCCCATCCTGGACCACCTGTTAAGATGAAATGCATCATCTGAAGGAGAAAAACACCTTCTAAATTCTCTCCATTGACTACAAAAGGAGCTCAGGATAACTTTTTCAGATCCGAACAGACATCACTTTGAGATACCTAAGTGAGATGCGATAAGTCTGATTCTGTGGGAAGAGCACAGAGAAAGCACATTATGCCTTCCCTCCTCATTTTGTACCCACACAAGAGCCAGGCATGATCAGACTCCTCCTTTTAAAATTATTTTATCCAGAAGTGCAGTTTTACCCAGTTTTATCCTGCCAGTAGCCTAAAAGATCATACAAAGATAGTGGGTCCCTCCCCATCCTTTGCAAAGGAGAGTGTGGGCTCCCCTCAAGGTCAGGTTTTCCAGGTTCACACAGACACCCAGTGTGATTAGGCAGAAAGAGCAATCCTCTACTTTCACCAGCCTTAAGAAGACTGTATAATTTCCCTTCCAAAGCATCCGCTGTTCCATTGCATTGTGCTAGGACTGCCCTGGCAAGTTGAGAGTGAGATTTTTGCATTGGTGGACGCACTTGAGGGCAGACCAGAGAACCAGCTCCATTGGAGCTGGTTTTAATCTCGTTCTTCCGTGGTGAAAGTGCCCTGATTACAGTCCCAGCAAGGCAGCAGAATGCAAGGTCTGCATCCCTACCAGCAATGCACAACTAGACACACGGCCATGAAACCCACCTGTCCAGGAAACAAATGGAAAGGGATTCACTAATTAAATGTGACGGTGCTCTATTCTTTCCTTGCACAACTCAAGGAAATTGCTTTATTCAGATACTCAAAAACCCAGTTTCTGAGTCACTGGACAAAAACATGAATACATTTCAATGATTTCTGTACTTTTAGGTTCACTCTTTCATTCCTGGAATAACATGCAGTGTAAGTAACCAGTTCCCCACATTTGCTGCCATCCCATTTCATTTTGCCTGTAAACCCATGTTGTTTTCATTAGCTGACCAGTCAGTCACTCTGCCACCTGACTTAACATGACAGCCATTCAAATCTGTCACATTCTCTGGAGTCATTGGATGTTGCTCTCAGATTAGTAAACAGATGTTATCAATCCGCCGTAACGGGCAGAGAGTGTGCAAGGCATCTCGTTTAGAAGAAAGAATGATTTAAATAGATCTTACAGAAATTGTAAGGAATGCTGTGAATATGCTCAATATTGAATTCACTTCTGTGTGGGAACTGAATACTTTGATACGTCTAAAGAAAAATTACCTGCTATAGTTACAGTGGATTCTATTCCTTATTGAATAGAATTTAACTTTAAAATGACAGCCAAAAAGTATTTCATTCCCATCCACGGATTTTAAATAAACACTTTATAAGCTCTACTCCACTTGGAATCTGTAAGAGGTGCACTTAACCTTCAAGGAAAAAATTCCAGTTCTGTTTCAGTCAGTACGGCAAACCTGTGACAAGTCCCTTTTTTCCCTTTAAATTTCAGTGTCCCCATCTGCAAAATGCTTACTACATTACTTGCTTATTGTTTAATTTCATCCTCTAATTAATTTGATCAAGCCCCTCAAAATAAGTAAAATTTATTCAGAATAATGCAGCCTTTATTTTGATCAGTTTTGATCCCTTTCAGCAGGTAATCCTTGATAATGTAATCACCGGGTATAGAAGGTTTCATTTAATAATGAAAGACAAAAATTCTAAAAGAGAGAGACAGGAGAAAGCTACTAGAAGACTGGAATGATAATAAAAGATGACTACAACCCAAAGTTGCATTACTTAGACATTATTATTGATATTGCAAGAACTATCATATGCTTTGCAAGCTATGACTGTCACCCTTGTAGTCACATGGATGAAATTATCAACTGCTTTTTGCATTCAAAATGATAGGAACAAACTTGATCCAAGTAAGAGAAGCTGCTGTGTAACAAACAGCACAGGGGCATCATGTGGCTTAATTACTGTTTGGGGGGAGGAAGGTCACTTGGTTTGGTTCGGTTCAGATCCTCAGCTGAAGGTTCTGCATGTAGTAAGTGCAACATTTATTTACTAATGTATTGCAGAGGAAAAAGCCAAATGCGTTCAGGAAGTTGCCATTTCATTATTTCATGCAATCATGTCTATGCATCACGTCACACATTTGACACCATTAATGCCAGTGATGCACTGTCATGCCCTTAGCACAAAAATTATGAGCCTGGTCTGAGTGGCAGACAGGAATAAAGTAAATTGCCCAGGCTTTCCCTGTGACATTTAAGTTAGAGACTCAATGCTTATATAAAGGTCTTGTCTTCTTACAGCCTGCTACAACCCCTGTGCTGCATCCTTTGCACCCTGTATAATTCTGGGGACGAGGTGGCAGAACCGCTTCCAGATGGGATATTTAATACCATCCGAGTGGTCCTTCCTCTGCGATGGCACAGCTACTTCGGGAGGCACCAGAGTGCATCAAACCTTGGCACACCTGAGTGCACCCTTGACAGACCTTGAAGCATGGATCGAAGGGTATGCCTCAGAAATCTCCCACTGACCTCATTTTGGATTCAGACCTGACAGGATTTTAAACCCCCCTGCAATCACGATGGCTGTGCTCTCAGCAGAAGTAATACACTCTCATTATTGGTGGACCTTCAGCTTCACAGACCATAACAGCATCGATCCTGTCACTGCACATGTAGAAAGTCCATGCTGGGGAATCTCTGCACGGACAGTAACTCCTTGCGCTCACTGTCAGTCCTGGGGAAACATCAGACAAATACTGTTTGCTGTAGGACTTCTGGTCCCGCATTTCCTTCCTAAAAGGAAGAATTATTTTGGGGTGGGCATGGTGAAAGGAGATGAAAAGTGGGGATACGCACAGCTCCATGGCCTGACCCTAGATATTATAGCATGTGCAGCAAACACGCTCCTCTGACAACAGATGAAGTGCTGGGCTTCACTCATTCCTTCCTCACCTGCTGGACTTTGTCGTAGCTGAAAACAGGGGCAGCTCAGAGGGACTCCTTCTTCCATGGGGAACATGGAGCACGGGGCCTCGGGTAAGTGGGTATTTCTCCACTAAATCTGATTTCACACTTGCAATAGGAATGGGTCAGCCCCCTTCAAAACAACATATCATATCTATTT
Organism: Pygoscelis adeliae; assembly: GCF_000699105.1. Taxonomy (NCBI): domain Eukaryota; kingdom Metazoa; phylum Chordata; class Aves; order Sphenisciformes; family Spheniscidae; genus Pygoscelis; species Pygoscelis adeliae. The sequence goes on along the minus strand of NW_008824115.1, from coordinate 408,425 downwards.
TGGGAACATAAAGCGAAGGAGACTTTATTTAACAGCGCAACACATACAGGCATGTCTTCTATTTACTCCTTTTTTTATTTATTTACTCCTACATGAGGTCATTGAAACTAGCAAGAACTTTACAAATCATTTCATTTTTCACCATTGCTTATTAATCATTAAATAAGACTTGGCACTTCACATAAATAGACCTACAAATCAACTGGAGTTTTAAATGGGGTTATATCAACACAGTAGAAGTAGGGAAACATTTTTTTAACATCCCTCAGTTTATTCAGAGAAGGCAGCATTGATGGTTTCATTTTGTTTATACAAAGTTTTCCTATGTGATTCCCATGCACCAGCGCTATTTTGCAGCACAGGAAAGGAGTTGCATCTGAAGTATTTTGACTTAAGTTTTCTTATTTTTATTAAATCACAAAAACTTTCACTAAATTTGGGGGGGGAGGGGGGACAGTCCTAAATGTTTTGTTTACTCTTGAATGTAATCTGAATTTGGGAGCAAAGAGGACCTGACAGAGTCCCTTTAGATCACCTACATCCTCAAACAACCACAAGAGAACTGAGACAAAAAGTAGGCCAACTTTTTTCTTAAGGTATAACTGTTCTTTTTTGCCAAGTTTGATTCAGTGTGGAAGTTTCATTTAAATGTGACCTGCAAAGCAAAAATGAAAAGCAAGCACAAACTTCTGCACTGAATATCTCCAGGCTTTGTGGTGCAAGAAAATCCAGTACCAAAACAGCTGTAATATTTTAGTGCCTGGGTTTTGGTGGGAGGTTCCTGGCATAAAACCTCCCAACTCACTGCAGAGACCCCAGAATTCATCCTATGTTGACTCCAGATTGACTGTCTCAGTTGAAATGAGAATTTGTGGAGTTACTCTCTGAATGTCCACAGTGTCACATGCTGGGATTTTTTCAGTGAACTAAGCACAAAAGGAAATTTCACCAAGGAAAAGGAATTCAAAGCTCTTCAGAAAACGTCTGTGATGAATGCCTTTTTTGCTTTGTCCAACACGTGGCCTGGGGAGCCCTGGGAGACCATGGACTATATGTGAAAGGTGTGTGAGAGAGAAGTAAAGCAAGACTACTGTGAGTACATTCAAGTCCAGTATCCAAAGTCTGCATCTTGACCAAGAAATGTATAGAAGATTCTCAGTAGAAAAAGATCATAAAAACCTTGGTCCAGTTCCTGCAAGTGCCGGCACCCACCACCCAGTCAACAAAGCTCAAGCTAGAGCAGAGCTTTTCATATCAGAGTGGAGCAACTTCTCCAGTTCCTGGGGAAAGAAATGCAAGCAGAATTGAGTAGCAGATGCTGTAGGTAGGAGAAACGTGTAGATATTGACAGGTATTGCCTGTTCCAAAGAAGGTGAGGGAATTGGTAAGAGGCTGAAAAAAAACCCACCCATTTATGGCTTTGAGGCAATGTTTCAAAACATTTGGGGCAAGACTGACAAAGTTAAGTAATGCAGATTTAGCTATTTGATTGTTAAATGGGTTGACACTCTGTGTAAATGAACCCTACCATGCCATGCAAGGCTTTAGAGGAGACCACTTTCACATGTGTGATGTAGGGAAGGGAACTAACATCTGTGTCCTTGGGAGCATTAAAGCAATGGTTTATATGGAGAGCAGTGCCTCCCTTTTTTCCCCATTGAAACTTGGCTCTCCCATCCCCCACCCCAAAATCAGCGTCCACAATGCTACCTCCACTGAACATGCCTGTAGTATTCCCACCCATGTGTCATTTGCTGACACTAATTGAAAACAGGGACCTTGACAAAATGGTCTACATTGAGAGAAAGAAAACATTAGTGTCATTGTGATGCTAATAGAGGATGCTACAGTTAGACTGGGAGGAAAGGGAGGGGGGTTATGTGTATGCACTTCTTTTGATTTATCCATGGTACTTCCATACATTTTTCATTTATAGGAAAGAAAAAAATGGTCTTTTTTTCAAATTACCTTGATAATGCCAAAAAAAGAAGAATCAGTCATATGTTCAAATGTTTCAGGCTTTCCACAGTTAAAAGAAAGCTGACTTTAAACTAAGGAAAAGTACAGGTTTTTTTGTTTCAGCCTGTCCTTGAATCTTTCTTTTAAAACACCAGCTCATTATCGTCAAAGGTCCTAATTTTAAGAATGTCAGACTCCATGGGGGTTTCATCGGCTCTTTGCTATTCATTTCATGAATGGTCCGGACCTTCATTTTGATCAGCCAGGGACTTTTGGGAACGAACCTTGAGGTGAAGGTGGACATACATTGCTCTCCTGCTATCGAGTTAGATTCCAAGCTGTCATAGTATATAAGAAGAAATTCCTGGAACAAACTGCCTCGGATATCCATAGGGAATACACATATGTGATTAACCCAACTGGCCACTGGGTGTGACCATTGCACCACACAAAAGCATCTGAGACTTTTCCAAAGACAGGTCGGGAAGCATTGGAGCTAGAAAAAAACCACAACCTTTTGAGGTATGAGTAGACAGCAGTAATGTCAAATAACTTTCTGTGCACAGTTTTCATATGCTTGCTGCACAATGTGGAACCTCTCTCAAAAGCCAGACATAGAGCATTTAAAATCATAGTGTAAAAACATTCAGTGAAAATCACATTAGTGACATTACCAGAGTCCGTTTTCCTTCTCCAAAGGAAAACTAGGAAGTCCCTTAAAGCTGCAGGTGTTTGGCTCTCTGTTCACTGAAGCCACATTAATAGAATAAGCACATTCACAGGCAGAATGGCTTGACTAGGCAGTATCCAAACTATTAGCTCTCAGTTACCTAGCTTGCAGCCAAAAAGGTAATATCCACTAAAAAGAAGAGGAAAAATAAAGTCTACAATAAATTACTGATAATTATTTTTCTTCAAACCTGGGTTCTGTAAATATGAGACAAAAGAATTTTGTCCAAAGTAACCCAGCCAGATCTGTGGCATTATGTAGCTCGTACCAGCCCACTTCAAAATGCTTGCCAATTTTATGTGTTATTTTATAGCATTTCTAGCATTGAAAAGTCCCCAAATGTATCTTTTACATCAGATATACTCTTTTATATTCTCAGTGCAGATATAGAAGTACACACCAATTTGCAAGATCTGTTTTCCTGACCACACTCAGGTTCAGTAGCGAAATGTTTGCATATTCCCTTGAGTCAGGTTGAAGTTCAGTAGTACCAGACCCTGATCAAAGAGTCAATGGTAGAATAACATCACCTTGATCTCTGAAAAACCTGTCAGTCCTGAGATTGCTCAAGCTTACATTGGTTACAACTACCTTGACAGGCAATAACTGAACAAAAAATCACCAAGAGTGTAACTGCTCTTTGCCTTTCTTTCATCCTTGGGTTAATACCCAGTGCTCTGGTCAGTGGGTACCAACCACGATGGATGTTACAAGGTCAGTTTTACCAAAACATGAGTTTTCCCATGCAGGAGGAATCTGAAGCTGTACTTGTGGAAAGCTTCACTGCATACAAAGCGAGGGTCTGAATTCAGATCTGTCTTTCAGATCATATATGAATGGGAATGCCACTTCCCAGAAGTGCAAAGTGCATCACTGACTTCTAAAGGGGTCTAAAAAGCAGTGTGTGCTGTTTTTAGAGGGGAGGATAACCAGTAGGGGAAGATAACGTAAGTTTCAGGCTTCTCTTTGTACCTTTATTTCTGATTTTTTAAAGGTATGCTTTGGTAAAAAATAAAGCATGATCAACTCAATACTAATAATATTAATAATAATAATCATCATCATCGTCTCTCAGTATCTAACAGATCATGCTGGAAATTATCCATAGTTCTCAGACTCGCTGGTTTTTTACAGTAAGTGAGACATCTGGCATCTCCCTGAATTTGTGATGAGCTGCCAATATTTTAACAAGGGGCATTCAGCAAACACCACTTTCCCTGTACGTTTGTGCTAAACCTTAAACTGGGATCCTGTGAGTTAAGGGCTATGGAAACTATTCATTTGTTTCCCCATTTAAACAAAAATGTTTTCTCATAACCCTAGGCTAGGAAGGAGCAATTCCACTTGACAAACAGAATGTTCTTGCTGGAAAGCTACACTTTCGATCTGAAAGCAAAACACATTGGCTATACTGCTAGCATAGCACACAGTTAAACCCCTGTGCCATTGAGTGTAAAAAGAGAGAAGGTCTTTAGAAAATTCCTCATCCTTGGTGAAATCTACTGCATTCAAAAGGAGGGGGGGGAAAGCACTCTTTTCTGAAGTGTCTTTATGGTCTCCAGGGAGAATATTCTTTATAAGACAGGAAGATTTAGCAGGATTCAGAAAGGAGAGCAAGTGCCCTCAGAAGCAGAGAGAACACCTACCCATCTTTCAGTTTGGCTGTAAGGGACTCCTGACAGCCCCGCAGCTGTTTCCTCAAGCACCTCCTTACTGAAGAGCCTCTGTGTGTGTGTGTGTGTGTGTGCACGCGTAAAATAAATTCAAGAATTTTTGTCACCACAGAAAACAAGCAACAGCAGCTCCCTTTGTCAACCTGTAGTATTTCATATACCGGGCTGAGTCTTACTTCTGGCAGCACTGTGCAGCTGTGACCATGGCCTGGGGAGTGTCCTACCTACGCAAGGGCATCCCCACTGTGGCACACAGCTGCCCAGCAGTGCGTGCACTACCCACCACGACTTCAGCTTCACTAAATACAGTAAGAAGGAAATATGGATGGGATAAAATAACCACTGTCAAACATCTGACTGAGAGAAGAAACTGGAACCCAAAGAATGGCACCTGAGGTGCATCCCCTTGTCTGGTGACTCCATCACCCTCTCCTTGACCATGCTGTCACCAGGCTCTTTATGGACAGGGTGCAGAAGGCTTCCCTCTTCATGCAGAGGTTAGTTTAGCAGTTTTCAAGGAAATTACGTGCACGAATCCCATTAAATGGGTTTTGTACCTTTCATATATCACCACTTATTTAGTAGCTTATAAGAAAACTTCTACAATAGGATGGATTTTATCTAAAAATAAAAGGCTGCGTGTCTCACTGCCAGCTGTCAGGAGGTGCTCAGAATCTTGATTTCCTTCACCTTTATGTTTCAATCATTTCAACTAACTCATAGGCTACCAGGGTCAAGAGCTTAGAAAAAGGATGCAAAAAGTTGTGCTCAGTGTATTTTCTCTCATCACATGGCACAATATATAACAGACATTTGGTAGGATTAATGTGCTAGTGATAAAGCAGTAGCCTAGAGACACAATGATATTGTAGTTGTGCCGTAGAAAATCAGACTGTATAAAAAGATATCCCCTACCAGAGATCTCTATTTGAGAACTGTGCAATATTAGAATGGCTGGTGCACAAGCAATTCTTCTATCTTTGTGTTTGGTAAACTGAGTTTATTCTGCCAAATATATGGCCAAAATGGAGGGTAAAAACCCAAACAAAAATTAACAAAAAACAAACAAACAAACAACACAAACACACACACACAAAAAACCCACAAAAAAAAACCAAACACAACACACACACCCCAAAAAACCACCTCCCACATCCTGGTTCTTCCCATCCTTTTCATATCTGTTCCAGTTTGAATTGAGCTATCTTGTTTTCTACACTTCACCAGGATCTGATGGTTTTGAATGTTTTAAGGGCGAGTGATGGGAGAAAGAACAATAATTCCAAAATAAACCTTTCAAAAAACATTTCATCTCTAAACAACTATTCCTAATAAATTTGGATAGCTGCTTGGTAGAATCTATTTAGTACATGCCCTAACTTTTGGGAGATAAGCTTTATTGTCGCCAGACTCAAATCCTTGGGAGATACTGCTCAAATACAGAAGTTTCATATTTCATGATGGAAATTTTGAAATATTCCCAGCTGCACTGCTATGTCAGGCCCTTGGAGCAAGAGTCTGTAACTCCAGGCAGGAACAAGGGTGGCAGAAAATTCTACACCTCAACTGTATTCATATTAATACCTGGTATTACCCATGAATTAACATTTCAATGCTTGAGAAAATACTGTCTCCCCTATAAAAGGTTGGAGACGCTGAGACAAGTGTTAGTATGTTAGCTGTGAGACAAATAAACACACAAACCATTACAGTTAATTTCCATACAGAAAGAAAATGAGTTACCAAATGCAAGACTAAATAGCACATAAAAATCCTTCAGCCCTTTACTATCAGAAGAAAAAGAGAGGCAAACAACAGGCTGATGAATTCACAGATTTGGAGTCAAATTTTCTGCTAGTATAACTCCCATATAATTCTGTGAAGTTCTGTCATTAGAGAATTTCACACTGATGGAAAAGTTTTGTTCAACAGACAGAATTTATTCCTATTTCAGTCATCTGCAAGCACAGAACTGCAATCAGTTGGAGTGGGATCAAGTCCAAGCATAAGTGGAGGGAAACAAAATTTTGCTGTTCTCTATTGACATAGGAAGATATTTCAACTCAGTTTTCCTGACATCTGCACATAAGGGATGAGGGATAGTGGGAGCTTTATGGAAAATGTTCTTCATCAGGTTTTCATCAGTCTGAAGAGGAAAGAGTATGTCTTGCTGTGGTTGTGCCCCAGCCTCCAGCAAGCTGAATGTTACAGTGCTTTAGGAGAACGATCTCCTGTAAAACACTGCAGAGCACATAGGGGAAAACAGCGAGTGAATTATACTTGCAATAGATGTCCTTTGTTCTTTGTTGCTTCCATTTTTTTTGGAAAAAAAACAACGAAGGCTTCATCAATACCTGAGGACTGCTAACAGTCCTCATACTCCCACTTGACAAAGCATTTAGTTATTCAGACGCTCCAGTTTTGCGACCACTGCCGTTGTCAGCTGGCTGATTAGCTGTTTGGTTTTCTTTTAACACGCATTTCATTCCAAAAGTATCACCGCAAGGTACAGTTTCAAAAATTTGTGTTCTTTTAAAAACATTTTTGTATTTTCATCTTTTCTGTTAATTTGTTAATTTTTTGTAAATTTGCTTTGCCTGTATTTCATATGTCTAAGCTTCTTCTGTTACCTTTCTCAGATGGAATGACAAGAAATGAATGTAGTAGCCTAGCTGAGAACATACCACTGATATAGACAATGGTTTTACATTTTTCTGTATTACTCTAATGTTTTATCTGCATTTCCAGCTATCACATCACACTAAGCAGATGTTTTACCAGGCTGTCTATGGTGATTCCCTGCTCTTTTATCCAAGTGACTGTCGTGAATCCAGCACTGTCTGTGAGCATTTGAATGTGCACTGTCTTGCATTTATCAACCCTGAAATTCAGCTGTTTCTCTTCTGATTACCTGCATATTTGTAAGGTCTCTGAATCATTCCCCTTTAATACAAACAGACATTAATGTCTGCGGCATCTCTCAATTTAATCACCTCACCATCGTTTCCGGTCAATTGTTTCAAACAAATTTCTAAGAAAAGAAAAAGGCCTGAAATTTGTGTGTGCGATTACTCTTTTTGTTCTCCTCTCCACTAGTTTTTTTTTCTTTCACCTTTACCTTCCTTTCACCTTTGCCCATTTACGCTTAAAAAAGTTTTCCCAAATGTTTCACTGCTCCCCTTCAAAAGACTCAAGGAAGAGAAAATTCAAGATCACTGAATAAGTAACACTTGTCTCTGTATTAAATAAACTCTGCATTTTTCAACAATTTAAAAATTTTCCCCTTTCAGCTTATATGTCTGCAGTACTTGTGATGTTGTGGTAGTGCTATGAGCCCTGGTGGTGCTGAGTGCTTTGACTCTGATTTAAAAAAAAAAAAAAATCATACGCTTAAATTTACATAAAAGAATGTCCAGTTACATTCCAATTCCTACTCATTTATAATTGGAAAAACTATTGAAGACTTACAGCAAAATCTTTCCTCTTGTTCGGGTTGAAAGCTGCACTGTTTAATTGTGATAAAATAAGTTACATAGTATGTTTTAGGACAGGATGAACAAAAGTCTGTAATCTATTTTTTATTGTGGCCAATGCAACAAAACATCTCAAAAAATAAGACTTGAGGGATGCGATGGTGGAAAATATTGTTCACAGAATTTGCTAAATTTCATGTAATGATTTGTGTTTGCACCCTCTCTAATTTTAGAGAAACTTAGGGGCTTTACGAAAGAACAAGCAAACAATTGCCTCCAGCAGGCCAGGCACTTATTCCCAGACTCCGAACAACCTAGGCTTTATCTCAAAGTGCACACATCAGACCACATGGCACTCAATTCATCTACAGCCCCACTGCCTTGCTTGTTCAAATGCCATTATATTTTAGTCCAAATGAAAATAGGGTTTGATTTACAATCATAATAATGATCATTTATACAGCATTTTTCAAGTAAGGATGGCAGATCACAGGATAAACTCAGAACTATTTATATAGGGATTGCTTTGCCGGTATGTAAGCCCACCAAAATGAAAGGTGATAGCCTTCAAACAACAGCTGGACAAATATTATCCAACATATACATTATCTTAATTAATTTTTACCTTTTTTCTCAACTAATTTATTAGAGTAATTTTTCTTTTTGTAGTAATCATAGCTCTGCAAATACTGCTCATGGAATAAATCACTTGATGGATAATGACGATTTTCATAGAAACATTTACTTGGCAAATATTTTTTCTGATAATTGAGGAGCTCAGCTTTAAAAATCATGCAATAACATTGCATAGTCATTCTAGACAAGCATAAAAAATACCTTTAAGTGAAACTATAGGAAGAATTTTACACAGCAGGAAATAATTAGCCAAACAGAAATATGGCTATAATGGGGAGATTAACACTTTCAACTGGTGAAAAGTTGTCCACGTTCTTTAATTTTTAGATATGCTCTAAGATCTTGCCTTATATCTCATCAAAAGAATCTTTAACCAGGTCTATCTGTACTTCTAAAGAAATTCTCTCTTTTGAAAAGGCTTGGCTTGCACAAGATTTTAGCTGAACAAATCCCATTAACAGCAATGAGAGCCCCTCTGGTAAATCCCCCATGCCCCAGAACGGAAACAACTGCATAAGTAATCTGCAAGTTTGTACTCCTCTGAAAATGTATAGACGTGAGATAGAAGGGAAACAGCTTCTTCTGTCACAGATGCATGATCATCTTAAAGTATCATGCACCCTCCTGGAGGGAAGGGAAGGGAGGGAAAGGAAGGGAAGGAGCAAAAGGACGGAAAAGAGAGGAAGGAGGGAAGGGAGGGAAGGGCAAGAAGAAGGGAGAAAACAGGGAAGCAAGGAAGGAAGATGGATGCACAGGAAAAGTAAAAGTATAACAAAACAAAGGTCACTACCAATAACTTGTACCAAATACACCTGCATTTTGTGTTCCAAAGGAATTCTCTGGGCTGCCTGGCCTCATCTTTTTTCTTTTGAAGTTCTTTCTGGAGTTGGCTCTTATCTAAGCAGTTCACGCATCCCTATTGAAATACTCAAAAATGGAGCAAGGTGTGAAGAGGAACAGAAGATTAAGCAAGACTGCAGAAAATACCCATTTATTCATCTTTCAAAGGCAGTAGAAAGGGAGTCGAGCACATCTTTATTCTTCTGTGAGAGGATGCTATTGTTCATCTTGTTCTAATTACAAAATTTTAACTTAAAAGGAAGAAAGAGAACACCCCTCTGACAGTGCACAGTACATATTTTCTGGAAATAATTCTTACAGAGATATATGCCAACCCTATGTATCCAAGAATGACCCAACAGTCACAAAGCAACACACAGAAGCATTTGATACAATCTACAAAGCTGCACTTCTTGATCTATTTTTGTTCCAGACAGATTAGAGAACTGCGTGGCAGAAGAAGAAAACACAGCTAATCTTTCGTGACTGCTAGACAGTGCTGCAGAAATGTAATTGCAGAACGAGAAACTCCATGAAAAGAATGCCATGCCATTTCCCACAATTCAAAATGAATCCAATTATTCCTTAATCACACTAAAGGGCATGTTCCTCAAGCACAAATAAAAAGAAAACTGTAAGAATTGGGTTTCCACTAAAAATCCATGCAATTTGTAGAGTGAATCTTTTCTTAAAAAATAAAAATATATCAAGAAAACAACGAAATTTTCACTCCTACAAGCCACGGGTCTACTAACATTGTCATCTCCTCCTTCCATCTCCATCCAAAAATACTAAACTTAGAAAACGCAATCATTCATATTAGTTTGACGTCTAAAGGACAGGGAAAGAAGGGCTGGTGTTGTCCGACTTGAGTAAGTCTGAGTTCATTGCTTTCCAAAGGACTCTTCTGCAAGTCTTTGATTCAGATAAAAGTGGCACTTTCATCTCTAGGTAAAGTGCTTGAAATGAGGAGAGCTACAAAGGGGCTGAGGACGTTAGCTCAGAATAAAGTACTTCTCTCTCCTTCAGTCTAGTAATTGAGTGTGACATCGACAGTTTTGAATCTTTCTTGTAGATGGTTGGGTTGGAAACAATAACATTGGTAGTTTTTAAAAGCCATGAAGTAAAGTTTTCATTAGCTATTGCACACCCAGCAATATCTCAGGACAATGTGCTTGTCTGCTCAGGCATTTCCAAAGTTTCCACAGACTTCAGATAGGTGGGATTTTTTTCCTTTCTCTTTCTCTTCCCACCCCCCGCACCCACAACAGACTGGACTAAGGACTCTAACACCAGCTGGGCTGCATCGTGAGGGTATAGATGTTATTATTTTAGCTGAATGATAGTTAGTTTCTTATTTCTGTTCCCCAATTCCTAGCAGATTCTCAGTCACATACTATTGTCCAGGGTTAGATCTGTCTTGTTTCTGCACTGGGCTGAAACACTGTTTATTTGCTCCTTCAATCAGAGCTGTTACGCCATGCACACAAAGTGTGAGATTCACAGAGCTGAATCCTGCTCCACGCTGGGGCTGTGTACCTTGTGCTTGTGAGCATTGCGCCTTCTTTTCCACAACAATCCAGTTCACATTAACAGGGAAGAATATAACCCTGGCTTTTGGTTTCATGCAGGCAAAACATCCACAGAGGAAGAGTCTTCTCCAACGACTCTTCACCTGAAGGTTAGTAGCATTCATTACCTTCCACTGACCATGTTTGCATGAGAGGAACAGTGAATAATAAACACCTCAGTTCTTTTCTGTCTCTGTTTGAGTCTGAATATCCTCCTTCAGAAAACCTGAATTGCAAGCCTATTCCATCAGCCTTAGTTTGGAGTCAATTTGTCTTCTACTGGGTACTCTTCTTCCATAATCATCTTCTGCAACCCCATTGAATCAGGACTTTGCCTATCAACTGCCTGGAGAACACATTTGTACTCCCATGGAATAAGTTGAGATAAGTTAATTTGTTTTTCAAAAATGAGAGGCTCTGTTATACAAGCTTTAGACAAAAGGTACCTGGTAGAGTTGCAGTCACCTTGCAGTAAGAACAATTTACCTTTTTATTGTTAAAATAAAGAAAACGACAGCACTGCAAAACTGAGAAAGAAGCTCTAAATTCACTCAGTAGAATCCAAAAGTGGAAGATTTTATCTACTTTTAGGTAGACAATGGTGCAACATAACTGGCTCCCTTCTATAATATGTGGGTGACAAATCTTGTGTTTTAATTGCTGCACAGCTCTTCTCACCTGTGTTTGTCTGTGCAGGACTGTAGCCCTATTCATAGCAGCCAACCCTAGTTTTCCAAGTGACTGCCCTGCACAGAACATGTTGCAATGTCTGGGCATGTTCAGAAGGGCCTTCAGGTCTCAGAAGAACTACTACACAAAAAACACCTTAGCCAAATTCCATAGCATTTGGTCTATCTCAGGTCACCATTGTGACTGTGCAGGTAAAGTACTTGATCACTACTGTCCTATAAAAACAATCACAAGCTGCTGATGTTTGGCAGTGCTTGTATCTGTTAATAAAGGCTCTTTTTATTTATTCTTACAGATATGACCCACCCCAGTGGAGAGGGATGAGAAATCACCATGGTCCTTTCTGAAGTTTGAACTCCATTTTACTCTGGAGTAGAGAAGGTTTTGATAGGAAGATGGTTTGTTGATAGAGATAGCTCATCTGTAATAGGTATCACTGGAGTTTCACTTACATCCCTGCCCATGCAGCATAGCTGCCCTAATATCAAAACCTCCTACCTTAAAATGGAGGTTTCCTATTTACTTTCCAAACCACCCTTTCTTTAAAATGCTTTTTAAAAGCTAATACAAAACAACTTAATGAGCTCTGTGACACCAACATAAACCCCTGTCTTCTGTAGGAATAATATCAAATATAATTATAAGTAACTACTATCCCACACACATTCTGAATTCAGAACAAAATTCTTTAACACAAAATTTCATTGGAAACAATTTAAAAACATGAGATATATTTAAGTATCTATACTATGATAGTGCCTGGAGGCCCTAACTGAGATAGGGATCTTGCTGTGATATACTTTGTAGAAACACATGGTAGGAGACAGTTGCCTCAGTTTACAGTCTAGCTGAACAGGGTGGCAGCAAATGAAAAGGGGAACAGATTAAACAATTTGACCCTGCTCAGTAGCTCTGCAGTAAACGGGACCCAGCTCCCTTGATTCCTCTTTCAGCTGCTACTCTTTGGCCCCCATTGCCTTTGCAGTGCAAGAAGGGACAGACTGTCGGGATGGAAACATCCACAAGCATCTCTACATGACCAAGTCAGTGATGTACATTACATGAGCAAATGTGTATACACTTAGGGTTCTGAAACTTGTACCTACAATCCCAAAAATATTTGCTTGGACTATAGAGGAATTCAACATTTCTCTTAATGTGGCAGCCTAGTCAAATATCTTAAAAGGTAAACACTAATCAGGTTAGAACTAAATTGAAGAAATATTATCAAAATCATACACAAACACAGAACACCTGGGAGAGCTTTCAAGCCCAAGGTGTTAAACAGAACATGACATCAACATAGAAAATGAACATTTCCAAATTTCACCACCCAGTTCCTATCCAAGAGAACATTTCTAGCCAGCTAAAACTTTCCATTCTCAAACACGTGATTAGCCCCAAATTCTAACATCAAGCATGTCCCAAAAGGATATAAATAAAGCAGTACAACAGTTACTGGCCCACACAGCAGCTGGACCAGATGGCATCTCTATACGTGTTTAAACAATACAATGTAATACTGTATTAACACATCTACTCGCATAAGTATATGTAGAGATACAAGACAATAACAATAATTGACATTAATCCTGAGGAAATCAGCATGGGAAATAACTTGCCTTCTAGAGGCTAGCAAGAGCCCTCAACAGTGATAGCAAAATATTATTATATATCTGTGATAAGAGATTTCTACCTCTTTGTCTGACATTACTCTCATTGACTTGCTAAGTGTTGCTTACCAGTGTGCCACCAACATCAATATTAAGGAGTTGTTAAATATTCTACATTATTTATAGTATGAAAATATGAATAGCTTCTCAGTCTTGAATCCACTAAGCTCTATAGAGTCTCCTCAAAGTATTTACGTTACCCTTCAGAAATGATAACGCTTTGGTTTGGAGGTTGAACACAGCTCTTAACAGTATTTCAAAACTGCAGCCTCTAGCTTGCTACCTCCCCACCTCTGATTTACCAGAGAGAGATGTCCATCAGCTCTCTCCTCCATGACATTGCCTTTGGAGCCACCCGCACGGACCCTGGTATGACCATCGGACGGTCCTCCTGCGGGCCTGTCCCAGGTGATGTTTTTCTGACACTTCCTTCCTTTTCTCCAGAAGAACCAACTGGCAGGCATCTGCCTTGCACCAAGGGCATGCAGGTGTCTCCTGAGCACGCAACATTTTTGGACAAATTAAGGAAGTAAACAAAGTGAGGGAATTAGGAAAGAGAGCTACACAATTTTCTTGCCTTTCTAAAGCCAGTAGGAGAAAAGTACCTTTTATTCCACTGTGATAGCCCAGTCAACTCCACCATACATAGTATTTTTTTCCTAATATGTCAATATCCAGCTGAACTCATAAATCTCTTGTCTTGTCTAATGAAGATTTCTGACATGCCAAAGTTAGCTGCTGGCTCAAAATATCTCACAAGAAGATCTAATCCTATAGATTTCAAATTGAAAAGAATTTATAGCAGCTCCTCCACAAGTTGTCCTGCCCTCCTTCCAAGAGCTAGCTTCTAACTCCATAAAACCCTCTTCTGCCTTTATCACCCACCCCCTACCCTGCCTCTGAGGCACAGGACTTGCCGAACTTGTTCAGTGGCCATAATTCAGTTGGATGCCTGAACTCTTAAATAAAAATTTTCAAGACAGTAAGTAAAAAGAATAGAAATAAGTCAAAAACCTGAAACATCAAAAGCTCATCTGGTTTCCAGATTTAAGGTGTCAGGCCTTGCACTTTGACTTTCCTCCATCACGTTTCAGGAGAAGAAGGGGAACACCATTCACACCCACACTAATAAAAAGCTGAGAACATAAACAAAATTCATTTTTCAAAATCCCCAAACACTTTAGCTCTTAATTCAAAGTTTTGTCTGTTTGCTTGCTTAAATTGTGAGATTTTTACTCAGAAAATCTGAGTAAAAGGTGTTGGGTTTGAGGGTTTGGGGCTTTTTTTTTCAGAATCCCCTGTTGAAAATAAATTCTCTTTTCCAACCAGTCGTGCCTGCCAACTAGGTGTGCCATCAATTCAATGGCAAATTTGTGACAGACCATCTTGTTGAAATTTTGGCAGCGCACTGCTACATGTGAGCATTCACAGAACACCAGTGTTTTCTAGGCTCCCTGCCAAATGAATGCTTGGGAGAATGTATGTATATACTGTATTCCTGCAGTCTTCAAAGGATTAGCTTTGAATTACCTGAATTGTTTTGAGTTTGAGACATCATTAGGTTATATTAAATTACAAAATATGTAAAAATAAGAGCCTGTGCTTGCTTGAACTAGCAACTCTGCCACTTTTACCTTTGTGACTTATCTGTGATGACATTTTCTTTTTTGTGCTTTTCTATTTAACAATTCTTCCAGGAGTTGCTTTTCTTTTTTCTCAGACTTGATTTTCAGCTCCATTGTTTTGCATTTTGCTTGGCTGCATAAAAGGTGCGTACATCCCTTGCACTCTTTGTGAATGGGATTTTTTCCAAACATTTTTTATTTTGGGTCTTCCCAACATTTTTTTTTTAAGGCTTTTTCATCATCCTTCTTTTTCAATCCAATCTATTTGCTACCACCCGGGCATGTCACCTCAGCCTCCTCCTCCTCTCCTTTCCATTTTTATCCTTCTCCCACTATTGCCTCCATTTCCCCATTTATATTATCACCATCCTTCTCTAACACCAGCTTCTTGGAGCAACACATCAATTTTACCTCCAGGAAGCTGAACTAAAACTAGAAATAAATTGGTTTGAATATTTCTTTTTTCTTGAATAGGAGCTGAGCCTACATAACTATTTTGAAATGTTATTGAGCTCAAAACAGTATCAAACCAGAATGCTTTCTGTTGCCACAGAATCCAAACTGAAACTGAACCAAAAGATGCACTGGTTTAATTGCCTGCCCACATACATATCTGAAATGCTTGCCTACCCTCAGTCCCCACTCTCACATGCCACCACTGCTATTATTTTTTGCCATTCTGTCATCCCTCATCTCATACCTGCTGCTCTTCTCTCTCCTTACCCACAGCCACTGCTGTCTCTGGAGTGCACCTCTTTCTTATCTTCCACATTTCAGTCCCTCTAGACCATGACTCTCACACAGACAAGGATGTCTCCATGTCTAATGCTGCTTCTGCCAACAGCCAGTCCTACTTCAATCCTCGCTGAGACCTTCTCTGCTTCCATTTCTAACTGTTCCTCTTTTCCCAGTCTTCCTCCTTTGAATGGGACTGCCAATGAGTTATTTTTACTTCTCTCCCTCTATGTTTCTACTGCCTACATCAGTTTTCCATCTTCACCAAAGATCCCCCAAACTCTGCTCTTCTTCTCTGTTATTTCCAGGTCTCTTTCAACACCATCCACCAGTCTCTCAGAAATGCACACTGCCACCCACTTTTTTCCAGGACTTCCAATTCTTTTTTCGGCCAGTGAGGAAAATTGTCAGCTCTGACAGTATCTCTGAGCTCTTTTTCTCTTTCCTTCACTCAGACAGGACATTAACTCTGGCTGGGTTGTATATAGCTACAAGGCAATCGTCTTCCCTTCTTTCCCTTCTCCTTAAAACAACAGAGCAGGTTCATGATCTGAACTAGTTGTGCCAGAAGAAACACTGCGCTGCTCAGGTAGCACCTTCTGTCTGTCCATGCAGCAGCCCCCCATATTTTTTCACCAATAAGTCCTATGACACCTTCCCTCCCCTCCCCTCCCCTCCCCTCCCCTTCCCTTCCCTTCCCTTCCCTTCCCTTCCCTTCCCTTCCCTTCCCTTCCCTTCCTTTTTCTTGCAGTATTTCCAAAATGTGTATCTTCTTTTTCTCTAGCTATCACACATATCTATCCAGACTGATGCTTTAAAAGTCATCTCTTTCATTTTTAGAGGAAGGTTCTTCATGGATTATCCCCTGGTCTTCTACCATCTCTCACTCTGCACCAAGACTAAGACTCTTAAGAGGCACCCACCCATAAAATATTCCACTAGGCAGGTTGAAAGGTTCTCAAAATGAATTTTCAAACACATTCATGCTTTGCTTTCCACTCTCCCAGATGCTCAGGAGCCACTCTCTGTAAATATCTACAAAACAATTCATTATCTTCCTTTAACACTCTCTTTAGAGCCCTCCTTTTCTGGGATGCCTACAAAAGACTTGACAACATTTAGACTTCTGGTATGCTGAGGTCACTGCCTATGATGCTGACTAATATTTTCTGTGTTTCCTGGTGTTCCTCCATCTGCCTGTCTCCATCTGTTGTTTCCTTGCTTATCCTTGTAAGCTGCTCAGAGGAGGGACCAACTTGCTGTTCCCTGCTTGTGCAGCGGCTGCAGCCCGGGGTCCCCAGCCGAGGCTCGTGCCCATAGGTGCTCTGATCCCACAGACCGCACGCGATAACCAGGCCCATACCTCGCTGAGGATCTTCCTACATGCTGTACTGAGGGTTTTGGTCAGGATGCCCTCGGGCTGACTGTTGGCTTAGGCAATCTTTTACCTCTGGTGCCTTATGTTCAAACATTGCTTATCTTCACCGGTGGAAGTTATTTTGTTGACCTCACTTAGTCAGTACCACAAAACACCGAACAATTTGGCAGAATAAGGTTCACTCTGTGGTATAGCTTTCCCACAGCATGTGTCTGTCTCAGGGCCAGCTTTGCTAGTCCATCCATTTAATTCACTCAGAAAATTACATTGAGAAGGTAGGACATAAAGAGACCCATTTGCCCGTTGCACTAATCTAAGCCTTTTTATTTGCTGCAGTATAAGTAGGGACCAGTGAAGAAAAGATGATTTAGCATAAAAACCTGCCCAGCATGCTGATATGAAAACTATGAATAGATCAGTGTTAGACGTGCAGGACAGGTCATGACAGTGTAATAGCTGTCAGAGAGGAGGCTGCTAATACCTCAGCTGAACTAAATGAATTCTCCCCAGGTCTCTCTCTGAAAAGTTAAAGACACAAACTAGAATTCTAACAATAAATGCAAAATTTGACCAGCTTGCCCCAGAGTGGGTTATGCAGGAGGGTGATGGCATGGATGCAAGTGAGAAGAGCACTAGGATGCAAGGCTAACATTGAAAGAGGGCAGAAGCACACAGCTGGTGCCCTTTCTTCATGGGATGGCAAACGCTGATAAAGTTTTGATGTCCTAAATTGAATTACCAGAAATCCAAACATGAGCATATTGTATTAGACTCCTAGCGTCTGCTGCCTCCAATGAAGGGGCAAAAGTTATTTAATTTTTTTGACAATTGGACTCCAGAAATCCCAGATTTCTAAAGATATGATGCAGAGGATCCTTTAGTTGGAAGAAATCATGTCCTGGTCTATAAGAAAATGATGAAAATACAAGTAAACAAATAAGCATTTACCGTGGGACAAATGAGACCATACTCTCACCTCCATTTATCATAGAACCATAGAATAGTTTGGGTTGGAAGGGACCTCTAAAGGTCATCTAGTCCAACCCCCCTGCCATGGACAGGGACATCTTCAACTCAAGCAGGTTGCTCAGAGCCCCAGCCAAGCTGACCTTGAATGTTTCCAGGGATGGGGCATCCACCACCTCTCCGGGCAACCTGTGCCAGTGTTTCACCACCCTCAGCGTAAAAAATTTCTTCCTTCTATCTAGTCTAAATCTACCCCCCTTTAGTTTAAAGCCATTCCCCCTTGTCCTGTCGCAACAGGCCCCACTAAAAAGTTTGCCGTCATCTTTCTTATAAGCCCCCTTTAAGTACTGAGAGGCTGCAAGAAGGTCTCCCCGAAGCCTTCTCTTCTCTAGGCTGAACAACCCCAACTCTCTCAGCCTTTCTTCATAGGAGAGGTGTTCCATCCCCCTGATCATTTTCGTGGGCCTCCTCTGGGCCACTCCAACAGGTCCGTGTCTGTCTTATGCTGAGGGCTCCAGAGCTGGACGCAGTACTCCAGGTGGGGTCTCCCCAGAGCAGAGCAGAGGGGCAGAATCACCTCCCTCAACCTGCTGGCCACACTTCTTTGGATGCAGCCCAGGACATGGTTGGCCTTCTGGGCTGCAAGCGCACATTGCTGGCTCATGTCCAGCTTTTCATCCACCAGTACCCCCAAGTCCTTCTCGGCAGGGCTGCTCTCAATCCCTTCATCCCCCAGCCTGTATTGATACAGGGGGTTGCCCCAACCCAGGTGCAGGACCTTGCACTTGGCCTTGTTAAACCTCATGAGGTTCACACAGGCCCACTTCTCAAGCTTGTCCAAGTCCCTCTGGATGGCATCCCGTCCCTCTGGCATGTTGACCGCACCACTCGGCTTGGTGTCATCTGCAAACTTGCTGAGGGTGCGCTTGATCCCACTCTCTAGGTCACTGATGAAGATATTAAACAGTACTGGTCCCAATACAGACCCCTGCGGGACGCCACTCATCACCAGTCTCCATCTGGACATTGAGCCATTGACCACTACCCTCTGGATGCGACTATCTAACCAATTCCTCACCCACCGGACTTAGCAGTGTTCAATAGTTTTCACACATGTGCTCCCTGTCCACAATATCATGGCAATAGCACAGCTATACAGCTTCCTACCTCATTCAAACTGAGCCTGCATCCATCCTGATGACATTTAACATAATATTTTTGATTACCATCTCATATGGCAAACTGTTTAATTTGCGGCTCACTAAATGCAATCTCTTTAACCTTATAAAGCCAAGCACTATTCTGTTCTCATTCAAATCCTCCTTAAGAATTCATTCCTTTGAGGCTCACACATTTAACAGGTGAAAAATTACAAGAGAGAGAAAACAAAATGTCTAACTGAACTCCCTCCTCTGAGTTTCTCGTGGCATGTCAGAGAATCCCTGAAAATAAGACTGCAGAGGCCTTTGAGAGGACAGCAAGTCCTTTGGCCCAATTCAGCTGTGTATCAAACTTTCTTCTTAAAACTTCCCCATTGCAGTGCTTAGCTCTCAAGATAGCAGAAAAAATGTTCTGTCTTCTTGTTACAGTGTTAGGGCTTTCTTCATTGTTACAGAGGGCAGAGTATAATTTCAGTCCATGAAAATAGAGCTATCACCAGTAGATTATGTAAGTATCTGTGCTTTCCAAGCACCTCCTTTCCATTAGGAGGGATGACATTCTTCAATTTCATCATGATTTTTCTCCTACATTAACTAATGCTCAGGTAGATACTAACGCTTTTATCTCTTGAACCTGTTTAGACAGACTTTCAGTCCCTCATTCATATTATTTTCAACTGGAATACGCAAGTTTTCCAAATCTAGAAGCATTTGGAAATGTAAGTAATGCTGTTTGTCCTTACTTCTAAACAGAGAAGACAAATGCTAAATAAGACCTAGATAACACAGAACTCTTACTTCTCAGTTATTTAGTACGTAGTTCATAAATTCCTTAAAGCTATAGTTCAAGACTTTGCAAATAATAAAATGAGGGGCTTAAAATATTTTCATTCTTAAGCTTCTCACTACATACATTTTACAAAAGCACCTAGCCAATCTATAAAATCAAGACTCTTCTAAAGGTTTCAGGTTAGACGTCCCAAAATGGGGACATCCAAAACTACTTGTCATCACTGCTATATTTTTAGGACCTTATTATGCCTTCAAATTAAGTTAATGTACCTTTATGTCTTATTATTTAGACTTCATCAAAAGCTTCTGCTAAAGGGCAGCAGTTCTATCCATTTAAGAATAGCATTCCAAGGTATTTAAGGCTTTCTGCAAGGAACCCTTCAGGAGTGAAAAATAGGAGAAAACAAATAAAAGAGTGAGAAAACAAGATGTCCAGATGAAGTCCTTCCTCTGGGTATCTTGTGGCATCTTGTACAGTTGAAGAAAATAAGGCCCTGTGTGGTCTTGGGAGGAAAGTTAGTCCAATGCCATCCTAGGAGCTGCAGGGCACAGGCAAGCTGATTTATTGTATTGCTGAAGTACAGTCAGGATCAGGATGCAAAACAGAATTCCTGATCTTTACATAGTTTGGTGTAGGGTTTTCAATTCTTTTCATCATGCTCATTTTGCATTATTTTATGACGTCCATTTTTTGGACATTAGCCCAAACGGTTTGCTAATATTCAGGGTTTCTGAGGAAGGGACATTGGTGACAGCTTGTTTCATACAGATGTAATTGTGAGGGATGGACACAAAGTCCTCCTTCCCTCTACACACTGGGGATCGCATGGGAGGCCAACTACAGCCTCAGCTCAAGGCCCACTGTGGGCAGAAGGGCCTCCAGAAGCACTCACCTGGGGCCACAGTCCCAGCAGTTCCCTTTTTGGCTTCTTGGTCTTCTGTTCCTATTTACCTTCTATCTCTTTCTTGGTGGCCAGAGAAACTTAAGCTCTTCACCCCAGTGAAACTGGGGAGAGGTCTGTGCTCCCAGAGCTCAGGGAAAACCCATTCAACCACATGGTCTCAGCTCCTCTTCCAGTTTTGCCAAGCTGTTTGGTGATTTAAGCATCAGTTCTAATAGCACCTTCTGGCATTAAGCAAAGGGAAATTTAAGGGCTCTTACACTTGGATTGAAAGGAAAGCAGGCAGCACTCCATCCAGACACTGACCAGAAAGCAAACACGTGCTCCCTGGAAGACCTCCAGCCTCCACTTACCCCAGAGCTGTTCCAAGAAGAGCTATGTCAGAGCTCAGATCCAGAATTCAAATTGTATCTAATTATAATCAAGCAACATTATTGTTGAAAACTTATTCCAACTACATTTGGAAGATTTGTGAGGTAGCCAAAGCCTCCCTGAATGTCTTCAGAGAATTTTGGCTCAGCAAGGGGGTCAAAAAACAAAACCTTGTATAACAGCTCACCATTTGTTCTGCACTTTTAAATTCTGCCTCGGCACAGGGAGGGGAGTGACACAAAGAGATGAGGATTTGAACTCACAGCCTCAGAGTATACCAGCATTTTTTTCTTGCTTGATTGTGTACTAAAACTGCCTGTAAAGTCAATAACTTCCTATGGCTTCACAGCAAAGTGGAAAGATTAAAAAGAGCCATGGTCCTTTGAAGATGTGGAAGGCAGTAAGTGAGCAGGCTGAATCCTCTTTGGATTTGAAAGTCTATGCAGTGCTAACAGTTCTGCTTTAAGGTGTCAAAATTGCCTTAAATCTTTACCTTTGTTATATCCTGCTGCTACAGACATATAATAGAATAGGCCTGACTATTCCAAACCATTTAGACAGCATCATTTTTCTTTCAACTTTTTTTGAAATACAGCTGATTAGCACCTTTTTTTTATTTGCTTGTTTGTTTAATGTGCAAACACTTTTAATTACTTTAACGAGAACAGCATGGCAATGTAGCTTACAGCGTGTAACTGCACCAGATTTTACTGTGGTTGGTAGTAACTCATAAATATGAAGTTCCAAACCAAACAAAATACTTAGACCTCTGTCTCTTCGTTAGGCTACGAACCTTCCACCAAACTCAGTGTAAAGTCAGGAGTCTAAGAAGGACTTAAGAGCAGAAATAGTTTGCTACTCTGTGCCTGGAAAATCCAGCTAGTGTATTTTAAAAGAGAAGGAAAAAAACAGAAGGAGCGGGGAGCAGGAGGCATGGCACAGAGGGAGACATGTCCCGTGCCACCTTGGGCAGGGACTTGGTCTAGGCTTGCACAGTAACAGTTCCTATCACACCAAAACTCCTCTGTCTGGGCGTTGGCACCCTGTCCCCAGAGTTGCAACCCCAGGAGCTCCCAGAAAAGCAGAGCAAAGCTGAGGCCCCACTGCGGCATGAGCAAACGGCCCAAGGCAGGCTGAGAGCTGAGTAGAAAGCACCTTCTGAAATGGTTTCTCCACTTCACCAGACTGGGTGCTTAGCCCTTCTCTCATTTTGGTGCAAAGTCAGACAGGTTAGTTAGACCATCACCAAGGACCTAAAGCAGTCTGTTAGATTTCAGGCTGAATAAAGGGGAGTGCGAGATGGTAACTAATAGCTGAAGGATGGCTTAAGGAGCCCTTCCTTACTGCCTCCTCGCTGAGGAAGTGACTGTCCGCTCTTCAGCCTGGACCAGAGGCCAGCCAAGCAGCTAGTCAAGTCAATCTCTGGACTCAGTACCAAGCCAGACATGCACTACAGACATCATAGGCTTTTGTCCCCTTGGGCATCATTTCTGCAGTGACAGCGTCACCACCTTTCTCTCCCCTTTGTCCTCTTTTTTGTAAGAGTTTTTCACAGAGCTGGTGAGCGAGGCTTTTAAACTACAGTAATATAGTTGCTATTAGTATTAATAAAAATGATTACTACATACTCATTTGTTATATTCAAATAACAACATGCGTGGTCCGTTTCAATGATCTAGTTTCCTCCCATCACAGACATCCCTGGGCTGGTCCTATGAATTTTTCAGCCTCCTACTATAGCACCATAAAGAGCTATTCTGGGCTCCATAGACACATTCTTGATATCTGGTATCTTCCTTAAGAAACCCCCACTGTCTCATGGGGATTGTTGAATTAGTTTGAGGTATAGCTTGAGTGTTGCCCCTGAGCAGACTCCCATAAGTTTCTATCACAGATTAAACTGTGCTTTAAGCTCCAGGCAGCTAACTTAATGGAGGGCAGGGGATGGTAGATTGAAGCTCAAGTGTAGCTGACCTTCCAGCTCATAAAGCAGTGAAGACTTGACTATCCTGTGCTAATACAAACGCTCCTGCTGACAGCACACAACTGGAGCTGCTGGCATATGGCTGGAGAGGCAGGGGATGGCTTGGCTTGGGGTGCTGACAGGGTCCCTGTGCCTTTCTGACCCTCCCCATCACATTGCGCAGGCATCTGAGCTGCACAGCAGTCAGTTCCTGAGCCGCCGCAGGTAAAGGTGCACTTTCTGGGCTAAATCATCACCAGTTTTAGCTTGTCTTAAGCATGGAGTTGTTAATTATTTATATTAAGCCTTTCTTATTCCTTGGTCTGAGCTTTGAGTTAAATTGTCTTGAAATGGTACAGCTTCAGTGCAGCTACTCGAGCTAGCACTGTAATGAAGATGAACCTATGGCAAAACTTGAAATGTTTTGCACGGAGACAGAGAATTTAACAGCTCTCATATAAATGTAACTATTTAACAGTTACCATATAAATTTTTCCTTCTAACTTTTTTAATGGGTTTCTTATTTCTTTAAGACTTACACAACTCACTGGCTCTCTTCAGCCTCCTGTCTGTCTGTCTGTGAGTCTGTTTCTGCTCCTCAGTAACTTTTAAACATACTGAGTAACTTCAAACAAATTTGAAAATTGCATAAATGTCTCTGGGACTTGGCAGGCAACTTAAGAGAGATCTTCTGGAAGTCCCAACCAAGAAACAGACTGAAATAAGAGTTCAATTTTTAATAGAAACCAGCAGACCTAAGTGCAAAACAAAAATTCAAACTTTGTAACTTCTGCTTTTTATGGAATTACTTGCTAGCATTACAAGTGACACACATTGGGATACATGAGGAAAGATTAACAAGCGTTAAGCATCTTGTTAAGCACATGGAGCTTGACAAAGCAGCAAGCAGAGGGCAGGATGTGATAACCACATGCAAGTATCTAAAGCATTCAAATAACAGTGCAAGAGAGAAATCATAATCACTGTGGCTCATGGCTGGCCAAGTATGAACTCTTAATGGCAATCTACATAAACTGCCACACCCCTCTGTGAAGCTGTCAGTCTCAGTAGAGAAGCACACGTTTCACACAAGCAGGAGAGAAGCCCAGCATAACAGCTAGTGCCAGTGCTAAAATTCACATCTGAAAGGGATCGGAATGACCAGAAACTTCTGGTCACTCTGTCAGACCAGGTCTAAAATCTGCTCACTCTGTGAGACATCCCTCCTTCACCCTAAAAATCTCATCTACAAAACCAAATTAATTTGGTTCCTGAGACTGTGAGGAAAACCCAAGATAAGCAGTCAAATGCCACAGACAGATGTGGTATAAAACCTTGAAAGCACAGAAAGTGACTGCTTCAACCTTCCTAGTGCGTGGTCCTCTCAGCTCTGTGACTTACTCCTGAGATGTAAAGCCAAGCCTCTCAGTCCTGTCCTGAACACTAGTTTTGATTCATAAAATACCCTCAAACCTAACAGACAACATGTTGCACATACAAAATTTTCTCACCCACTCCCACTCCTCACCAGATTTATTCTCTTCAAATAGTTCTGCCCGAGTTCCACTCCAGGCATCTGCACGCTAGCCTTGTTTTGTCTGCCTGAGGTTAACTTTCTTAGTGCTCTCTAGTCTTCATTCAGTCCAGGAATATAATCCCCAGGGATTTCAGGATTTCTTTGCTATAGTGGCATTTCCAGTTTCTCACTGTGGAAGAAATATTGATGTGAGTTCCTTGAAACCCTTTCCCTATGAAGTGTCAATAATTACCATCTTGGCATGCAGAAAGGAGACTTTGGCACATTGCCCAGTAACATCAAACAGGTCTGGAATAGTCACAAGAGCTCAGCTTTCTGTAACAGTACCTGACATGATTGTAAGAAATCACATAATTGACTTCTAGGAATTTGAAGAAAAGATATATTCCTTGATTAATTTTGATCAGCAACATAAGACCTATCCTTTTGATACTGGGTTACCAGAATTCAAACATAAATTATGACTTCTTTCACTACCCATTTAACTGCTGTTTCAGTTATGAAAGCATGTTTTTCCTATTGGTTATGTTCACAAAAAAATGCCCTGACCAGAGCATTCTTGATTTAACTTTATAGTTCTACGTATTATAAGGTTTTGACTAAAGTTGCACAATACATTCCTCAAACTCAGAGATTTTGTCTGAATGTTTTTTCCCATTTTGAGTTTCACAAAAACCCCAAATGCAAGAATACTTAAATAAAAATACTTAAAAAAAAAAAATAAAAGAAAAAAGCAACTATCAACATTAAAACTGATTGTAAACTACAGGAATCATTTGATCTAAGCCATACCAAAATGGTATATGCCAGTGCACACCATTTGGCCCAAAGTTCCTCTGAGAGGCACAAGAACCTGAGTTAACCTGACCTCATTAGAAGGGCCAAACATTCAGCATACCTCACTTCTTATCTATGCACCCATTGAGGCCTGAATTGCATCCTTATTAAAAGTTCTTTAAACACCGACATATTCACCATCCCAAGGGAAAGCAGTTTATCCCACTTATTTCAGCACCAATTCAGAGTAATCAGGTAGGAAAATCCTGTGTTCAAGCAATCCATGCTGAAATCAAACTGTCAAATATACCCCAGAAACTATATCTCTCCGTTCCTCAGTGTCAAAATGGCTTTGCTCTTCCTTTTATGTTTGCCTTTACTTGCTCTATGCATCTATTTTTATTTCTGTTTTCTCAATATATCAATTTCTAAGATCATAATGTAATCACTGAGCGCATAAAAATTATTCGAAACTCCATAACTGCAGCTTGACCAATGTGTTAGGCTGGAGACTGTATAACATGCCAGAAACACAGAGGACATGAAGTAAGAAGAGTCAATGCAAACTAGTTAACAATAACTCTATCATTTTGTATGGCACTGAAATACTAAATGAGAAAGAGATCTGGCCATAACCACTGGTCAACTGGAAGGAGGTTTTTTCCACCTTAAGACCTCTCTAACAGCAGCTAGAGCAACTGGTGAAAAAAAGAATCCTATTTTTTAGACTGACCCATGAACTGTGCTGAATATATTATTTATGATATTTCTTCTTTATGGTTGTTATAGTAATTCCACACCAAATCCCAAGATTCATTCAAACTCCACAAGGACACAAAACTTCCTGCTGCTAGCACTTAATCAGCCCTAAAATAGACATTATAAACCTACAGCTCAACTAGAATAATCAGCAAGGAGGCAAAGAACTGCAAGAGGATGCTGCAAGAAAAAGCAAGCAGAGCTGAAAACTGCTCTATGACCCTCTGTGATGCCCCCTCCCATGGCCCTTATCAAGTGATTTCTCTTCTTCTTTGCCCAGTTTACGCATCCTCCCATACACAATTCAGTAAACACACAAAAGCCAAATATGTAAATGCACAACTGAAAACAAAGGGCTACCAGAAAGTAAGAAATCCCCAGCTGGCACAAATTATCATTGCTTGACTGAAGTCAGCACTGGTGGATGAGCCAACTCTATATTTCTACTGTAACAGTCAGGTGGTCCTGGGATCCCACAACACCCTTTCCTATTTCTACTCATTTCATTGCTATCGTAGCTTCACCAAACCCTTCCCAAAAAAAGCTGTTATTGTTATTGTAAAACACTACTTAATAACAATATCTTAATAAAAATGTCTTAACAAAGAGCACTTGGGATATACACTTTGTCACCTATTACATTGTACGGGGTGGTAGGATGGAGACACACACGCCATTCTGACTGCCAACCTTATCAGCCAGCCATGAATGTTGTGCTACATGGCTCATACACACTCATTAGGTAAATGGTTGTCAGTGAATCCTAAAGATCAAAACAGAAGATGCAAGATAAAAATCTGTATATATAAATAAACTGGAGATCAGACACACAGGACATTACAAGAAAACTGGTTTCCATCTAGCGGAGATGGATTTGAAGTTGAATTTGTTTGTGTTACAGAAGAGTTACAGAGATCTGAGAAAAGTATTACTATACTTACCATGACTAGCAAACAACTCTACTCTTTAAAATGTTTTTTAGAGTGTTACTATCTCGCTCCCCCTCCTGTTTTCTTCCTCAGTTTTTACAAGAAAGACTCTACCCCAGTCAAGAGGGAAATGTTTTGAGGTAGCGATTAGATATTTTCCCCTAAAGCAGTTAGCACAATTGATTCTTCATATATCAGGATTACTCAGCAGTTTTTTCAGCAGGAAGCTAAACTCTAAAAGCTCTCTGGTCAGAAGCAAGTCTCACAGCCTTCGATCTTTGCATTTCCCAGTCTATCTGAGTCAACCTGTATAATACGAAGGAACGCACTAACAGAGATGTGCCAAACACCAGTAACTGATGGACAATCAGAAACAAAACAAATGGCTGTGCCAGTGTATGTGAAGCCTGTGCATTGCTCCATTTTTTTATCTGGAGCTGGGACAAGACTTGCAGTGCAAGTGCAGGTGGGTACAGATGATTCCCATCCTTTATGGGCAGTGGTTCCTAGTCTGGTTCCTAGATACTCTGATTTTCAGACTCTGGGGTCATAGAGATTATTTCCATCTTTAAAGTACATTTTTAGTTACGCCCAGGGCTGAAAGGGGGCTGGGAACTCAAGGGGAAAAAAGGTTGTCTGAATCCTGACATGGAAGTACCATCTCTCAGGGTAAAGAAATCTTTCTGAACATACTCATTCCTATTTCTGTCTCTCTGAGGAGGGTATCTGCCAGGGAGGCAGTGTAAGTGGCCTATTCACAAGCCCAGAAGCATCCTTTAAAAAATTCACAGTCAAAAAAGACCTATTAATTAATTGAGGATTTGGCGGTAGAAGTGGAAGCACTCTGCAGGATTCGGGTACACTGTGGAACGATACAAACATATGATATGGCAGAAACACATACATGTATAGTCTAGACAACAGGCCATGTCGGCCCCAACTGGGAGGCCACAAAACAAGAACATTTCTAGAGGTAGACCCTGCCATCATAGACTTGTCTACCAAAAAGCAAGCTCCACCGAGACTCCCCAAGCCGATTTCTACCCAAATCGCCTGCGTCAGGCCTCCTTTTATCTGTCCAACCACCAGCCATTAGCAATATCGCTGTCTCTCTTCAGAGCTGTCCCTGCTTGCTGTCCCTCTCTCTGCTGTGGTCCAGAAACTCCCCGACATTTCTGTGTTGACCTCCACTTTCATCTGTCATTTTCATCAGGAGTGAAGACTATTGTTCTTGGGACTGATCTACTCACATGAGCTGTGTCTAAACTATTATTTCTGTATCCATTTATTTTTTATAGAAACCAATATTTCTACACAGTCCAACAACCTAGTCTTCATAAAATTCTACCAGGATAAAAAATGCTTATGTGGGTTTTAGCTTATTCACATATCTTTATCCGCAGCTCTATTGGCATGCAAAACATGAGTGGATGAATCCTTACTGCTGTAAGTATATTTTCTTCCACAGTACGGTCCTTTTTTTTCATTTCTTTCATTCATTTCTTTAAAAAAAATCCCCTTCTTGATACCAGCTTCAGGTCACCTCTGTTAATCCAGTGTCAACTCCATTATTGCCAATTACCTTACAAAAACTAGATTTTAGCATGAGAAATAGAAATATTCATCATGTCATTTTATAACCCACCAAGTGCTTATTCAGGCTAAAGCACTGATTTCAAAATCACAGCAAGCAACTAAGACATAATTAAACTTTTATCCCTGCAGATTTTGAGAGATATATATTTCCCTTTTTTTAAAAAAAAAAAAAAAGAAAAGAAATAAAATAGACACCTGTAGTGGGATGTTTCAGTTTCATTTGATGTAAGAGCAGGAAGAAATATTTTCTTACAAGTACTAGACATGAGAGAGAAAAAAATTAAGATGGCAAACAAGCTTTGTGTTGAGATTTTTGCAATCAAGGTTTTATTTTGCCTAACACCTTGATATTTTTGCACACCTCGTTTCATTTTCCCACTTCTACATTAGAGTAAGAACAGAATTGACCTGCCTCTGCATAAAATAGAAGTTTTCCCTCTGGGACCAAGTTAGTGAAATATATCTATCCCTTTTCCAGCACAGTGGTAAGCTGCATAAATACCACTTTATTATTCCTGAGCCACCTGTGACCTTTTCCATGCTGCAAACAGCACCAGTTGGTGAAATGAGCACCTTGGATAACCATTCGAGACAATCATTTCGTCCATGTTTATAAGTAGACTTTTCAAGATCCCTTAGCCTAGATCTCGTGGAAAACGCAGACAGAAGCCAGGTACCAGGAAACCGCTTCAAGGGTGCCTATAAGCAGTATGTTACCAAGTCCATCAGTCAACGGCTTCCAAAGCCAGTTACAGGTACTTCCATTCTGCCCTTCACAGCCCCAGCTCCACTGATAATCTGCCCTGGGTCACCTCCCAGACAAAAATGCATGGGGTTTTTTTCTGCCAAGGTCTTGATACCTTACTGCAGCCTTCAAATGCAAAACCCATGCAAACAAGGTCAGTGGTGGCCTCTGCAAGTCCGAGCATCACTTACGCAGTACAAACAGGACCTTTAAGCATAAACTAAATATTACTATTCGACAGAAACTAATTGTAGTCAAACAGTGCTTATCCAGGCCTCAACCCTGATAAAGTGCTTTAAGCTCACTTCTATCAACACATGAAATCTCAGAACTCAAATTCAGTCCTTGGCCCCTTGCCCTGCAGAACTCCCTGTCAAGAGCACCACACCAGTGTCCTGGCACCCTGGCACTGCATATTCTGCTTCTGCAGGAGATAAAAAGAGCCAGGACTCGACTCCAAAGTAGTATCATCCCCTGATCGAGCTTTTTTCACATGAAGGTCATACATATCCCTGGCTGCTGCAGTTCTGTTCCCCACAGGCAGGGAGCTAACTCATTTGCAAGAAGTGTAAGCCTCCCTCTCCTTGAGCATGGGACTATCCTGGACAGTCAGCTAATGGCTTGCAAACAGCACGGTTTAACTCAGCCCTCTCCAATGCTCTTCAGACCTATGTGTGTATATTCAATCTTGCTTACTTTTAAAAGACCATCAAGAAGACTCCTCTGGAACTGACTGCAGAGATGGATCATAAAGGAAAATAATTAGGTCAAGACAAGGCTATCACCTGCCATGAGGACAGGCTGAACGCACAGTGGGATGTAAGGCTTGGATGAAACCCAACACACTTCATTCCAGGGCCCAAGCTCCATCCTTTACAGCATTTCCGTACAGACACTGCCACGTAGAAGTGAATCAAATCCAAACCAGCTTGTGTTTATCTTCTTTCTTCCTAAATCTTTATGTACTGTGTTGTGTCATCCCTTCCCTCCTTCACTACCCAGCATGTCCTATTGTTCTTATTTGTCAAGTTATCTAATCAGTTTGGGGCCAGATCAACAGATTACTCATGATAGTAGACCAAGCAAATCGCCCAGGAATAAGTGTTTACTGGATCAAGCCCTTAGACTGTCAGCTCCTCAGAGCAGAGACCGTGCTTTATTATTCACATGCAGAGTAGTCTGTACACCAAGCGTGTTATATACATAATTCACTTAAAAATAATAATGGTACACTAAGAATGAAAAACATGCCAGCAGGAAAGTTCACTGACTGCACTACCATCAGTAACTCAGAGCTGCTTGCACACAGTTCAGGCTTGGAAAACCAAAAGGATGATATTTTGTTTAAGACAAAGGACCAAGAGTCAGAAAAGCTGCAGTGCTACTCCCAGCGCTGCTACAAAAAAGTTGTCAGGACAAACCTCGGGAACTCTCTGTGCCCCAAATTCCCCTTCTGAAAAAATAATAATACAAAAGGTGCAAGTATTCACCTACTCCTGCTTGATATACTCAAGGGTAAACCAGGACTTGGAAATAGAGGGACAACATACTGTATATTAAACATAAGTAATATGTAATTGTGTAGTAGCATGTTTTTCAATGTAAGACATGGACACCTTATTGGCTTTATTACTTATAGATAATCTCCCAAAATCTACAATATAGCATATGCTTACAGGAAACAGACACTTCTGCACACCAATTTGTGGTGTGTATGTGTAACTGTCATGTGAGCTACGCATTGACACAGACAACTTACATTTACAAATCACAGACAGGACACTAGGACAGAAAATGTTTTATGATGAAGTATAAACCTATGACATTGACCTGGCTGCTTCACCATTTAATCTGGCCTTGACCCTCCAGCAACTAAATATTCATGACTAGCATGACCTCCAGGCTTTTCTTTCACACCCAGTTGTACCTAAGAGTCAGAGAATTAACTCTTTCACAAGCCAACATTTTGGGCGGGTTGTCTCCTCCTCTTACTATTATGCCAGTGCCTTTTTTTTCACTTTGCCATCTACAATAGCCTGGCTATTCTTCTTTCATATTTAAAAACCTTTATGCAAATCAGGCTGGTAGCACGGCAACCTAAAGTTCTTGCATTAATGCAGAGTATTATTCACATATAAAAATTCCATTTAAATCCCATTAAGGTTATGACATAAATCCAAACAAACTAGAAAATGCACAGTTAAGGTGGAAAAGTGACATATGTCTTCCAGTCTCTTAGCAGAAGAAAGCAGAATAAGAAACCTATTAGAGTGTCACCTGGTTGGGGCAAGGCAGAGAAGCACATATGTTACCTTCCTGCCTTTTAACTGTTCATTCCATTGCATCTGGGATTGCTTTGTTTTATTTTTGTTTAATGCCTGTGTCCCAGTGTCAGTGGTCCTAGAAAATAGTTTTTGTCGGTAAATACTTCTGAACGATATCCATTCTGAGGGACAAGAGAGGCAGCCTCCTGTAAAATAGCTGTAAGCTGGGAAAAAAATCAGATTAGCATTTTATATTTTTCTGGGGGTGTTTCTGGGGGATAGTAAAAAGCAATGACACATATGACACTGTTTTGCAAGTGTCCCAGTTAACAGCACTGCCGCTACAGTCTGGAAGCACCTACTTCTGTTCTCACGTGTTCCTCCCTTTGAATTCCTGACACTTCATAGTGATGAACTACACCACAATGTCTTGCAAAAGAGTCGGATTAAGACCATAATTATGTTCCTGCAATACTTAAAACACTCTTGGGCATGGCTGAGCTGAAGGAATGGATGGAGGCACCACGGTCTTTTGGATAACCCACCATAGCTGGTGAGGCTGTGGAGTTCAGCAGTGCTCCTGAGCACCTATAGCTAGTGCTGCACATCCCTGCATAAGCAGATGGATATCTCTGCCTATTATGCATAAATAAAGTTTGACCCTGTAGCCCTGTAACAAGGAGAAGGGGAAAGGGGAGAGGTTGATGGGGGTTTTAGGTGCGTTACTCAAGCTACAGATGCTATGGTTAGTTGTGAAATTTCAAGCAGAATCAAGCCCAGAGTACGTGCTTCTCCATATGTTTGTCATACAGGCAAGCATTGCGTAGTGAGCTGTCATTGGAAAGTGTGGGATTTATTCTTTTTCTTTAGAGTTGAATGAAACTTGATTGCAGTTTTCCTTCTTTTTGGTAATGATAAGAGTAAGAAACAAGCTGGTTCAGGCAGTGAAGCTGTTGTCTTGACTAGAATCCCATTTGATTTGAATTAGCTATTCGTAAGACAGACATACATATATGCACACACACACACGTGCACACACAAAGCTTTGAAAGCAGTTCCATCTGTTTTTTGGTAAGGCTAGGTCATAACTAAGAAGACTGGAGATATGTCATGTTCTGCGTTTGTGACCTGACATGTCTTCCTTTGTGTTGTCGTTGAACACTTCTGTCCTAAACAAAGCTGGTATTAATTGGGGGTTCAGTAGAACCAGGCATTAAGGTTTAGAGGGGGGTTGATGTTTTTAAAATTTAGAGTATATTTTCTTTCACTCTGCCTTGAAGAAGACATTTTTCCCTTCCTCTGTTCTAAGCAAACATTCTACAAATTATACTTTTAATAAAACACATTTCAGATCCTTTGCCTTCCCCTCCCCTGAACCCATCCGTTCCCATCCAGCAGGCTGGGGAAGAGCCATTTGTTGAAACCTCTGCCAGAGAGGCTCATTAACACCATTTAATACCCCATTTCCTGGAAGGCACGAGGTTCCTGGGGACAGAGAGGGAGAGGGGGAAGGAGGGAGGGAGGGAGGGAGGGAAGGGACATATGTGCCTAAAGCCATCCTTTCCTGCCAATTATTGAATCCTTGACAAACAACAAAAATTCAGGGTCTCCTTTGGATGGACCTTCAGGGAAGGTTGAGAGAATAGCTTGAAGTGGGGGTGTCCAATGTCTTCTTGGACACTTTACATTTCAGATTAGTAAATAAGTGCAATTAGACAAATATCTGTGAAGGATGAGAGGTGCCTCCAGGTATATATTGTGCTGAAGTTTATAGGAGATGCTTTTAGCCTATGTGCTCAGAGGCCTCTTTCAAACCATGTTGAACTGCTGCAGAAGTCAGGTCTTCTCTGGGTTGTGAAGAAAAATGGGTTACATGGTAGACACTGAAAAACACAGAGATGAAGTATATGGGTAGCTATCAACTCTCTGGGCAGGTATATTTTTGAGAAGCCTTTCATAACAAAGCAAGATCTTTTGTACTTATTATGGTATTCTTACTCTCTTCAACATCCGAGTGTTCAGTGATTCCTATTCTTTCCTTCTCCCATTTCTAAATGTTTACGCATTCCTATCCAGAGGCTTGTCCAGAGCTCTGACACTACAACCTTTTCTTCCACCCAGGATTCCCGGCAGCACTCTTCCTCCACTCCACCTTATTCACAGCTTAGCTGCTGCAGTCATCTGTCTTATTCCATGACCCACATCTTCCCATCATAGACGTTCCTTCTTCATCAAATTTAAGATTGTCTTTCACAGTTGTCATTTCCACTGCTGCTCATTCTAGGTGAGCATTTGCCACTCAAACCAAATGTTTTTTGCCTTTGCTCCTTATGTTTCCAACTCTTCCTTCGGCACCCACTACTCTGCTCCTCACCTTTACCCGAATATCCTCCTCTCCTGAGATAATTTTTAATGACAACATAGAGATGACTGCAGTAGGCCAGTTTTGACCTTTCATCTGGAAGACTCAATGTGTTTAAATTACACATCTCTAAAATTTTTAAGGGTATCGGTCTATAGGGACAAGAACCAGCATCCTTCAGTTTTCAGTGCCAAGCATGTAGCTCAAACTCCAGAAATAAAAGGATGAAGGCAGTATGTTCATGGTGTCTCTAGGTACAGATAAGCTGACTTCAAAGGTTTGCATCTCAGCCTGCGCCAACCTGGCTGTCATCCATGCCACTTGATCAAGTTTGTCACCCAGTCAGATCTGCTAACTGAACTCACCTTGTGCTTTCTCCCAAATCTGAATCAGCCCAAAGAAACTAGGTAGCTTAAATACTAGGGTTTGGAGGTGGAGCAATTTTTAGCATGACTCATTTTGCTTTAAATGGAGCAGGAAGCTCTTACCCAAGGAGCTCAGCCAGAAGATAAAGCAGAATAGGCATGCCTGACAGAGGGACAGAGTGGTCCAGCTGGGAGCACAAGGCTCCTCAAGGAAAGGATGTTGTTTGCATGGCCTAAGGTTTCAGTCCTGCACACCTTGTCTGTATGTGTGAGTGGCTCTATCGACCTACCATACATTGAAGTGCAGGAGTAATTTTTTTTTAAGCAAGTAAAAGGCTAAGTGATTTGATCAAGACCACAAATCAGCATGCCATAGACAGGACTATTATAACACGCTAGTAAGCCAGCCAGATTGAAAGCTTAAACTCTGGAGACAGGAGTCACCTTTTATTGTATATTCGAAGTGTGCCCAGCATAACAGAATTCAGTCCTTGCCAAAGTTTCTGAGTAGCAGTTTAATACAGATAGCAAATGTCACAGAGACCAACGTGCATGGGGCTTTACACAGCTTTTTTTTAACTCTTGGGATCATAAAATCTTCAAAGCTTCAACAGAATAAGGTGGATCTACTTCTAAATGTCTCAAGCTACCTTCCTGGATACAATCAAATAAAAACATAGCCTGCTAGGAAAGGTTTCCCATATGGAAATTTTCCTTTCAGATTGTTTTGTTCCCTTTATAACTGCCAGTGACAGCATAGCATTTGAGGCATAAGGAGGAAGTTATGCCGAGTAGCTATTGTGAGAGGAAATAAAATAAAGGTGGGCAGAAGATGAAGAAAATATCAAGAGTAAATCTCTTCGTCTGCATTGACCCCAGAATTGTGCTAATTATGAGGATTAACATGCTTCTTGTACATAACAATAGGTTATGTCAGCTGCTGGAGAGAGATGGTGTACCCACTCAGACATTAAAGTGCAGCCTACAGATTGCTTACACATGGAGTCATGAAATAAATGCAGGCATCCTAACCGGTCCCGTGAAAACACTAGTCTATCAGGAGGGAACAGGCACAAGGCAGTATCTCATATCCAAGAATGTACCTAAAACCAAACATATATACTCTCTTTAAGTTTAAGAGGAGCTTCA
The DNA here is from genome assembly GCF_000699105.1 of Pygoscelis adeliae. Taxonomy (NCBI): domain Eukaryota; kingdom Metazoa; phylum Chordata; class Aves; order Sphenisciformes; family Spheniscidae; genus Pygoscelis; species Pygoscelis adeliae. The sequence continues at coordinate 372,804 of NW_008824115.1, read as the reverse complement.
TTTCTGGCATATCTGATCATCTTCAAAAATTGCATCAGTTGGCCTTATTAGTTTCCAGGTCAGTTGTTCCCATCCTCTCTACCATTTGCTTAACACATACAAATGTTTTGTGGAAAACTTGTACGGGGTTCAGTTCTTCCCAGCCTACCTTTCACTTTATTTATCTCAGTGAAGGATTGATTGAGTGATAAAAAGGGTCACAGAAGTATGCATACATTTCCTGTCAAAAAAAACTTCACGAATAAGTGGGCAAACCCTGTGTAGCCTTATCCTGTTGCCAGCTGTCCAAACATCACTTCATTTCTGAAGGACCAAGGCTCTCTATCATTTGCTGAAACTTAGCCCCAAACACACCAGAAAAAAGTCTCAGTAAATGAAATTCAGCGCACATTCTCCTGGTCTGATACTCTCTTAAGTAACACTGCCTTAGGATACATTAGTTTCATTATCTTTGTGTCTATAATAAGATCCTAGTGCATGACAGTCAAAGATTGCCATTTATCCTTCCCACACTGACATGTTTCATTTTGGTTGGTGGAAAGGATACGTTATGTGAGCCACAGCCCTGTAATTCCTGCTCAGCATCGTATCATGGACATGACATTTGGCCCTGAATCCTTCACATGAGAGAAGGGCGGTTGTACTGACTCAGAATAAATATTGCTGGCTCCTTCAGCAAATGTAGTTTCAGTTTTAGATGAACCAATCTACGCGAAAACTTTCTTGCAGAAAAAAAAAATAATTATTTTGAAGAAAATTACATTTTTTAGTTTTCGCTCTTGAGCAGCATGTTTCCATACAGATAAGCATCATATTGGAATATTCCTAGCAAGCTCTTCTTAGATCTAAGACATACATTTTGTAATAGGAACAAATAATTAAGTACCAGCTTATTGCTGTGCACCAGTTCTGGCTTGGTTGAAACTTTAATCTTTATGATGAAGACTGAAAAATCTAGACTCAATTTCTCTATCCTTGGTTTCCACAACATTTATGAAGAGCACTAAATGAAAAAGAGCAAAACCAGAGTGCCTACTCCAGACGTCTGTGTTAAACATTACAGCACCTACAAGTAGATACTTAGCCCCAGCATTAATTAATCCAAAATTAGCATCCCCATACAGTCAGTGAAGAGATTTGGGCATCTCCAAAGAGACACTCAAAAGCCTAGTGGGGAGTTGCATAAAGGGGTCAGTAAGAAATAGTAAGAGGGGGAGTATCTGCTGTTTGTCTGAGGACATTTGGTGTTCGATTTAAGGCTGCTTCAACTACATGCTTCCACGCAGAGTGAACCCAGACCGGAAGGGCTCCTCTAAGCACTTAGCAGTGGTGAAATTTAGCTATCATGAGCTAGAAGTGGGAAAGCTGCTGAGTACCTGCACTTTACGATGACTCTTTACAGGCACTTGTACCTTTCATGCACAAAAAGAGTAGAAAGCAGTGGGAGAACATACTGTTAAGACAGAGCTGGTTTTTCTAATGGAAGGATTATAAGATGTGGTTTTCTGAGATTTCAGAGGACTGCGTTCAGTGATGCAGCAGAATCCCTTCCTATTTACTGTGGGATTGTGCTTCCTGAGACACACTTAATATCAACAACACATCACTTGGACAAACATCACTACTGTATAATCTCTCCACCTATTTATTTGAGAGCACAGCATACGCGTGCTATCTAGCTCAGCTTCACTGTTGCAGGGTATGCCTTGGCTGTCTGTGGAGGTGCGGCTGCGGAAGAGACAGCTAGAACCCAGCAAGCTGCATATAAATAGCAGAGTTATCACTGAAGCTACTCAGTGTACAGGTGTTCCAGGGTCTCTGAATATCTACTCTGGTAGGTAGTCTGTGCTGAAATCCCTTCTGAAAGTAGTTACCATGTCTGTGGCACAGGCAGGGCAGCCACTCCGGAGTGGCACTACTGATCCCACTAACAGCACTGTCCCACTCAGCGGTGCTTCATCTTGCACAGGGATTCACTGGAAACACTGTCATAACTATCTGCTACTCTTCTATCCACATACCCCCTCAGTCTTTCTAGTGGGGTATCAAAATGCAAAACCAGTGGTGTGCCACTGAGGAACAAGGTTTTAATCGGCATCAAAGATGTGGAAAAGAGTTACACAGAGGAGCATCCCAGTCACATTCCTCTCAAACGGATGTTTAAACACCCTGTGGAAGAAGACAGGGTAACTTGAGTAATTACTGCTAGGCACCCCAGCTTGGCAGAGCTTATCAAAAAATTACCCTTTTTTCTTTAGGGAAGATGTGAAATAGTTGGCCATGCTTCTCATTGTACACTGAGAAAACAAAACATCTCTTGTAAGTTTATTTCAAAAGTTTGAGTACCTTCACACAAAACATCTTGTGATGCCATAGCTGATGCAAGATACAACAAAAAAAAATGTTAATATCTGTGGTGAGGGAGAGGGAGATATTCTTCTGACTAACATCACCGAAAGTGTAGTCACTTTTGCTGGACCTTATAGTCATTGATGAGAATAATAACTATGAGGTCATAAATCATCTTATCCTGAAGAAGACACCTAAAACCAGTCAAAAGAATCTCTCCCTAAAAATGCCTATTTCTCTCCATAGAGTATAAAGGGATCCTACAGTGATTGTAATCCCTAAATGCTTACCATGTAAACATCTAAAGCTAGGTGGAGAGAAGCTCACCCTCTGCCTTAGCTCAGGTCAGCTAACCAGAATTGCAAATAGCACTTTGATTCCCTTATAGCACGACTTCATACAACTCTGTTCTCTTTCCACCAGCTCTTTGAGTGTCTGCAGAAATTTCCTTTAGCCAAGTCAAAAAAGAACCTCTCTATAGCCCTTGATGATTTGAACTTAGCAGTTCATCATGAGATAACATAAAGTATCATGCTTTATTTGCTTGACCATTCATGAAATCATGAAGAGACACAGCTGTGCCGGTACCTTATTATTATGTTACAGCTCAGAAGCAGGATCAGTAGGAATACCTTATACACAAACCCTTCTCTCTGTGCTACTGCCAATCATGCATTGGGTGAGGCAGGACTCATGGTCTTTTGACAGTCAGGCTGTTTCACCTTAAAGATTTACACTTCATATCAGCTTGTTAACATACTGTTATAATGCATTAGGTAAGAATCTATATAATATCAAATACTTTGTTTCAGACACCTTGATTAAAATTTGTTTGATCATATTGATTACATTCCTAGTAAAAAGTGACAGCATGGTCAAATTACATGCAACATGTTGTGTCAGGTTGCCTGTGCAATGGAAATTACAGAAAAAAATCTGGATTACCTGCATTTTTCCTTATGTAGTTTCTTAAATTTTGATTGATACTCTTTAAATGTATTTCACCTAATCAGAATATTATACCTCACAATCCTGAAATAAACGTTACAGGCTGATCTACTTTCACTCTTTCAGAAATGCAGGCGGATGAAGTGTACAAACAGGGATCTAACAGGCTCCAGCCAGCTATTCTGCCCCCAGGAGAAACGCAGCAGCATCCGTCCCTTAGAGTCCCTTAGAGGACTGAAACCCCCATGCTCATCTCCACTATGGCCCCCACTGAGGCCACTAGCTGCGAGCTGAGCTCTGGCCACGTACTGGCATAACGGTTATATCACCCAGCTCCCCTCCCCAGCATCACAGCTATCCCTGGTCATAGTCTTTTTTATATAAGCTCTGTATTTCCCATAATTTGACAGGCTGTTTCATGGATATATGCAGCTTCGTCTCCTCTTCCCACCCTCCAGCATCTTACTGCTTTCTAGCTCCAGGCTTCTTCAGCCCCTTGGTCACTCTCAGTCACACGGCACCGTCTGTCTCTGCCTCCACTCCCTCTTGCTGTTTTTGTCCAGCCAGCAGAAAGCACAACAGCTTTACTTGTCCAGCAAGAACTAATTCTGCTTGTCCTGGACAAGGAGATTTTTCCCATCTTGCTCTTGTCTCTGCATATAGTCAATATTTGCATAATATATTAAGTATGTGGGGAAACCTCAAAAGATTTGGTTCAATGCCTTTTGGATAAGCACCTGAAAAGCTTGGCTGTTTGTGCAAACCTAGTCCAAACAATCTGATTCTTGAGTTAATGGGCTGGAAATCTTGTGAGAACAGGTTGTCTCACAGTACAAGATTTCTCGTAATTTTTGCTTCTGCTGTTGGAATGGGAGTACGATGAAAATAACCTATTGTACTGTTTTGACACTTCCTTTCAGGGATTGAGGACAAGGAGGGAAGAAAGTTACCCAGGCTTTTCTCACACTTACAAAAGTATCCATCAGCTTAAACTGACGTTTCAGGTGAGAACTCAGGATGGGAGATTACGCCATCCAAGCCAATTCAGCTGTTCTTTTATAGCAGTGTTCACCCACTTTATTGATATGCACCAGGTATTGGTAAAATAATACACTACACACTCTGACTGACTGGCTAATAGGAATCTGTCAAACTATGAATGCTATAACAGTCACATAATAATAACACAGCACTACAGAAGGTAATAAATTATATACTTGCCACCATCCTTCACGTATCCTATACGGATCATGGAGTTATGGTTATTGGTTGCAGTGTGTATTACCAGGTCCCAGGGTCACCAGAACAGAGTTAAATGATGTAAGGGAGTAAGTAAAATGATGATCTATGTTCAAAAACAACACTAGCCTTGGTACCTATTTACCTCATGCAGTATGTTTATATACTGAGTGTGAATAATCAGGTTCCCTGAAAAAGGGGAGAAAATTGACAATGCCAGGGGCAGAACGATGCTTTCCATTTATCAAGAATTTTGGATTGAAAACCTTATTTATTTTTGTAGGTGCTGCAGGTTGTGGGGGATTACTCAGAGTTGGCAAAGTTTCTCTCACAGATCTATAAGTAGGGTATTTATTTTCCTCACCAAAGTTCAGCTGCGACCATCATGTGGAAAGAAAGTATTCCAGTAGCTGCTGTGTGCCACTCTCAGATAACAACTGAGCCCGAGACCAAAGGCCACAATAATCCTACCTTATTGTTACTGCTACTGCTCCTACTTGAGCAAAAGGAGCAATTTCTCTCCATTTAGGCAATGCAGTATTTGTGCTTTAGTTTGAAGTATCATCCACTTACATTTTATTCATGAATCCTTTCAACTTCATTCCGTCTCCACTCTTCAGTGTATTGCATATCCACAGATTCAGTAGACCTCAAAGACAATGCTGATATATCATAACTTATACTCAAGGGAAGCATGAGGGTGGAATAAATAGTGGGTCGGTACAATCAGAGACTGCTTCCAGATTCACCAGGGAAGACGGTTCTGGATAGGGAAAAACAAACATAATTACACAAAACTGTATTGCTAAAAATTCCCAATTACATAAATCAATGATAATTTACACTGTACATGGATTTATAGACTATTTAGGATTGACTGATACAGCTATCAGCCACGTACCGTCAGCAAGTTATGTATCTCTTGGTGTCAGCAAAAAAATAAAAAAAATAAAGGGGAGGGTGTTACTTTTACATCTGAGATGAAATTGTGTTGTATTTTCAAAGCAGATGTCATCTCAAGAAAAATTATGCTTAGGCAGGAGTTTTCATGTAAATAATTTTCTGCTGGGCAATCTATCGTTGTTTGGATTTTTTTTCAAGTATCTGTATGAACCCAAAGATTTCTAAGAGCAGCTATAATGCCAGCGGAGAAAACAGGGAAGTGGAAACAGCCTAGAGCCCAAGTACCCCGACTTAAAGGATCCTTAACTCCAGATCTCGTTTGCTCTTTTACCTGTTTAGGTAACAGGTAAACACATTAAACAAGTTATCTTCTCTGTCCCCTCCACCCCCAACTCCTCCCCAACATATACATAATGTCCAATTATGCCTCTGGAAACCATCATCAAGGCTAGGTGAGAATAACTGGGCTAACTGGGCGATAGCATCCATTCTCTTTCTAGGCATTCATTTGTTGCATATTTATTAGAGTGTGCTTTTAACCCTTTCTGTTTCTGCCCTGCTGTGTGTAATGCTAGGCACATCTCTGTACCAAATGCTGACCCGACTTGTTTGTGCCCTCCCCCTGAAAACAATGAGGTGCTCAGGTGTAATTGAACAGAATTTGAACAATAATCCTGGTTTTCTCCTGTAAATGAACAGCAGTGCATGAAAGGTAATATACCCCTATTTTGCTGAGTGCAGGGCTCTGAATGGTCACACTAGGAGAGAGACTGTGAATTGTTTGGAAAATAGCCAATTTGATTACAATGGGCAATTCTGAGCTTACAGTTTGCTTGTGTCTATCCTGCCTAAAGTGGCATCATTTGTAATAACAACCGTATTGCAGAAGCGCTGTGGAAGAGACCGCAAACCCGATTTCTGTTCTGCTGAAGAATCGGAAAGGAGACTTAAATATGAAAAACAAGATACAACCTATTCAACATTGTCTACAATACAGACATTCAAATTCAAGTTCAGAAGCATTAAATTATTATTAACATATACCTGCTAAACAGTCAAAATTAACAGCAGTTTGGGGGTGAAATGAACATTAAAAGCTACTATCAAGTTCTGAAGGATCATTTTCATTTTTACAAATAAAAAATTCAAAACAGAATCCAAGGCATTTCTATGCTCCCACTGCCTAGGTATAAGTCCCATCATTCTCCTGGAATTTGCCACATGCTTTCCTCTTAACCCAGGTGATTGCCCCCAGCAGCTAATGTGACTGATTTGAATCCACACATGACAACAGTGCCTCAGGGGATTCACAAGTCCTCCTTGTCTTGTTGCACGAAATGATGGGACTCGAAAATCCCAGCTTCTCATGGATAGACCCAGCCATTTGGTCAGTCTCGTATGCAGACTGAAGCCCCGCGTACCTTCTCATGACAATACTGTCGGTTTTGCCTGTAATGCCGTGATGTGAAGCATCATTGTTAGGGCCACTATAGATAAATGGGTTTTCCCAGACATGCACTATTTGCTCTGGACATATTTCAAGATTTTTCTATATTTGCCTAGGGTTTGCAGTCATCTGGTAAGTCTAAAACACATCCACCTGGGGTACACATACTCAGCAGGTCTGACATCTTTCAGAAATATGGCAAGTTCTTACAGATGGGTTGCTTACAGATTGAAGCTCCCTCTCCATTTCTTGCATAAGTATCTGATTAATGAATAACCATGGGTAGTGGACTTGCAAATGACCTGAGTAATTTTAGAGGAGGCCACATCAACCTGTTCTAAATCCCCTTGTTTCATTTAGTCACACTGGCAAGCTGCACTGAAATCAGTTACTCCCTCCAATGGCCTGGTGTGATGGCTGCATAATTCACTAATGAAGTATTAGCATGTCATTCCTTGATGGAAATCAACTGTTTCTAGCTAAACAATAGGGTTGTATGTACCATCTTAATAGCAAGGGGGAAAAACAAAACAAAATAAACAAAAAAACCCCAAGTATCTACTGTCTCTAGAAGCTTCTTTAAGTTTCTACTCCCTTAGGAGCTTTCTTGAAGTTTTTGAGATGGTGGTCAACCAGGAGAAGTCGATTCAATTTCTACCAGAAATAGCCAAAATCTCTTCAGTCAGGTTGGATAAGCGTGAAGGACTAACTGGAGACCAAAAAACCTATTGTTACAGTCTGTTCTTTCAGAAAAAAAATAAATCTTTCTTAGTACCTGATTTATATAGGTACTCTCACCCAAACCCCAGACCTTGATGAAGATTGCTCGTCACTCCAGCTTTCTGATACCCAAGCATCTTTTCTTAGTTTCCTTTTTTTGCTATGGGTGTCTTTGATGCTTTTCATGAAATATTCTCCTAACTTAATTTCCAATGACACTAAGACAATAAAGAGTAATGTGGAGAATTTCCACCCGATGTTAAGGATTAATGGCCTACTTTTCAATTTTCAGTTCATTAAGAACTCCTCCCAAAATAATCCATTTTGTGATGGTCTGGAGGCTTTGGTCTAGTAAAAGGCAAGGGATATAAAGAAGATTTTTCATGTAAGCCATTTAAAATCAGTCATAAATAGACAAAAAGAAAAAATAATATACAAAATAGTCACAAATGGAAAGCAGACTGGGCTACAATTTTTTCAGACTCTTTTTCAGCTACCAGGGATGGTTTTAATGCATAATCCCAGCATTTGTGCTTTTCTTTGCTACTGAAAACTGTACATTAAACATCATGCCACAGTTCTTCACAAAGGAGCTCGGGGGGGGGGGAACAACAAACAAATTCTATATCTTTAGTCAGGTTACCAACTTTCTCTCTGTCATAAAGAAATGCAGAGAAATTTGCTTATTTGTAAGCTTTCTGAGAGAGCTATCAAGACATTATTAGAAAGCAGGGCTAGGCAGCAAATGGTTTTCGTATCCATAAGGATTTGATATTTCAGTTATTTTTCCAGCCTCAAAACTGAAATCTCATCGAATCAGAGAATAGTGCAGATTGCAAAAAAAACTCTTTCCGCAAAATAAAACAGCCAAAAAAAAGATTTTTGTTCAATTGAAATATTTCATTTGACCTAGTTTCTCTTTTCTATGCAAATTAAATTAAATTTTAAAAGAAAAAATTGTTTCTGACTGAAAAAATCCAATGTTTATCATTTTTGTAAATAGCAAAGTAGATATTTCTTGTTGCACGTGTGATTTATTAACAAATAAATCACTGAAATGAAACAGCTCATTTTCTGAAATTCTTTTAGCAAATCAGCATTTTTCATTGGAATAGATAATGAAGAATTCCTATCCAACCACACTGAAGAATGTCCCTCTGCAGATGAGTTTTATCACCTGCAATTTATCTTCAGACATGGCTTAGGAAGCCCTTCCATTGCCTTTTCACCTGTCTAAGATATTATTGGAGCTATTGGATCTCTTTCTTGACTTTCTTTCAAATAGTTAGAATCATCCAAACACATCAGGAGAGTATTATTTCCCACAAATCACCTTTTTGAAATATTGCAAGAAGTAATGGGGGATCTCCTAATTGCAGGAGTGACATCTTATACTCTGAATGTATGAACTGAAGTTGTATTTGTGTAGATGAAAAAAAGAACGCCAAATTCCACGATCAGCTAACTAAAACTATTATCCCCGCTGAACTGTTCCCATATAAATGTCAAGTGGTATCACAGTTCATCTGTTTTCTCACTCACCTACAGTATATAGTATTTCTAATGCAGAAAACGCTGCATTTTCTATCTTAAAAGAAAGGAGGGAAGAAGAATACACCCAGCTTCTTTTCCTCCTTTTTTGTAAGTAACCTTGAATGAGAAGTGTGCAGCTTACGCCTGTGCATCTCATCAAGAATATATGTCATTTCTCTAAATAAGCATCATATATCTCAATAGTAGGGTCAGTTACCCACCCCTACCCCCTCACAGTAGCTGATCTATCAAGTTAAATCACAGGCTTTTTGATATGAGTGTCAATGTAGATCTGACATTAAAAAAATAACCCACAGTGGGGCAGAAAAACAGTAAACAATGCAGAAAAAAAATTTAACTCCTTAAGCTCTCAAGTCACTAAGATCCAGAGAGGTTAGTGCGCAGTTTATGCTCTAGTGCAGGGTACATTTTAGTTCAACTATTTTGAATGCATGGAGAGTTTTTCATGAACTCATTTTCCCTTTCTTTTTCAGCCCCCTTGAACTACATGTGGCCTTTCTTTTCTTGTTCTTCTGCAAGAACTTTACTGCTCCGGCTTCCATATAACCTCTTCCTCTATGACTGACACCATTCCCTGCCACAGTCATCTTTTTCTCCAAATTAAATAAGCTTAAAATACATTGTTCCCAGAGGCCTTTAAAAGCCCCAACATCTGCTAAAACAGAGAAGGCTTGTAGAATTAATAAGGCTTAAACTAATATTTGACCTGATCAGGAGTTTTTCTGGTAGAAATTTTTTCCACAAATTCAATGTTAAAATGTTTAATGGGAACAAATGTACAAGTTTCAAGCAGCATGGGATTTTTTAGTCAAAGCAAGAGAGAAGGAGAGCAAGGCTTCCTCCTCAGAAGAGCCACCAGCCCAGTATTAGGGGAGTCATGTCTGTGTAAGATAATGCGGCTCACAGCCCTGCTCCAGTGACTCTGGACCCATACAGGTTGCAATAGCGCCTGCAGAAGAGACTGAGACCCAGTATGAGACGCAGTGGGGCACAGCTGACACCATGACTCATTGGGCACTTCCCTGAGACTTCTCTGGCCCTGAGAGGGCAGGAGAAGCAGCACAGCATGACTAGTTCCCAGAGGTCTCCAGCCTCTTCTTCCCCGCCCTGGGTTTCACATAGCTTCATCTCTATTGCCTATGGGTACAGATCCTCACCTGTGCCATCATCCAAACCTTGCCTGGGCGTAACTTAAGACCAATAGATGACACAGGCCAAAACAGGGCCAGGAGCACACTCACAATCCAACAGTGTGTACAACCATGCACCAATACCCTAGCTCAGGCCCTGGCCTTTCCTGTCAGCTGGTGAGGCTGAGGTCCTTGTTCTGATCCAGGCATCCTGGTCTTTACATGCTGCATGGTAGGTCACCCTAAACAGGAAGGGGTTCCCAGCCGTACCTCTCTTAGGTGCTTTCTGGGGGAGCATCTCAAGGACCAGATGCTGTTTCCAAAGACTGTGTCTATGTGTAGCGTCTCAGATTTTTGTTTCAAAAGATTTTTACTTCACCCCAATACAAAAGAAGGTGGGGGGAAGTACATACTCTTAAAAACTTTGAAGAAATCTTTTCTTGGTCATATTTAGTAATGTATCCCTGCACTGTGAAGCTCCTCCTCTTGTGCATTTAGGCCCCAGTCTGGCTTACTTCAAAGTCAGCACCTTCCTACTGACAGCAGCTAGAGAATACCGCTGCACTGCAAAGCTGTGCCAAGCAGCAGCAGTCTTACTTCAATACATGGCATATAAAATGCTACTGGCTTGGCAATAGAGAGAGATGATAACACTCAGTTCATCTCTCAGTTACAACATATCTCCCTACTTGGGAAGATGACACAAAATGTGTGCATATAAAAGGTACATGAATAGAACAAAAATAAGGTTATTATTTATTTCAGCCTGAAAAGACCTAGTTTAGAAAAACCACTTGTTCCTCAAAAAAAACCTTGAGTTTGCAGCACTTACAGCAAAACCTTTATACCACAGGCTCTAGTGCTGTTCTGCAGGAGGGGCTTACTTTATCCACCAGCTTGTAAATGAAGTGGGATGTGATGGACAGTGCAGCCACAGAGTCCTGCAACAGGGGAACAAGGAAAGAAAAGGACACTAAGAACAAAGACAGCAAAGGAGCACGTCATGCACATATTCCTTCAGATTAACGGTAAGTGTTTTACTGTTCTCAACAGTGCTTATATCCCGAATGTTAACAATCTCCCTACAAACAATGCAGAGGTAAGTGTTGCAGTATACACAGACTTACAAGGGGAAATGCATTAGCTTTAGATGCCAGGCCTTCAATGGCCCTTTTCCAGCTCGGGCCCCAGATTTCGGCAGTCTGCAAGGATGGCCCCGGAGAACACCCTCGGGTCTTGCCGTCCTGCTCATTTTCCCTGCAGGCTCCTCCATTTCAGGAAGGTGCTCTTTGGGAAGCAGACATTCATAGCATGCTTGTTTCAAATTTATTAATTAGAACTAAATAACTGGGCAAAAATGTAATACGCATATAAACAAACACAATTAGAATAAAGTGTGGAAGTAGCAAATTCATCTAATGATCGGGTTGATTAAATTACTTCACATAAACCAACAATTCCTTATAAGCACTGTGTAATGGTTTAGGAAGGCTGCACTCTTGTTTAGCTCTCAGCCTGGAAAATAACAGGGCTTTTATCAACTCCCAGTGCCAAGTGACATATTTAAGTTCCAGCCAAATAGCTGGTACAGGGAGTGTCAATCGCTCCCAGGCTGAAACTAGTGTTGAGACTGCAGCTCTGCTGCCAGCTCCGAGAGCTTGTGCAGATTATTGGTTATCTAATGCCAGCCAACCTTTTCTCTCACTGCCCTTTCCCCCTCAAAACTTCCAACAATGGATTACAGTAGATTACATTGGAGATATTTCAATATTTCAACATGACACAGCTTCTTAAATTTAATATTCAGAAGATAAATTCAATGGAATAGTATGATTTATCATGATTCAGCTGTACCTAGTTATTGCAAAAATCATTCTTTACTCACTGTGCTCTAGGGATTCTTGCTCCACATGTATGCTAGCCAACAGCTTGCATTTAAAAAGTGCAAGAACGTTGAAGGTGTAAGGTGATCCTTAACTTACAAAGATGGGAAAACAAACAGGTGTGAAAGTAGAGACATAAAATCTGAGAGAAAGGTTAAGCCAGAAAAAAATATACAACCTTTTTCTCTTTAAAAGATGCATTTTGGGAGCTTACTTTTTAACTGCAGGAATACCTGCATCATGACAGAAATGGCCATGGGATATTTGTTTTGTGTTTGTGTTCTTTGGCCGTTAGCTTCTTTTTAGATTAGTAGCACTTTGTTATTATCAAAATCCTTCCCCTACTGGAACTGAGATTTCAGCTGCTGTGCAGGGTGTAATTTCTGAAAGCGTAAACCACACAGAAGACTGGACACAGCCATGGATTAGAGAGCAGAATCCGGTGCTATCCTCTGCATACTCCCAAGAACTGTGCTTTAGTTCCCTTAAAGTCCCCAATAGCTAAAAGATGAGTTTATATGAAAGAATTAGTGATATCCCATTTAACATGAACCTAGGAATCCAGAAGACAGTTGCAGAATCTTGACAAATCACACTAGATTAATGTATTTGAATCTGTGCCTAAAATGTTCAGATCAAGGTCTTTGGGTTTTTGGTGGGCAGCTTTTTCCCCTTCAGACTGACAGAGGCCACAGTATGTGCAGTTCATCATTTCAAGGCATAAGAATTAGGCTTTGGCTAATTGGAAGATTTGCCTGTTATTTAAATAAAACTTGTTTGCAGTTTCATCATCCATGTGGAATCCAGAAAGGCATAACTCTATCCCATCAATTTAGTTAGAAAAGAATAAATGAATAAGTAGGCTGACAATTTTCTCCCCTGGGACTCACACTGTCACTACATTGTTTCTCTATTATTAATTACCTATGTAAAAATAATTCACTGTACAGCAATATATACTCTATGCTGTAAATGACTAGATCAGGTGCCTTTCTGTTTGTCTTTCTGTGTGCATTTAAATCTCTTGGTGTCAGCAAGTGATGCTCAATGGTGCATTCACTGAGGGAAGGAAAGGAACAACAAGTTGCAGACATCAAAGGGTTACAGCCTACATTTTTTGGATGCGTACAGTAATAGGGTTAGTTCTTTTCTATTTTGTATGAAAGACTCATTTACAACTGCTGCTCTGCTTCAGAGGTTTGGATTCAGACTGTCTTGCAAGCAGTTTGTGTGCAAGGCTGAGATGTAATATGCTAGCAGATGTCACTGACAGGTCAAGGAGTCCTTCAGATGCTGGAAGCCCACAGAGCCCCTAATGAAAAGGGGCAGAAGAGAAGCTGAACACATTTCTTTGAGTCAGAGCCTTTACAAGTGTTTGCTTCGCATACAAAATTCTTGACACAATTTAGTGGAGAAAAAAGTTAAGAATCTGTTTATTTTCAATATGCCAATACTCCGTAGATTTATTTCGCTTAACTAATAGGAGGTAGAGGGAAGGAAGAGGGCAGTTGGGGGGACTCAAGAATTTCCTCTTATTAAACTTCAGATTTTCATCCACCCTTCACCTGAGTGCCAGAGGGACAGGTAAATTCATCTGCATCCATTGCACTATAAGGTCTATACCCAATAAATATTTTTGTTATGTATCATCTGAATAATTTTTTTAGACTAATTCAAATAATGCCACATTTCATTTGTGTCTTACAGACTTTGCCATGTGCCTTTTATCTCCACTGCTGCAGTATTATTAATCCTTTAAAACTTGCAAAAACTACGTCAAAGCAGAAATTCAGTCTTCTCAGTCCTACATCCCAAAGGGGTCTCATAATTTCAGCTCCAGTCCTGTGTAATTTCAAAGCTACTTCACTGATTCTTCCAGGAAACAATTCCTTCACAGCTGAAATTTTCAAAAGGGTTCAGACATCCAGCCTCCCTGAAAATGCTACCAATAATCCAGGAGAAACACTTTGAGTATTCTCACGAGGATGAGATAGGTTATTTTTTCTTATAGCCCTCTTCTGTATTCTCTAGAAGAATGGTGCTGTCTTTAAAGCACTCTTCAGACAAAGATGTGGCTTTGGGGAACATAGCAGTAAAAATTTGTGTTCCCACTGGGCTTTTTGTATAGCAGAGTGCACTTTTCAGCATCTTGTATATTATCTGCTCCCTGCATAAAGGAATTCTAAACTAAATTCCTTGCAGGAACTCCCTCCATATAATGCAAAACTTTAATTTGTGCCCTCTGCTTCTTGTATTTGACACGAATTCAAACTGTCTTGCATCAACCATTCTTCCTATTCCCTCAAGAACTTCATGGAGCAAAATGATCTCACCTCTCAGTCTCCTCTTGCACAGAGTACAGCCCTAATTTCTTTGGTTTATTTGGGACAACTAGTGTCCCCCAATCCCTGCATTATTCTGCTTGCTCTTGCTATATCTTTGTCTATCGCTATAATAATTCTTTAAAATCAGGTGCTCAGAAATGAGGATGATAGTACAAGTATGGTCTCTGCAGTACTAAAGGGGGGGGTAATTTCTTGATACTTAAATCCACTATTTATGTAAAATTTGCAAAATCTCTGTAAATTTCTGCACATGTATACACCTATTTTAATCCTCCTTCTTCAAATTTCTTTTGCTACCCATGAACTACATTTTCCTGAACTGCATTTCTGCATAGTATGATCTTTCAGAGTCTGGTCCTCTGTTTTGTCCAGCTCCTCATTACTTTATTTTTATCTAGGTCATTCATCTTCCCATACACACATGTAGCTTCTTTGTACTGGCAGCACTCCCCATTTCTGCATTATCTGCAAATATTTTTGCTTTATAGTATTTTCATCTTCCTCAGGCCTCAGACAAATAGTATGAATAAGAGGAACAAATCTAGTCCAGTTCTCATCCATGTAATTCTCTGCTCCTCCATTCAGGTCACACCAAAGCAGTATGATCTCTCTGTAGTCTATATTGAGACCACCCCCTAATCCACTCAAACATGTCACCCCCTGTGCCATACTGCTGACCGCACACATTAGCCTTTTTGCATTTGTTGCTGTTGCAAAAGCATCATGAAACCTGCGTAAATTATATCTCCAGCTTCTTCTTGCTAGTTCTTTGTGCTCTTGCCTTAAAATAAAAATATTATCAGCTTATTAAGGCAGGATCATCTCCCTGTTAATCCATGCACATCCCAATTGATCAAATAATATCTCAGTAAGGGCCCCTCGATCCTGCTTCTGATGAGTTTTAATAGCATTTTCTCCACCAGTGCTAGCCATATTGTTGTCTGCTTCTTTCTGTCATCTCTGACATGGCAAAGCAATGGCTCAGCACTAAGCGATCTATGGTACATGAATACCTCTTCTGAAAACAACACAGCGTGAGGATTTCTGAAATATTCAGAACAATGGCTCGACGATAAGAGATCCAGGGTACACATTACATGAATGCCACTTTTCAAAATGGCACAGCGGGAGGATTTCAGAAACACTTAGCTCCTCCTGCTCCTTGACGATCAGTACAACATACCCTGTTGATAGAGCAAATCAGCCAAGAAGAGCTTCATGTAAAGGAACTCTGAATTTTTGACAGGTCCTTTTGCACATGCACACCACAGAAACTTCCAGCCTACTGGAAGTATTTGCCAGTCATAAATTCCTATTCATAAAACCCTATAAGAAACCCCTTTCAACGTTTGCTACTTTTCTTCTTCTCCATGCTGGGAGCATGATCTCAAAGCACTTCTTATAAGAGGATACTTTGAACCAGTGAGGGATACGATACACATTCGCCTACAGTACAAAGAAAGTTTTATAGCGTGCAAAAAAGGGCAAAACCAAAAACCTCCCATTTCCATTCTGGAGCAAAACTGGGGCAACAAACAAAAGCTGTGGCAGTGCTCTCCTGGTCTTGTGAGACTGCTCATCCACCACGTCAGCAGCCTCTCCCAGGAGAGCCCCCACAGTCCCAGGCAGAGACAAGTTTGTCACGAGTAGTGGCAGGGCACGTGGAGGCATGGGTGGTTTCTGCTGCACGCTTCTGCTCTGGCTGCGCAGGAAACCTGTGCACACCTCCAAATACGTAGGGCTGCCATCTGTAAAGGTGAGGGATGATGAGTCATTGTCCATCCTGGTGTAACTCTTGGGGTAGTAGATTCTGCCTCTGAGTGAGTTTAGCCTGTTCACTTTGACCCCTAGGAAGAGGTGTTTGAATCATCTGAAAAATACAAAAAGGCCTTGACTTGTTGGAAGAAATATTAGTGATGGGGAGTTTCTACTCTCAATGCAATGTCCACATTCTCTTTGCGTGCCCAGTATTTCCCTCCAACTGCGAACCAGTCTCCCAGTCTGTTGAAAAATGTATGTGGTTTGCAGTAGCTTGTAGTCAACATGCTTCAAGCGTGTCTCTTATTGAGCACAATACTGCTTTGACTGGCCTGCTCTTGCTTGGTATCTTATCTTCTTTTGCTGTACTGATCTCCAGAAGAGAGGAATGTCAAAAAAAAAAAAAAAAAAGAAAGAAAAAAAAGGCACACCAGAGCCTAATTTCCCCAGGCTAAATACATTCAGGACGAGCCCCTGCACAACACGGTCTGATTAAAACTCCCCTAAGAATATTGTGTGAAGTGACTAATTCAGAGAGCTTCACAATGTTTACAAGGCCAGGGTCCCATATCTGAAACATACCCCTACTTTTATCTATCACAGGTTTTCTTGGCTCTGACTATTGCTTTCTCTGTGTAGGTTTTATATTTTCCTAGCACTAATAGCAGCGATGTCTGCACAGTTGTATTTAAAGTTGTATCAAAGATATCCAATAATGAGAGCACACTTACAGGGAATTTCAAAGTCATCTGTAAAATATAATTTGGGGCTGAAACTCAGCAAGCAAAATCTCATCCCAGAACCAAATTCTTTTGTAACATTAAGGGGATTGGGGTGGGGGGGAGAGGGAAGAGAGAAAAATACTGTGAAGGTGAACAAAAAAGTGCTTTGTGGGGAAGTGAAGAGACTACCTTCAAAGAGCTTAGAATTCCAAATATTGAAGAGAATATGTGTGTAGACTTAAATGTGACAGACATTTTTCCCTTTGAAAGTCAGTTCCTGCTTAAGTTCACGTTGAGTGTCAAGTGTTTGCCCTTCAAATGAGGCTGAGTACTTATTTTCGAAGACCTGCTCTTCACCCCAAGCACTGACTTTTGCTCATAATTAGTTAATTGTGTGAAAACTCCCATCTATTAAATAAACCCATAAGTGGGCTCTGAGCAGAGAGTCGTATCTTAGTTTTCTCACTTCCCACCTCTTTTGGAGTGCCCCTACATAAGGCTAGAGTATTTGATTTATCGAGGGGTTCTGATCAAGAAGCTCATGCTGGACCAGTGTGGACAATTAAGAAATGTGGATCTCTTCTCACTATCAGTTCTGAGGGGAAAAACTTAAAGGCACTGCAATTCTTCTCCCTAGATTCCTTCTGATGTTTCAAAACAAGACCAATGACACGGTACTTGCGTGCACCAAAATATGACCCTAACGAAACCATGGTAATTACCATGAGCCTGTAAGTCCTTTCCCTTACTTTTAAAGCCACAGTTAGCCTGAGAGAAACAAACCAAAGAGCATAAACCAGAATAACAATAAGCAGAAATGGAAATGTGAAGCAGAAGCACCCAACAAAGCCACACCAGGACACAGATGAACAGATAGCTACTGAGGACTTTTACACTTTCCCTGATGGATTGACTGGGAAAAGGGAAGGCAGCAAGGCTGGAGCAGTCAACAACTGCAGCAGATGGCTGAATGGTGTTGGCCAGGAAGTCAACACGACCATACTTCCCATGTAGAGTGTTGTGTGG
>NW_008824115.1:314098-354706 GCF_000699105.1 Pygoscelis adeliae | reverse complement strand
GGCAGGTGCATAGAAGCAGCCTTACCTGTGCTTGCCTGAGAGCAGCATTTGCTGTAATTTAGCAGAGGAGTGATTTCTCTGCCCTTTGCTCCCTGCAAGTGCCAGGCATATTGTTACGGCTGTTCCACACACAGAGGCAAAACAGGGAAAAGGCTGCTTTCCCAAAGAGGATCTTTTTCCCCCATCCAAAAAAAAAAAAAATCCATTGGATGGACTTCCCATCCATATTGGCAAATGGAGAGCAAACTCCTGGTTAGGACCATCCCAGCCATCTCAAGTGCACTTCCATACACTTTCCAGTTTAGGATTAGAGCAAGGTACCATTGCTGCGACTGATGGCAGCACCTACGACTCCTGGCAGCGATCGCTCTGCGAGGAGCTGAATCAGGCAGCAGGCAAGCCCTGCCCCTTCCCCATGACCTGCACTGCCTCACAGCTGCCAAAACCCTTTCCGCATGCAGGGAATTAAGTTTCACAGATGTCTGTGAGTTCAGCATCGCATCTATTCTGAGAAATTGATTATATCCAGGACGAGGAGAGCAAGGCAAAAACATGCTACGAGATCTGCCCAAGGTCACATCGCTAATCTATCGGAGAGCCTGAAATGGAGGAGAGAGAGATCTGCTGGCTCCTACTCCTTTGATTAATAACCAAACCGACATGTCCCCTCTTACTCCCTGGTCTAAATCCAAGTTAATTAAACCAGCTTTGGGTGTGAACATTATTAAATCGGTTGAAACCTGGCTAATATCTGATTAACTTGCACCTGCAAATGTAGAGCCACCAGTCAAACTTCCATAACCTGTTTTTAAACAAAAATACACAAATCCCCACAGTGGTCCCACCAGCCTGGCTGGTTTGGTGTAAGAGTCACACCTCTGTAGACCAACACTTCAGCAGTGCTAGGAAAAGCTCTGCATGGCACACAGGAAGGGAAGAAGAGAAAAGCCAGGCTACACCTAGCGACACAGGACTAATACAAGAGGATGTAACTGGCAGCTCTAAATTTTCAATTGGAAGAAAAATATATCTGCAAAATATATAATACTGCAGCTGTAATTATTAGGAATTGGGATTATCTATTCAAACAGTTGAGTAGCCTGGGGAAGTAAGCTGTGGAGGGAGACACAGAGTCTCTAATTAAACCAGCTGACCTAGTTGGGAAAAACAGACAAACTATGGCTCTCATAAGCCCTTCTTTGGGTCTGAAATGAAAGCCAGAGATTTTGAGCTAAGAGCAGGCTGGGAACAACTGGTCTGAGTGTTCGACCTTCTGCAAAGCTACTCAGCAAAGTCATGCCTCGCATGTGATACTGAGAGTGTAAATACAGTTATCTGAACCTCACTGTACCTCTGTGTTTCCTTCATTTTATATTGCGTAAAGCACAAAAAATGCAACAAAGCCCCTTCTTACTGGTCTCAAACATTACCATTTCATGGTAGCTGCTTGGTCTTGACCATCACCACTTAGACCTATTAGGTCAATGTTTCCTGGCTACGCTGATGTGCCTTGTGGGTTAATTACAAAGGAAGCAGTGACTGCTTTAAAGAGAAGTTCCTGTGAGGAATCCAGTGGTGAAAGGAGCCTGGCTCATACAAGCACTTGAAAGGAAATACCAGGTGCCAAGTGCTTTGGTTTAGAGGCTCTATTTTCCTGGCTGTGGGCAAAACATAGGACTGAAGCCAAGAGGAGAGTCACATCAGTACTCAGCATCATTCTTTGCTCACTCCTTTACTCTGAAGATCCTTGTGGGTGGAAATTAGGTTCCCATCAGAGCTAGATATTGCCAGAATTAGCAGCAAAGAAGTCTGGTCTTGCCATCAGAGGTTCATTAGCATACAAAACGTCTCTATAAGAAAGAATTGTGTCAATCGCTGATGCTGTGCTCCATTGTCTTCAGTGTTGCTGTGCTCAGGCAGAACAGTTCACCCACCCTTACTCTGAGATAATTCGCACTCCAATCGCTGCAATGTTATGGAGGGAGAGAACCCAGAGTGAGGGGCTGTGTAGGAAGAAAGTGCTAAGACTCTATGCAAATTATACTTTGCAAGCATGAAAAACAACTAGATGGAAGCAAAAATCAAGATAAGTAGGGGGAGGAGAATGGTTAATTACCTTGCACTTTGCAAGGACTGTGTTAGCTTCAGATAGGCTCCCCTCAGTGTGGGATAGATAATTCCCAACAATATCACCACAGTGCTCTCAGAAAGATAACGCTGAAAAGGGAAACCAATTTTAAGGAAAACAATGTTATTTAAAGAGACAGAGATTTCACTGTATGGTCATTTTGAAGTGGGCAAATTAACAATTAAAAAGACTCTCATGTACCATAATCTCTGATTGTTTTATTTTAATAGCTATCTCAGTACAGAAGATTCTTTTCAGTAACTAGAGATCTAAATTCTGTTAATTTTGTGCAACTCTAACGGAGCCACTTATGTTCATTTGTAACTTGTCCCACACTCCTCCCCCGTCATTGCTTCTTCTAGGAATATATCTCTTGAAAGCACGATGACTATCAGCAGAATTTCTCTACTAACTACAAGCTTTTGCAGTCCAAACCAAAATTGCTGACCAGTTAGGAAGAATGCATAACAAATGTGACATCAGGAAACTAACCACTTTTCCCAACTGTATTCCACACTGTTTCACCATCTGGAAGCACTGAGAAAGATGAAACCGCTCGCACAAACCTGCACCTTGACATCAGAGCTCAGGAGGACAAATTTCAGCTTCTCCGACTCCCTAGCACAGCATTATCCAAGGGCCTTGCTGCTCGTAACACATGCATTTTAATAAAAATCCTTTATGTGCTTACATACTGCTTAGCCTAAGAGGAACTGAGAGATGAAGACAGACCTTTACAGGTGTTAGCTGCTTCAGCAGACTTGTGTGAGTCTGGACCAAAGTGGTCCAGACTCATGGTCACACACAAAATCTGTGGTGGAATAAGAAATTGAATATCTCCTCCAGAAGAGCAAATTAGCGGGTTAACATTAAAACATCCTTCTTTGCTAATGGTGATACCGATTACCACAAAACTTCTGCCAGGGAGGAGCATGAGAATATCACAGAGAGACACTGGGAACAAGCCCCTGTTTTGCAGCAAAAGCAAGCCCATCTAAAAAGATATGTATTTCTTAAGAGTTAAAAGGGGAGAAAACCCCACATCATCTTAAAATAAATACAGAAATCCACAGATACATATACAGACACAGAGTACAGTATTGTTCATTTATGTCTACTTGACCACTAGCAGCAGAGCCAATACAGCATCTGTTTTGAAACCAGTGGAAATGGGAAAGGTAGGTGAGTATTACATTCTTTTCAGAAATGGTGCCTTTACCTCTGCAATGAGCTAAATACATTCATCAGTAAAGGGTTAAAGGAATAACAGAACCGTATATCTTGCTAGGCTGGTTACAGCTAGCCCATATACACAATTTTGGGGGCCTACCCTTGCTTCCCATTTTGAAACCTGACCTCACCACGCTGGCTTCTGTTATGCAGAATGCTAATTATCCTGCAGAAATGATACTGCAAGGTTCTGTGTACACCCATGCTGCGACTTGGGGGATGGGTTTCAGTGCTTTAGACATCATTAGAGAAAGCCAAAGTTTTGTCTGAAACTTTTTAACATGAAAAATTACTCTCTCCCCAGAAATAAATTATTTCTTGTACATTTTTCATGTTACAATTTTTTGGGTTTGTCAAATAAAACAATTTTTCACTTTTCCAGTTTTTGGGCTTCTCTCTTCCTTTTTCCTCTCCACTTTTAATCCATGGGAGCAAGGAAAACAAGCAGATAAAACTGACATTTTAAAATGCTTAAAAGGTGGTGAGAAAAATAATTAATGAACATCCAAAAGCTAAAACAAACCACTTAAAATTTTCTTTGTACATAATTTAAAGAAGCTGTTTTGTTTGGGTTTTTTTATATTTATGCTAGACACATTACCTCTTTTTTGGCAGCTCTGATCCTAGTATGTGTTCTCCAAACTAGAAAAGCACTAAACCAGAGTTTCACTACAAAGCCTGTAACTGAGGACAGAGTGTAAACTGTATGTTTCCTAGCAATCCCATTGAGACAATTGTTTTTCTCCATTCTGAACAAAAGGATGGAGTCCATATGTCCACTGAAAATTTATGTATCTTCGTGTAGTCAAGGAAAATAAATCCATATACTATTTGCTTATTTTATTTCCCTTTCATAATTCAGTGTCAGAGGATTAGGAACAGCAGAAAAATAATAAAACATAAAATGCAGCTAAGGATCTCAAAGTACTTTACAGAAGTGGGTCAGAATAATTTGGTCCCCTTCTACAAATAAGGCTGTTGAATCACAAAGAAAAGCAGCGCACTGGAGTCAACAACAGAGCAGGGAATACTGTCCATGCTTCTTAATTCCTGCCATTATTTGCTATCCATAAAACCTCATCCACAGACAGGGCGTTCAGGGGTGAGTGAAAGAACCATCCTTTGGCATTTTCCCTACTAGGCCAGGTATGAAAACAAGTTATGTCTCCTGGAAACTCTTCCACTGGAAGAAGCCTTTCCAAGTTGGAAGGTATTGGAACAGAAATATGATTGGGATTTTCAGCCAGAAAAAGAATAGTCAACAAACCTGACGTTGTTGCAGTCTTGGGTAACATTTGCTGGGAGCACATGACAAGTCCCAGTGTTCATCTACAGAGACCTCAGTGCTGTATTCAGATCCCCAAATAAGGAGAGGTACAGTTTTGCCCAAGAGCTAGAGAACTGGCCTATGACCCAAAATTATTTTCTGGGGTGGGGTTGGGTGACTTTGGCACGCCAATTCACATCTTGCAGCTCCAGTTCCACACCAGAAAGTTGGGGACAATAATAATTCTCCTGTTAGTGAGAAATACTTCGCAATTTCCCCAGACTGAGCCCAGCAGGAGAGCCAGGTATTACTGGCACCACCTGGCAGACTAACTTTATGTGTCTGCAAGTTCAAGAGCAAGCAGTGATGTCAATACACTGCTGTTTTTCCAAAATGTATGGCTCTGCAACTTTACTGAGCTCCTCTGCCTAGAGGAAAATAACTTCAGAGAAATAAGTGTTCCGGCAAACTGGGGGAGGGTAGAGCGTGCCCCAATTCATCACATCCTAGTATCTAAGACAGTCCCTGATATCCAGCCTGTTTATATGGTCTTCAGAGACCCAAACTCCTGGTGTACCAGAATCACCTGTTTGCAGGGGACATACACATTATCCTCAATGGAAGAAGTCAGACTTGTGAGTCTGCAAAGGTTTTAAAGCACTTCTTCCACCTCATTCAGAAATCCAGCTACAAAAGCCAGCTCTCAAGGACATACATCGCTCGGCTTTGAGATATGCCCTGAAGGGCTACAGTAGGTCCAGAAATCGATGACTAGCTTGAACTGCATCATAAACACACTGTAGGCTTTTTTCACCTGTGACAGCTATATTGATGATAATTTCATATTACTTAAGCGCTTCAGACAATCATGTGTGAGAGGATGCAATAATGTGAGAATTGTTTATAGAAAACCAAGGAGCAGATTTCAGTATTGTACGATACGTGGCAGGTTTTTCTCTTTGCTGATGAGTAACGCTGCAAGCCAAGCAAAGCTGCAATCCCTACAGCTATATTGTATATGTATGTGTGAAGTAAACGACACTGCTGGGAGTGAAGGGTGGTTGCAGCGATGTGTAGCAATCCCCCCTTGCATGGGGCAGGAGGTAACTTTGTGTCATTCAGAAGAGAGGAGAAAAATAGGAGAGTGAAAAGCAGAGCAAGAAGATGGACTTTACCTTCCCCTGGTGCTCCCATCTCTCAAGTCAAGCAGGCATTTTCCCTCTCTCCTCATTTGGGGGTAGGGCTGGGAACCCACAGTACAGCAGGCCACTTCAAGGGATGGCCCATGGAAAGCTTCAGGCTGCTTGGAAAAGCCAGCAGGATCTCATTAACTGAATGAGAAGGGTGAAAGCATATGTATCACCAGCGTTAACCTTGCTCTTGTGTTTGTATCTCCTACATTCACCTACCAGCAGGAAATGTCTCTTGCTACCGTACAAAAGAAATTTCAGTCTGCTTTGTGGTGTGTATGACTTACAGCATTATGATCCTTCCTCAAACTCTCCTAAACTGTATTGCTATATAGGATCTAAGCAACAACGCGGTGGAGGCATATGTATGCCTGTATCTGTTCTGATAGGAACAGATACATATTTTTATAACGCACAATTTGAGAAGCACCTCTTTCTATCCCTTGTTACCAGTGAGCACACTAAACACGTAGAAAGTAAAAGCTGAACAGGGTTCCAGTAGGGCCTACAGCCCACTCAAGGCATAGGTTTGCAAAAGATACAATAGTAAATTTTACTTTTAAAATCTTATTAATTTTTTTTTTATCAAAAATATGTTGCCACTCTTAGCTGTTTTGTTTGGGAGTTTGTAACTGCAAGAGAGAATGACTAGATGAGGTGCTGAAATTCATCGAGTCACTCCTTCAAAATGTTTCTGTGGTGAGAATCTGCATCCTGCCGCTCCTCAATCCGGCATCACACACTAACCTGACAAGTATATGGTGCACACAGCAGTCCCTTATTGCTCAATTTCATTTCCTTGTGGTTTCTGGTTAGCAAGCAATAGTCAGAAAATGCCATCCCCCTTAACTCACCATAAGTAGCAAAGCAAATTCTCCCCCATTTATATCTTGTTTTAAAGGCAAACTCCTTCATCTCCGCACAAACTAACTGCTCACAAGACACTTTGATCCCCAGCATGTACTCCCAATATGTGCTGAATAATGCCAGGTTTTGTTCCCACAAACAAATCCCAACAAATGCCACTGCTGTCTGCAGTCTCTTCTGGCAGCAGTCAGTCCAGGCAGGGGCTGAGAGAGTCGTTTCAATTACACGCAGCTCTCAGCGAATGCCACCATCTGCTTTTAGGTTGTTAAACAACCCCTGCATCGGGTCTGAAAATTCCTGTCAAATCCTGCAGCTTCTGACATGGGATAATTTCAGCTGTCTGCTAGGCCAGCCTTTGCCGACTGTTATAGACTTGCTCTAGACTTACACGAGTGGGAGAGGGAAGAGTCTGATCCGTGGTGGTTTCCTGCAGGAGGGCTCGGGGGCCAATGCTCCTTCTGCGCTCCCGTCCACACGCACAGACCCTCGTCCCCTAAATTGCACTGACAGTGTGAGGGAGCACATGGTGACCTGGGATGATGAGCTTACCCAAGTTTGCAAAAAATGCAAGGAACGAGGCAGAGCAGGGAATATTTTTAACCTAGATCAGTTTTGTCCCCCCATTTCAGCCTATAGCCTCAAAACTCCATTCAGCCCACGGAGAAACTGATACAGAACAGCAAAGATGCACAAATGCTCTTTATGAACTTCATACTAATAATTTGCCTTCACTCTCCCAACAGTCCTGTGTAGACCTGGATTTAGTCACCTCCTCGGACTCCTTCCCACCAAGCTGCTAAGTAAGGCAGAGCTGGGTACCAGCTACAACTTGCTCCTGCAGCCTTTCTTTCTGCTGGATCAGGACAGATGTACAGTGAAGGGGCTGCCGTAGCAGCCTTGTTAAACAACCCTCTGGACATGCCACTCAAAGGGTGCCCAACAGAGGAGAGATCTGAGTGATTCACCACTCCTGAGCCAGCATGCACCTGAACACAGATGCCATCATACTTATCAATTAATTGATATTTATTAATTTCTGATATACCCACAAATACCGTACTGATGACAGTTGGTTATCGTATGCAAGAGCAAGGACTGATAGATACATAGTAACTCTGACAACATTCTCCAGAAATGCTGAAGGGTGAATAATGAAAAAGATGTCTGGGCATTAATATTCTCCAGGTGAAGAAATCACATAATATGTCCAAAACCAGCTTATTGCAGCAACCCCTAGACTTTCCAGATCAAATTGGTGTTCTAAATATGCTTATTTTCTAACTTTTTGCTACAGACAGGTGACAATAATTGCATGATCATAGTTACAACCCAGATGTGGTTGCTTGCGGTACTTTTCAACAGATGCAAGGGATAGTTAGAAGCATCAGCTTCACCCCAGCAGAGCTGCTGAAATTAGGACTGGCTTCTTTGCAGGAATTTAGGGGGTATAAATATCCACAGGCAACAGGTATTTATTTCTATGCCTGCAGGTAAAAGCAAGTGGTAATAGTAATTGCAAAGCAATACATTTCTAATTGCAATAGATCACACCCTTCAAGGCTAGACTTTGAAATTAGTTTCCGAGTCCTTAAGCATACTAAACAGTTTCTCTAGCAAGATACAGTATGCTTTCAGCAACATTAAAGAAGGAAATATAGAATACCTAGTTAAAAACTTTTAAGGTTAGATGGGGAGATATTCTCTCTCTCTTACACATGTGCGCGCGCACACACACACACGAAAATGAGCTTAACACTTTCACATGCAAACCGAGTGTGTAAGTTCCCTCGGACAAAATCCGTATGAAAGAAAAAGGTGTTATTTGTTTAAAATAATGCTGGCTGTGAGGCATTGCCCACTGTACATCCATTTCACCACCAAGACAGGCGTGGGACAGATTTGGCCTTCTGACACAATGGCACACAGAGAAACAGCCACAGCACTGGTGCTGCAGTGGCTCGGCACCATCAGGAGGGCTGAAGCACGCACACTTTGCTGACAGTTGCGCAAGGGCTGGAGCCCACTGCCAGCCAGAATTCAGATCAGAAAGCATGCTCACTTGCTAAGCCAGGGCAACTTGCACTCTCCATGGACCACGCCCAGAAAAAAAACAGAGACCTGAAGCATAATTATTAACTTGTACAAGCTACTTCTGTGTTTTTGTAAGGGTTATGATATAAGCAGTCCTTTGAAAACACTGAAAGACTTTTTGAGAAGCTGTTTATTTGTTCAGTTTTATCCTACAACTGTATGCCTTATATAGCTTACCAAGACTTTCACCCAGGATATCATCTGAGACTTTCATTTAAGTACTTCTCTGAATTAGAAAACAAAATCCTTTTCTTGTGTTTACCTCCTCCCAATTTGCCCTTCATACCACTGCTTATTTAACCAACTTAGCTGAAATACTTCTGTCCACTTTTGGTTTTTTTGCTGCACTCCTTCAAACTTTTGCTGAAGAACCCATTGTCTAGAAAACTGGGATCTTGTAGCAACAATTAACTATGGGAGAACCATGACTCAAACCCAAAATACTTTAATTTGGAGCACAGGCTTAATACCACACGCTCCCCTTCTCTTCTATAACAGCTCTCTCATCAGGTTGTGCCTCACATGGTGGGAGATTCCTGAGGTATTGGGGTTTTTTTGAGAGAATGAATGGTGAATCACAGCAACCTTAGGCAGAGCCAGGAAACAGCTTAGCTGACAGGAGAAAATAAAAATCAACTGACCAGTACCCCCCAGGAAGCACTGTCAGATGTGGACTTAAGGGGGAAGAAGGAGACAAAGATGCTAATAGAGGCTAAAGGGTTTTTACCGCCCTACTGGCTTCTGCCTTTGCCCTCTCCTGCCTTTCCCCTACTGCCTCCTGTTCCACCCTCGCACTGATGTCTCACACCCCCTTGATGTTGCACACCGTTGGCTCCTCTGGTTCTAAAGAGAAGTTAATCACAATGCAACAGCTCTGTAAAAGAGTTTCTGTCAATGTGTGCATGTGCACACATATGTATGTGCATGTGCACACATATGTGTGTCTGACATACCACGTTTTCCCACCTTGGGTGCCAGTGACACGGAGCCATCCCCTATTGCATGACTCAAGGCAAAGAGCATGTCCCAGCAGGGAGGAGCAATCAAGGTTAAACCACCCTGTTCACTTATGACTGCATGAACAGGGCAGAGTATCTCCACCAAAAATGTTTCTATATACAAGCGTACGCTTCTTAGAGGGAACACTAGGATTTCTGTGGAAAGTACACACTCATTGCAAAAAATAAAGGGGTACTTTATCAAAAATCCAATTTTCCATTAGATGGCAAATTTTCACTCAGATCTATTCAGCTCTTGTTGATGGCTCTCAGACTAGGCTTTCAACAAATTACTTCAGGCTGTATATGCAAGTACTCTGTTTATCCTGTGGAGTCAAAGAGTATTCAGTGCACTGCCACAATGACTACATCGCCCTTCTCTGGACCTGGCCCAGGTGTGTCCTCCAACCAATGTGCGTGTACTCCTGCTCTGCAGCTTCCAGACACCCCAGGGGATCTGTGATGGGGAAATAAGTGCTCTTCAGCTCACTGATGACATCCAGAGAGATGAAGGGGGAAAAACTGGAGGAAAAGGAGAGGTCAAAGCCTTCAGCATGTTGGGTTGGCCTGGGGCAAACAGCTGATGCAACCAAGTTGTTTCAAGAGCCCCCAGGAGCCTCTCTTTCCTCTGAGCATCTCTACAGCAAATGGCAGCAGCTCCCAGCATGGGCAGCATCCACCATTGCCATGGGGCAGGCATGTAGTCCCTCCTGCTTCTCCTCCACATCCTCTTGGGCAGTGGGCGTTACTCTTTCCTCACCCACCGTGGCAATTTGCAGATGTTAAATTATACCCAGGAGGGCCTATCAAATACAAGAGAAGCGAAATAAGAATTACAGCTCAGAAATTTATATTTAAAAAAAAAGAAACAAACAAACAAACCACTATAAAGGCTATGGAATTAAAACAATGTCTTTTCCCAGGTTCATGCTGAGCTCTAGGTGCATGCAACATTTCATGCAAATCGGATGTAATTTACTGTGTGATTTGTTTCTTCAATAAAAAAGTGAGAATATGGAGAACAATAATTTTCTTACATTTTAGCTACACATTTCTCCATAAATAGCATAACTATTATAACGACGTCTTGTATGTGCTTGTAGACTGACTGCCTCTGTGTGAAACACAGGGAGATCATTTCTGTGTTATGCCCAGGATGCTTCACAGAGTTCGGTTGTAAGTGTATGTGTGTACGTGCACAAATACACACGCACACATGCACATGTGTGTTACTAATAGACAGTACTATATACAAGTATATGTATAGTATACGATGTATGCTATGTGATCTGTATATGTGTTTGCGTGTGTGTGTGCATGCGTCCTGTGCATGTGTATTATCAACCATTTTGCTCCCATTGTTCCTCTTGTCCAGAACCACCATATTCCCTTAGACAATATGGCAGGGAACCAGCTTCTGGTGACAAAAACAGGTCTATGGCTGCCATGGACTTCCCAAAAGTGAAGACTTTTCCACTGCAAATGAGAGAAGTTTCATCAGTTGCTATGTGGGCATGTAGTAGTTGCCGGATTCAAAATACATCCATAATTAGCAATACCTGGCAAGTAAATATAATGGTGTCAATATAACGTGCGGTGATGTTGCTAACCAAAGATGTTGCAGGACATAATTCTTTTCCCATACCTCCTAATATCTCACAACACGAGGGGTAACAAAATGGTCAGCACGATGAGTCCTTCGGCTGAAAAAGGCCTGAGGAACAGTTATTATCTGAGGTATAAAATGGGACTGTATGGTAGATAAGGCATAGTCACAATGTCACCTTCCTAGGGGAAAAGCAAAGCATTAATTTTTTTTCTCAAATGCATTTTATTCAAATTACTGGGTTTTAATTACAAAAAAAAGTGTTAAACTGGGGCTTGGGATAAGGCAATTCCTGGGGAGAAGCACTTGTGTGAATATTTTCTAGAAGAAACCTTATCTATAATGTTGGAAAAATGGGTACAAAAGAGAACAAGATGTAAGGTTATGAAATACAGAAGATGCTTATTCCATCTGTAAAATGGACCAGTAAGTTTAGAGACACACACGCACGTACACAATGTATATGCGTGACAATAAATTTTTATAATAAGCCTATGTGGAATATAGAAGTGAGAAAAATAGGTGGATAAATTACAGTGAACTTCTGATATTATTATATATTAAAGTATTTTATTACAAATAATTCTGTGGCACTTACTTAGAAAACCCGAGTTGGGTGTGAGGATTGGGAGGGGGAAGTTATTCTGGTAAAGTAAAGCAGCTATTTTCCCAGCTGAATAGTAATGGGAGAATAATAAATTCTTGATTGCATTTTCTTGCTTTTTGACATTGTGTTTTAGATTTGTCATTTGTATATATTAATACATAATCAGCTTTGCAATAAATTCTGTTTGGGAAACCACTTCTTGATGGTCTTGATAGATTTGTACATAGAAACATAAAGGCAGACACCAATAAGAGAGGCTTATTCAAGATGTAGAAATGAAAAACTTAACCAAAAATACTGGGTTTATTTGTAAGTTTAGGAAAAAAAGAGGAATTTGGAGTTAAACAAGGGACATAGAATATAAAAATCCCAACTAACATTTGCTCTGAACCCAGTCTTTCGGTTTACTGAAAAAAAGACCATGCTCAGGCAATGCAGGAATATTGATAATGACATTTTCCATCTGGGAGAAGGAGGATAATGGTGAAGAGTCAGTGTTGTGCCAGGTCTGGAAAAGAGAATCACCGGCTGTATGAGTGAAAGGATGTATATCAGCCACTCTCAACTCCTACGGCAAATTTGCTCTTTCCTGGCTCTTTCACCTCCCCTTTACGCTCCTCTCTCTGGTAGTGGGACCTCACAGACTCAGACACAAGAGCTGCCCTGGATCTTTTGAGCTGCCCCATTACCTGCTGCTCACAGCATCTGGTGCTAAACCTGACCCATCCTACTCACAGGTACGAGGCACACAGAAACAGTGCTTGTCTCCTTCCAATGGTGAGCGTGACTTTTTCACTCCTTCATTCATCATAGCTCCAACAAGTGCTGCAAGTTTGCCCCTTTGCCCAAGGGTGTCCATGCAGGCTAAAATATTAATGATTTCATATTTGCAGAAGTCTGGTCTTCTCCGCATCCCCACAAAACCGTATTTCTTGACTGGGATCTTGAGAAAACCCATCCAGATAAAGTCAAGTCTTCAAGTCAAGGCTTAAGAAGTTGCTGTCTGCAGGAAGGGTAAATAAGTAGCTTCAAATAGACACGTAACTTTTAGATGATGAAAACAAAGCTGAATCTCATCCTAAATGCTCAATCCCTCAACAGGAAGGCTCCTGCAGCCCCTGGAGATCTATCAAGGTGCTAGGAGGTCCACAAAGCCCAGTCACTTGACATCTCCCCTCAGGAGCTCATGGCTGCCAGGAGGTGAGACAGGGATGAGAAACCTGTCTGCCACTCCCCTACGCCAAGCAGGTCAGCACTCCTCCTCTTTGCCTTCTTACTCCCCCGAACTGTTCTGACTTCAAGAGCAGAGCAGGGGATATCACTCTGGTTTGTTTCTGGGGCAAATCCCCAGAGCGCGAGGCATTTTCCTCTTTGCAGCATTGCTCTGCCAACTACTTGGCGTAGTATCACTCAGAGCAGGGCAAGCCTTTCACAGCCAGGAGCTGAGTCAGCTTTTCTCCCACTCACACGTTTTGCAAACAGATGAAGATTTTCTTCAATGTCTTTGCTATTTGAAATTTTTCACAAAATCATTTTATATATGCAGTGCCTGTGCGAAGATTTTGTTGCATGTGTTAAAAACTTGGAATTCCAGCTCTCGCAATGGCGTATCCTGCACACTGTATTTTCATAGCTTGATTGGAGCAGTATGACTGTGAATTGTATTAACCTTGACAAGGGCCAAGTCAAAATTTGCTTCCTGCCAATAATTGACAGTGTGAGCTGCAAATTCACCACTTTGTTGGAACATTTATGCCAGCAAATTGGTTTTCAGATGTATTGCTGGTTTTCAAACGCTCCGGTAACATGGAACATATTAAACATCTAGACTGATTTGTAGGAAACGAACCCAGAACAGGTGATGCTACCTCAGCCCAGGCTTATTTGCTAACAGAATATGAATAGAAGTGTTTTCTACCAAACTTGAACAGTCTATGTGACAGGATACCTCCGTCCATCTCTCTCAACACAGTTTTCTTATGAAGCAATTTCTAGGTCTCAGGCTGAGCTCTTTGTTTTCTGTAAAGAAAAAAAAAATCAATTTGGGGGTTCCAATAGCTGGTAGACATTTTTATGATAGCTACAATGCAAGTTTGTATTCAGAGGAATTTTTCAACACTCCTGGAGTAGTAGTAAACAACTTCTTTATTGCCTGATAATGCAGAGATACTTACTTTCATCAAAATAAATCTTGAACAGGTTTCAGTACTCCTCTGAAATGCGAGGTTCACGGACTGGGACAGGAAGACCTTGGGAAGGAATGATACTTTATTGATTTACTTAGGTAACTATTTTCTTGGCAGTACTTAGCATGGGTGCAAAACACCTATTATGTGCTGACTGTAATTTTTTATAGCCCTCATTTAAAATGATGAAGTGGTTATTCCATGCTTGGTAGGGCTTTGTATGTTTTGTAAGACACAAGCCTGCTTCCAAAGGCTGCACAAGCCCTGTGAGCATTCAGCCACAGATTTTCTGCTGCCTTTCAGACTGTCTGTGTTTGAGGTTTTATCTCGACACACCTGAAAAAGCACCTTCGCCATTTGTGTCCCCATTCCACTCACTACCTTTGCAATTAGGAGTAATAATATATCCTCTATATTATATCCATTACAAAACAAATTCCTCCATTTTCCTTCCCACAGTGGATACAGGTCCCACTTACTCTCCTTACAAATCACAGTAAGTCACAAAGAAGGGATTTGGGAAGTGGCCTATTTACAGCAGACATCAAAAAGCCCCCTTCACCTTCTGTTTTCTCAAGGAATTATCCAGAAGGAAAAGCTAGCATATGTCTGGGGCAAAAAAGTCTTGGAAATCACCCATTTTAATCCTGTAGAAGGTCTGTCAAAGCTTATTTAAATAATTAATTCCTCTGCCCCAAATGCTGGTGTCACTGTCATTAATTGAAAGAGGGGATGCATGTAGACACCTTTCAGATAGGTATCCCTCTCTGTGCTGTCCCCCCTGCCTCCCCAAGCTTGGAAAAGAACAGGGCCACCAATGGAGAAAATTGTTAACCTATTGTAAAATTAACATCCCAACTCATCTTCGTGATAAGCTGAGTCCCCCCCTGCAAGCCCTTTCTGTGGGCACAAAAGGAACATTGTTTGTCGGGATCATGCGTTGTCACCTCCTGCAGCTCAGGGCAGTCTCAGATTGTGCCACAGGGACAAGAGGCAAGCAGGAGGCAATTTTCACTTCCCGAGATTTTGAAACCTTCCCCTGCCTGCATCAGAAGGATGCTGTTGAATAAGGGAAGGAAAAAAATCACAAGGGAGACAAAGATCCCTCCCTTGTAACAAAGGGCCCATCACCCCACCTCTGGTATACATCTGAAGTCCAGGTTCAACATGCAAAGCTTAAAATCATTCCTTATTAGCACCAGCCAAATGTGTATGTCAGTTAGGTGTTCATCAGCACAAGGGCATCCTTGTCCCCTCATCACTGGTGAGAGGGGTACCCAGCAGGCATTGGCTGTTCAGGGTAAGGGCTCTCTGTCCGGACATGACCAAACTTCACCTCATGTCAGCCGGGATTGGGATCATTTTGCACCCCCTGTCTTTCTGGCTTTGACCACCAATTCCACTATGAAGCTGAGAAAGCTTTTGAACAAACCTGCTGCATCTCCACTAAAGAAGCTTTTGAAGAGGTCGTGGATTAGCTCTGATCGTCATCACTGGTGGCTCTATGAGTGAATACATTTCTTTGTTTGCTTTCTTGGAAACAGAAGACAGGAAACTGAATGAAGAAACCAACATATGGTTTAAACATTTGGGTGGAAAATAGCAGTAAGAATAGATTTTGCCCTATGGTTTGCCCCATAGCCAACCAAAGTCCACTTACAGTGAGATCAGTAAAAATACAAGGTACCTAATAGTGGGTCAGGTGAGATGTTACTCAGTAAGTATTGTACAATGCAAATGTTACATAGAAAGATAAAACACTTGATTAACTGATTCTGGCAGCCTGGCACACTACAAAAGAAAAATTAACATATATCCTACAATCCTCAGCAATTACAGTGTACTTAATCTGGATTTTTTTTTATAATATAACCGTAAAAAATAATTTGAGAGTGGAATCATTAGCAACAAGATGACAGAATTATTAGCAAGCCAGGGAAAAGAGAATTAGTTGGTAGATACCATCATTACACACTCAGATGCTAGTCGTGGCTCCTTGAAATTACAGCTGATGGCACAAGGTTGAAGCTGGTGCTGTGGATAAACATAAGTACTAATGCACAGAGATGTTTTTCTACAGAGTCACTCCGTACTTCTGTTAAACCATGACAGTCTGCCTACCAAAAGTGCCCAGCTTTGGGCCAGAGGGAGCTGCCCGATGAGGCTGCCCCAACTCAGTCAGCTCCCCAGCCTTGCTCCCTGGGAATGAGGAGCACCCACATGGATGCATTTTGTGGCACTGCAGAGGTAACAGCCAGATATACTTAAAGCACAAGTTTGGGGCTTACATGTCCTCTGAAGCCGCTCAGCTATGTGAAGCATCTGAAACCTTGCCCTCCTGCCCATTTGTGAGAGGTGAAGGAGAGCCAAACCCCCGCTGCTCCCTGGGCTGATGGGACTCGGCATGACACCTCCAGACCCGGAAGTCATCTATTGCTCCTGCAGGGATCATCTGCCCTCATGGAGTTAAGGAGTTAATACTAACCATATGGTTGATTGCAGCAATTATTACAAACACAATGTCTAATGAAGGCAAAAGTATGGTAAAATAATTAGACTTAATTATGACATTCACATTTCAAATTATGTTTTACTTGTCCTGCATGAAAGATGAAAAATTCCTCCTGAAATGGAGCAAGTTTAAACTTCCTCTGCATTCCCCAAAGGCAGGGCTCCTGCAGCGTTGGAGGGAACAGGGGGATGTGTTTATGAAACCCCAGAAGGTGAGACTACATAAGGCACCCAGGCTTTTTTCTTTGGCCCATTCACAGCCTTTTCTTTTTGCAGGTAACTTTCCCTCCTGCCCCAGTGCTCTCACAACTGGGCTGGAAGCCTCAGAGGGGTCAGAAAGGCAATAAGGACCCTGTAAAAATTCCCCAGCTCCTTCAGCCCCTGTGTTATTTCACACATTTGAACCTAGTTCCTCACACCAGCATCGTTCAGGAGGGTCTCTTTGGGCTTCCTTCTAATGGCAAGCATGACCTGGAACTCCCAAGGGCAGTCCCATCTTCCACTACTTGAAGAGCTCCTCCTTCTCCTTTGCTTCCCTGAGCACGCGCATCTGGCCTGAACCAATTTTAATTTACAAATAGCAGTCTCATTTTAGAAGTTTGTAACACATACTTGCACATAAAATATTGGCTGCAATGGGAGAGGGGAGTTTCGGGTTGGTGCATTTGTCACAGTGCTCAAAATTCCAGCTGTATTGATTTGCTCAATTCATTTTACAGTGCTATTTTCATTAGCTAATCCTGGGGAGTTTGCTGCCCTATGTCTATTAAGTACACACTCACACACACACACACACGTTCAGATTGGGAGAGGACAGATTTCATTAAAGTGCACCACAGATGGGAAGGTATCCAAGTCACTTCCAATACATTATATTAGCTCGACTGGAGGTTTTTCTTAGAGTTCACACAGTTCATGGTTAAAGCTTTTCTTTTGATGGCCTGAGTTACGCACTCCAGTATGTGCTTCATGATCACTGCCTGCTAGCTGGGAAATATTTATGCTATGTGGCTCAAACTTCAGTATGAAAATTATTTTGACAAAATACACGGTAAGAGCACTTGGTCTGCTCTACTTTATGTCAATATGAAAGTGCTTTTCATGTGGCCTCTTGCTTTATTCCCTGTAACAGCTCAGTGGGAGCCTGCAAGGTTAATCAAGAACCTGTGTATGAATGGATGCTCTTCACATAACCTGAAGCCATTTCTTCTGCATAAAGTCACGGTCATAACTTAGGAATGGCTACTGTAGCATTTTGTCATCTCTGGGAACACGTGCAGGCACAGGGCACATTGTAAGAATGAAAATAACCTAATTTGAAACCAAAATTGCTTGGTACCCAAGCAGGGTACCCAGCAGCCAGTGCTACCAGAGTCTGAATAATGTCATGAGAGTGTCCAGAGGAAAATTACACCCAGCAGGCTCCAGAGCCCATTTCTGTGGTGGGTACCCAGCACTCTCCCCTACCAAAAGCAACACCAACAGCTTGTAAAGCACCTGGTCTTCTACAGCACCAGCAGCAGCAGCAGCAGAACCGAATGGCATGCAACCATCTCCAGCCCACCCACAGCCTGCCTAGGCAACAGCAGTTCTCGCTGTGCCCTGCCCCTGCTCTGGTTCCCTCCTTGCGTGAGCCCTGCCTCTGAGATCAGGCAGTGAGGCACAGCCGCGGCACCCCTCCAGGGCTGCTGGTGTGTCTCACGCCTGATAACTCTCATCAGGGGAAAAAAGCACTCAGCGCAGGCAGGATTTGAAATTACAGCAATATACATAAGCAGATGGGAGCCATCCTCCCTTGCAAAGTAAATTCCAGCCAGCAGCCAGTGCTACCAGAGTCTGAATAATGTCATGACAGGGTCCAGAGGAAAACTTGCCAGGTCGTTAGTTGTTCCGTGTAACAAATCACACACCTTTGAAAATCCCCGGGTGCCATAGCAGGGCACTGTACAAACTGCAGAAATCCCAGCGATGCCCCTTGGACAGCAAGACAGATGGGTCAGCCCAGCACTCCATGCAAATATTTTTCTTTTCAACATCCTCAGCGCCACGTGCAAGTCTCTTTATCACGACATTTCTGCACAAGCAGGGTCCTTCTGCTGCACCCATTGCCCACCTCGGGACTTGGCTGATCTGCTGCTGAACACCGTCCCTCTCGCATTGCCCCTGCCATCCTCCCTAATCCCCCGACCACAGGGGAGAGGGTCCTAACCAGAGAGCAGTCCTGGGGCCTCATCCCCAAGGACCCCTAAGATGCTCGTGCAAATTTTCCAGTGAAGAATTCCATGCACGCTTTAAATAAATCATGTGGTGAAATTGTTTTCATTATTCACGCAGTTCTGCCTAGACATGACTGGCTCCACAAATTTACCTTGCTGTGCGAGGTACTCATAGACAGTAGTAGTACGTACCGCAGGATGTTCTCCTCGGTGGGAAGATGAGCAGGGAGGGAGAGCCGGCTGGTAGGGCCTTGAAGCAAGTACATTTTTCCCAAAAGGTGAATCAGTATTTCTTCTTCAAAGTGACCTCAGCTGAATAAATCATTAATTCCAGAAAGGTGCAAAGACTAAGCCATGGGATTTTCAAATGCTGCTCAGGCACATGAAGTACAGAAATGCCTGTGCCTGCTTATAGGATCTATATTACTACAGATGGGGACAGTGCACATAATTGTCACTGTAAAGTGGCAATCTTGTCCAGAAACTCACAGGTAGGAGTTTTTGAGGACTTATGTTTACCCTATATGTAGAAAAAATAAGTACAGTCGACTCACAGTACTCACTGGGAAACATGGACTTTTTATTCATTCATAGTATTTGGAAAGACTCTTCATTCTTATAAAATCGGCATTCACCTAGAGCAGTTTTCAGACCATTCACAGTTATCTGAGGTTGGAGCCTTGGAAAATTGCTACAGGGCAGAGAAGGAATGAAGATGCATAGGCTCCCTAACAGCCGAGATTCTGAATTACATCACTGTTCCATAAATATATTCATTTTATTCATGTTCATTCCTGAAAGAATTTACTGCACCGAGGATGTCATCTTGACTATGCATCTTAGAATTGATCATTTCCCCAATTAAGCTGTTCAGGCCTCAGACTTAAAGAGCTGTCACAGCTGCTGCAAGCTGATTTATCTCCTGATGACGGGCAGAGCTCCTGACCAAAAATTATTAATGACAGAGCTTCTTTTTTTGAAATAACCTTAACCCGAGCATATATCTTTTTAGTCACATTAATATCTGAACACATACCCCCAATTCTTAGCCAGGTGTTAAATGGATGTAAAATCCTAAACCTTAGTCTTTTAATACAGAGCCTTTCAAATGAAGACTAAGAGATTAATCCAGCCCTGTTCTGTGCCAGGCTGAACAGCAACTGCTGCTGTTTCACGGGAAATGCGGACTCCGAACAGGGCTTTGGTCTATGTCGCTCTGCTTCCCAGGCAGCTCTCGCACCACAGTGCCCTGGAGCTCCTCATTGTGAGACGTGAATTCCACAGCCTGGTCGGGGAAAGGATTCCCCCTAACAGAAGAAGGCACAAAGATGAAACATGACAAGTGCCCGTTCACCAGTTCAGGACAGGTATTTCTTTTCAAGCCTCCTTTACGGTTTAACACCACTCCCACTGAAGTGAACGAGGAGTTCTGCCATCGGCATTAGCGAGGCAAGAAACGTGCCCTTCAGCAGCATGGTTTTGTGACCGCTGCTACAGCAGCTGGGGCCCGTTGCACTGCCCTGGCCAAGAGGACTTTACTACATTTAATTGCTTAGCAAATTTTAACATAAAATAAATTGAAGGGACATCGTTTATGAGGGTTGTTGCGTACGCAAAATGGCTTGGGTCTGTATGAAGGCTTGGACAGTAGGGTCCTGACCTGGTTGAGTTTTCTTGTACTGTGAAAGCACAAAAGGATACAGGCACAAACTCAAATCAAATTTCCTCTGATTTGAATGGCCTTAAAATCTTTTGGACCTTAAAAATCCCCCTCACAAATGCCAGTGAGTGTGAGATAACTCACACATTCAGCTGAGCAGCAGTTCTACCATATTCCAAATATATGTCAAAACTTCCACTTAAACTTTTGGTTTAATTAGTTTAAAAATTCATCCAAATGTTTAAAAGTTTTAAACAGCTAAGTGTCTTCCTTATTATTCAGTCCTCTTATTATTCATTTTCAAAAGGCCCTCTGACACCTATCAAATCTGATAGACGGAGCAGTGATTTCTCTCAGGCGAGTGTAAATCTTACACCACTTCCCACATGATATTACTTTCCACATGTCTGATGGTTCTGGAAACAAGTAATCAAATTAATAGGACTATTTAACTTTCATTCATATCTTAGCTGCCACCATAAATTTCAACCTTCAGAAGATGGTAAAATGTTAGTTTTGCTTTATTTGGAGGAAATATTCATTTTCACAACTTCTGCCTTATTAAATCCAGCAGCTTATTTCTTGGGTAAGACGGTATGATTCACACTGACAGCAATTTCAATAACCACTCCAAACCTTTGCTATTTACATTTGGTTTTCTGAACAGGTCATATTCCCAGCATTAAAAGTTTATGATGATTTAATAGGGATATTGTAAATATAATCTACCTGGGTCTGAAAACTTCAGTGATTAAAAAAGTACAACGGGAACCAAATGCAGCAACACAGCTCCTCAGCTGATCCACTGAGTTCCTCCTCAGCAATATCCATTACTGGGAACGTATCAAAACTGTTCTCTGCTTACTGTGCTGGCTTCTCACTGCCTATTGCAGCAGGTTCATTATGTCATTATTCACCTACAAAATGCCCAGTAGTCTCAGCCCAGGACATGTAAGGGATCACATTACTTTACGGGAACAAGTTTTGCTGTATTCTCCTCTGCCATGGCTCAATGGAAATAGCACAGAGAACTGCTGGTTCAGGGCCGAGGAACTGAGGGTATGAAGAAGGCAACGCAAAAGTCATCAACTACTGCAAATTCATGAGTTTTCACTCCTCAGATGAGGTGTAGTAATAGCCTGCCTGTGTGCTCTGAGCCCATCTCAATTGCAGACTGAAACTTTTTAATTTAAACCACCATGAATCACACCACTTGTTCCCCGCTGCCCATTCCAAGTGAAGGGAAGATTTTCAACCTAACCTTTGCCAGTAACAGCTCTTTGCACATTTCAGTAAAACATTACGCAAGGATCGTCCCCTTCTTTCCCCTTCAGCCTGCATCCATACAAACGATTCCCTCAAGAGGAAAAGCAAAAAAGAAAGTGTGTGATGGTTGCTATCATCAACATTGCTTCACGCAACTGAGTGGATGGCAGCTGAAGACCATGGTGGGTCTATGTGACATGCACAGAAACATGAACAAAATAGCATCCCGCCAGTTTTAGGCAAATATCTTGAAATACATAAAGCGGATTTTGGTTGCAGTGAGGACCCTGCGCAGTGCCTAAATAGATCAAAACTACGGCTCAGAGTTGAAAACTGCTTGAGCTGTTCTGCATTCAGTCGTAATAAACAATTTGCAAAAAAGATTATCGGTCTTGTGACATGATAGTTTGGCATTTGCAACTTAAAATTAGATTGGACATTTTGCAGCTTTATGATCTTGCAAATTCAGGCTTGGTTGGCTATCCATTATCATCTTACTTCTTTCAGAATTACTACTTCCCAGGTTTCTTCTTCCTCTTGGAGATACGTGTTTCAGATTATTTTCCTTCAGATTTATTATCCTGCAGTTTTCCGGGATTAATCTCCGTTTCTATAAAAAACCCTGCCTACCTTTATAATCTCTTTAGGTCTCTTTTTATTATCTCATTTTCTCTCTAGTCCTCTGATTCAATATCCTCTGAATTTTGTAATCATGCTCTTCTCACTTTTTTCTTTTAGATCATTAATGATGTTATTTAATACAGTCTCTCCTTACACCATTCCTAAAGTACTGCATGATCATAATAATGCTTAGCTTTTAGAAAGCACAATCTATCCATAACTCACAAAGCATTTCATATGTCAGGTAAACGCTGTTACCCCATATTACAACTGAAGATGCAAATGATGCAGGCACTCACAAAAGCTGGTTTCCTGTCCCTGTGCTTCATCTACAGTCAAGGGACAGAGAGATACAAACTTCTCCAGAGCCCATTTTGGAGTGGCTAAATGAGCTTTCTACTTTGAACAGCCCTTTAGGGGACCTCAACCGCTCTACAGGGAGTCAGGAAGACTCTGGAAATACCCCTGGGGAAGCGACCTTGACAAAGGAGAGCTGGGACCCGAACCAAACTCAGTCCACCCTTTGCCAAGTGGAGCGTACTGCAGGTCTCCGTCCCTGCTTGGTGCATGGGCAATTTTCTGTGTTGGGAAACTTATGTATGGACAAAAAGGAATTAATTCCCCAGTTAAGTTTTGGGTAAACCCTCATTATTTTTCCCAGATGAAAAAACTGAAACTTCTACTTCCCAGTTTTCAATAAAAAGCTGTATAATGGTGATGCAAAAGATCCTGTTTAATATGCCTCCGCAGAGCACTGGCTGTGGCTTCCTGGACCACCAGTGGCCCATTGGCCACTGCCTGGGAAGCACTGACAGAATCTGATATTTTTTGTGATCTACTCAGTTTGTGGCAGGGTTCAGAGAAACCCCACCCCCACCCCCTGGTCCAAAGGCTGATATCATCTGTTTCAGAGGTACTCCAAACTTCTCAGCCCTTCCAGTCTCCTTCTTCCACACAACCTCCTGTTAAGTCTCTGCAGTGCACCAGTCTCTCAGACAGTATCTGCCCCACAGCACAGCAGTTTTACATATGACACACTGTGGACAAAGAATGGACAGGCAGGAGGAAAAAGGCACCAAAACTGGCATTATACAGCCTTCCCAGCTCTGCAGCCCCAGTCGGGTGCTCACACACACCCGTCGGGACCAGGACTTTGCAGACATAAAAAGCCAACTTTGACTCCAGTCCCTACCACTAGAAACTGTGGAGGAAAGGTCAAAAATAAATCAAAATGAATGAGTGTAGATCACAGCTACTGGATTTCTCTCCCACACACCCATTAGCTTCTTACCTGAACGTCTCTCTTAGGAAACAGCAAAGTGCCTTTACTGTGTCCTAAGAAATTTACAGGCCACTGCCACTGGACCTCCTCAGCCCTCTCTCAAACCTGGAAGATCCTGAACCATTATGGAGCTGCCTGGCAGCAACCATGTGAGTATTAGCTGCAGCCCCGGAGCAGCTATTCAGTCTAGCTGGAAACATGGGAGGACACATCTGCCGCTGCCTTGTGACCGAGTGCTTTTCCGTCCCCCGCTGCTACCCTTGCCAGGTGCAGGGACACAGCTAGCTTTCACTCCCCCTGAGGCTTCATGCCTGGCTGGGGCACACAAATAGCTGCGCAGTCTTATCCTGCCTCTGCCCCTCGAGGTGAAGGTGGTTTGCTAATCTGTGAACTAATCCCACCATTTCAAACAACATTTTGCTCTGAGCACTGGATATTTTCAGAGGTACCATGTGCCTGCAGCTCCCACTGAAATTCAGCTGGGCTGACTGCTTCCAAAAGGGTGTTATGGGGGGCAATCAAAGTTGAAGACAGCCAAAATAAGAAAACCCTTTTTCAAAGTCACAGCCTAAAAGTTCTTCTCCTGAGCACTGTGTTTCACTCATACTTTTGGGGACACTGTCTCAGACAGGAAAAAAATAAATGCAAAGATGCATTTGTTTGAATCAGAAGCAGTCAATGTTTGAATCTGGTGGTCAGTGTC
This sequence comes from Pygoscelis adeliae, assembly GCF_000699105.1. Classification (NCBI taxonomy): domain Eukaryota; kingdom Metazoa; phylum Chordata; class Aves; order Sphenisciformes; family Spheniscidae; genus Pygoscelis; species Pygoscelis adeliae. The sequence continues at coordinate 330,277 of NW_008824115.1, read as the reverse complement.
TATTTGGTATCTTCTTCACATAAGATGGAACATGTAGTAGGATAATATTTTCAACAGCTTTCCAGTAAAAAAAAAAAAAAAAAAAAAAAGGGAAATCCGAAAATTCAGTGACCACTGTTACTTTCTGCTGTAATTTCACAGTTTGGCCATATCATTTGGATTAGCATTAAGCTATTGTTGACTGGTGTTACGGGCATTCTGATTAGCAGCAGTGATGTATTACAGGTATTTTTCAAAGGTGGAAGGATGTTTGCCTCACTTTTTTCGGTCAAGTTTTACTCTGAATAATTAGATTCTGAATGCCTAAAGTGTCAAAGGCTTTATTTGGGTAAGATATAAGCTTCTTGCCATAAAACTACAATGTAATTCTTTTGCACCGTTAAACAGCTGCCATTATCCACATGAAAGGTAGCTCTATGTTGCTGATCGATGAAATAAATTATTACCTCACACCCCCATCACCATATTTATGGAGGCAATGTCCACACTACTGATAGCAAGCCCATAGGATAATTTTGTCATTTACTTCATTTAACATGACCCATGCCTACAGTCCCCCTGTCAGGAAGTTACTTTAACATCCCAAGCCTACAAGGAGCTGCAAACACGCAGGAACTCCTGCACGTTTAGCAAAACACCCTGTGCAAACACATTAAGATTAGATGAAGGAGTTTTCATTCCCTGCTATGTTTTAATTAGGTAAGAATCTGTAGGGAACAAAGCTGACCAGAAGCCTCTTACGGCAGAGCCGTGGCTAGAGCATGGGCTCCATACACCTCTTCCCTTCTGTAAAAACCTAGACAACCGGCTCCCACTTGCAAGAGCGTAACATGGGACTAGAGGATTATCTGTCACAATTCAAACGCAATTCTCTGATAATGGTAATAGTGTTCCAGTGTTAGAAGTGATAGACTTACATAATTAGCTGCAAGTGCTATTTCTGTGTGTGTAAAATCTTTTAATTATTTCCTTTTTAATTATTTTAAATTACCTAATAACTTTTTGGCAAAGAGGGATGTATGGGAGGGAGGTAGCGCGAGCCCGCCATCGTTATGAAAGCTTTTCAAGAGCTCCATTATGCACTGTGAGCATCTGACTCTTTGTAGCATGAGTCACCCACAAAGTCTTGAGCCATCAAGTAATTAAGGTTCCTTAATACAGAGTGGGAGGGGAGGAAGTAATATCATTTGTCGTTATGATCAGTCACATTCCTGCAAGTATATATCATAACTGTTTTATAAATGGATTATTAGCAAATCAGATTACAGCACTAATTATTTCTCCCAGCATTTCCCTTACTCGTGTGCTGTGGACTCATCCGCTCCCCAGTAGTACTATACCTCTCTTCCATCTGTTTTCTTCCCCATTTGCTATCTCACACACATACACAATCATTTATGTAAACTTACCCAGGACAGGAAGAACACAACAATAGCTGTTATCAACACTTCAAAGTAAAAAAACATTGCTGGTTGTCACTGGAAATCTTTCTGAATGGATAGCTGCGTGGCAACCTGGGTACAACAAGGTGGTCGTAACCCAGTTATGAGCAGAACTGTGAAAGAGGAAGTCGCAACACAAAGCCCTCTCCACGCTGGCGAGCAATCTCAGAAGAAAGGACAAGAATTGGCAGGCCTGAAAAGAAAACCACCTTTCTCCCCTGTACTGGAAAAAACAGGCCTGTTAGGTAAGACATGTTAGGTAACTTTTTTTCCTTTTTAATGAAGACCGAGCCCAAGAGAGCTAGATTATTCCAGCAAAAAATCAAAGGCAGGACAAAGTTAAACAAGAGCTGATGAAGAGCAAAGTGGAGGGGCAGGAATTAAAACAAACTAAAGGAAAACAGGAGAAATCATAGGTCAAATTTACTACGCACAGTCAATGAAATCTGTTATAATTTTCAAGAGCACCCACAGGATTTAGCAGCCCTGAGGAAGTGTAATCATTGTGCCAGCTGTAAATTTTCACAAAAAGAACAGAAATTTAGATGTTTTTGTTTTGCTGTTTTGCACACCCTACAAAATTCATTAAAATCATCAAGCCAAAGCCTGAAATGGTACACAACATGAAAGATAAGGCAAAGCTGCTGCCCTTCCTAGCAGTGTAAAACACAACTTCTGCCACAGATTTACCCAAGAGTAAAGGAAAGATTTCAGGGTAAAAAATAATGGGTGGTGAGACCACGGTTGTTCTGCCAATCCTCCAATCTTGCTTTTGCCATTTCCAGAAGAAAAAGCAATCGAGAAGATGGTGCAGTCTGCACAAATTCCTTTGCCAACTAGTAAGGTGTGATTAACATTACCCCAAGTGATTGCTAGGGAAGGATGAAGAGCATTAAAAATGCCAGCTTTAGGCTCAGCAATACTGAAGAATTTGCAACAGACTTCTGCTTAATCTCTGCATGGCCTCTAACCTCCCAATCAGGGTACACACGACCAACCCTTTGCTGAAGCTGTCCCCTTAGCAACACAGCTCCCCTCTCCATTGCTATCAAAACATCACTTGTGTTGGACCTAGTCTCCTCCATATTGTCCTTGTCTCAACTACATTATATGCACATCAAGGCAAAAATCCATCTTTCCACCCATAAACAGAGCTACCATATACATTTCAAGGCATGGTACTATATCAGTAACAAAAAAAGAGGCACCAAAGTGAGAACGTACATCCACGTCCAGGACTGTTGGTTTCCACTTTGTGCACGTGCCTCCCCTGGCTGGACACAATTGTCCCATGTTCAGCTCTGCCACCAGCACTGCAGGCGAGAGGAATGAAAGTTTGGTGGAGCCTGACTGTGGTGGGTTGACCTTGGCTGGATGCCAGGCGCCCACCAAGCTGCTCTATTGCTCCCCTCCTCAGCAGGACGGGGGGGAGAAAATAAGATGGAAAAAAAATCGTGGGTCAAGATAAAGGCAGTTTAATAAATCAAAGCAAAAGCAAAGGCCACACGTGGAAGCAAAGGAAAACAAAAGATTTATTCTCTACTTCCCATCAGCAGGCAATGTTCAGCCACTTCCTGGGAAGTAGGGCTTCAGTACGCATAGCGGTTGCTCTGGAAGACAAATGTCGTAATAGCAAATGCCCCTCCTCCTCCTTTCTCTTAGCTTTTATTGCTGAGCAGACCTCATATGGTATCACATATCCATTTGGTCAGTTTGGGTCGGCTGCCCTGGCTATGTCCCCTCCCAAGATCTTGCCCACCCCCAGCCTACTGGGTGAGGTGGGAATATTGGAAAGACAGCCTTGTGCAAGCACTGCTCAGCGGTAGCCAAAACACTGGTGTGTTATCAACACCTTTCTAGCTACCAATACAAAGCACAGCACTATGAGGGCTGCTATGGGGAAAATTAACTCCATCTCAGCCAGACCCAATACACTAACGCACCGACCCCAGCCATGAGGAAAGATCCACGGATCCCACCAAGCCAGCATTTCCTTGGCACGTGGCCCAGCAGCTTGCAGGGCTCCCTGCAAGGGTGTCATGGTTTAACCCCAGCCGGCAACTAAGGGCACGCTGGAGGAGGGTGCTCAGTGCCAGCCCATTTGCCTTCATGGGCATTTTGTTTATGTTTTTGAGGAGAGGGGTCTCTGGCTCCTGGGTGATTCACAAGTGTCGGCATCCCATGTTCACCTCTCTGGGAGAATATGACTCAAAAGTGTAATTACACCTCCTATTCTCCCATCCCAGTTAACCTGAAGATGATGACTGAATTTCTGCTGGCTGAAAGGCATGGGTTCGTCCACAAATACTTCCCGCAACACTGGCTCTATCCCTCTGTAGACCGGGCTTGATTCTTTTTAAATATTGCTATGATACCATTTTAATCAGTAATTACACACAAAGCAGAGTCATAAACCCCCTCTAAAGTGAGTCCCCCTTACCGGTACTGAAACAATAGCATAAGCTTATGGTATGGGCAAATGTCTCAACTCTATTCTCTCTAAGGTGCTGCTTCACAATGTTAAACCTATAAAACTCAATCATACTCTAGCCTGGGAGAAAAATTCAGAGAAAACTCTGGAGGAGTCAATTTATTTGGAAGTTAACCAGACATATTTCAATCTCGATTGGACATCTTCAGACACAACATAAATTTTTATATAGGTTATTTGATTCTCACACCTCATAAATTAAATAGAATGATCTCTGATATATCTAATGCCTGGTGGTAAAACTGTGAAAGGATGGATTTCTGGTACATTTGTTTCCAGTGCCCTGCAGTTAGGTCCTTCTGGGCATCAGTTAAGGTTAATGTGAAATGAGGGGCAGTGACAGGAGACAGTTTCAAGTCCTGAGCAATTTGCAAAGGAAAGTCAGCTTGCTGGGACCAACCTACCAGCCACTCTGCATGTGACAAAGCTATCGGTGAGTTAGGTATTGTTGCCTGCTCTGCTGGCTTTACTCAAAATTGCCCCAAAACCGTAGAAAGCTGGAGCATTGCTTGGCAAGTTGAAAGAAAACGTTCCAGCAAAAACTGTTTTCATAACACAGCTGGATGACTAATTTGTTAGGTCAATTTATCTCATCCAAAGCTGCTCACAACTTTCCGTACATTTGCCATTTGGGTGAGCCAATAATAAAGTTTGATTTTAAGCCGCAAACGGTATGAAAATCCAATTAAATTGTGTCTTGCAAATGTCTCAATTGAATATAGAGTGGGCTAGCCATCTAAATCCCGCGGTGGGTTTTTGTGTCTTTGACTGGACAACACAGAGATGAAGTAACGCAGCATGTTACAATTCAGAATTTGACCCATGTTGACTAGCTGCATAATTCATCCAGTCAGGAAGAGAAATAACATGACTTATGGACTCGTGGTCCATAATTAGACACAACCTGCATGTGACTAATTGTGCAAATACACTATTTGTGTCTCCGAATGTACAGATCAAAATTGCTTTCAGTAAAACTCAAGATAAAACACGACTTTTTTGTAATTCCACAAGTAAAACTCACATGTTCCCAGGAAGCAAACACCATCAAATGAAAATTCATATGTAGAATCATAGAATCATAGAATCATTAAAGGTTGGAAGAGACCTCCAAGATCATCGAGTCCAACCGTCAACCCAACAACACCATACCCACTAAACCATGTCCCTAAGCGCCTCATCAATTCCACAAGTAAAACTCACATGTTCCCAGGAAGCAAACACCATCAAATGAAAATTCATATGTAATATGACTACAAATGCTTATATTAATGGGGAGATTAATTTAGCTCTGAGGCAGGAATTTATGACCCTGTGCTACCTTAAGTATATAATAGCAGTGATATCTGTTATACAATAGCAGTGATATTATGTAGGAAGTTATACTACAATCAGAACTGGCATATGTTTCACACGCAATAACAAGGCTCATAGCTGTCATCAGCAGTCATTTAAGTCATACTGATTACCACCAGCAAGAAAGTATGCCTCTTAAGTATTTTGGCCATTTGTTCCCATTTTTTCTGGTACCCTCTTACCTTCTCCCACTGTTTCTCTATTGTTTTTCTTCCCCTTTCACTTTTCCTTGTTTGTTTCTTTCTTCCAGCCCTAACTTTCTTGCTTCTGAATTTGCTTCCCATCAGCAAGTCCCACTTTTTCCTTCAGCAGCTTAATTTCATTCTCAACTCATTATCAAAGTAGGCTTGACCGGTCATATTACAGTAAGGTTATTATTGGTGACAGTAGAAAACTGTATTTGTTGATTTAGGGGTCTCTTCCAGTTTTATCTCTCTTTCTTGTTCTCTAGTTCATTTGACAAAAAATTGTTGTTTTGACAGAGCTTTCTATCACTGTTAGGCTTCAGAGTGAACACACCAGTGCAGTGCAGTGCAAAGGAGGAAAAAGTGGGAAGGAATTCATTTTTCCCAGAGCTTTCATTTTACATAAGGAAGAGAACTCTTTATCTGTTATGCTTATCTTGCTTTAAAGGTTGTAGCCTTTGTAGCCAGGCGGGTGAGCAGCATTTTATTTCTAAAGTAAGCATTTTTTCAAGCTTCATGTGCCATATGGCCCACAAAGAAGTAAAACTCCAGCCTATGGGCAGGGCGTTCAAGACCTCTGCTCTAGGCAGCTGTGTGCAGCTCTGAGTTCTCGGTGTGTTTTTCGGAAATGCGTTAATTTTTACGCATTCTAGTTTGATTAAGTTCCTTCTCTTGGCAACTGGTCATTGTCAGACCCCTTTCTGATCAGCAGGGGACTAATACAACCTGCGAGCTACAGCCCAGGCAATGGAAAACATTACAGGCACAATGGAGGACATATTTGCAAAGAATATCTTCTGCACCTGGACTCCATTTATTAAGTTTGCAGAAAGGACAGCTCCTGCCAAGAAGCCAGACACTCTGACCTTGTTTGAACCTGCCTGCTGCCTGCAGAGCAGGATCTATAGCAAGCGGGAGTGAAGGAGAGGCACGGAGCACAGTGTTGCTCCTCAGGGACTCGCTGCAATATATGGGGAGTTTATGTTCACAAAGTGTTTTACTTTTAAAGCCTGTATTCTTTCATCTCGTCACAGGCTATAACTTTGCTATTGAGCTATATTGCTGTGTCTAGTCAGGGCGTGTGTTTGTATGCCGGTGTCAATCATTTCTTTTTGTACCCTTCATCGGCTGCAGCTCATGGAGTGGCAGGTGGTTCTTGCTCTCCACTCTATTGATGCTGCTTGGTTTTATTATATCATTTTTCCCCCTCCTCAAGCTTTATAACCTATCAAGGTCTGAAGTCTCTGACAAACAGAAAGTTAAAAGGGGAAAAAAAAAATCCCAGCACACAAAGTTAATACAGCTTGGATTCAATGCCAAGCTCATCTTCAGCAAGGCTCTAGTTTTCCCACTATGACATGAAATTGAACTTATCCCATAATGCGGTTCTCATTTAGGATTTAAAGATGTTAGCATTCCACGCAAGTCTTGATGATCATGCTTGGCTCTCAGACACCACAGAGATAAGTGTCCTGCAAATAGCTAAGCTGGATAGATACAGATACTGTTTTCCCTAATAAAAACAAGATCCTTCAAAACAACGATTACCTAACCAGAGTATTACCTTTCCAAACAAACAAGATATTTACTTACTCCTTTTACAAATGAGTAAGTACAAAGGAATAAGAACAAAAGAAAAATCTCCTTCCCCACATAACTGAGATGTCTACTAATTAAAACTGCTCCTTCCAGTCTGAAAACAGCACAGTACTAAAGAGCGAGCTTAATTTGATGTCTGCTGGACAACTTTATTTAAAACGAGGCATACCCTTACGCATCGTGCTGACTGGTGACTTTATTCAGTGCACTTAACATCCCAATGTGGTGCATTTTGACTCTCTGCAAAGCCAGTTCCAGGGCCGCAGCCCACATGGGAAAAGCTTCTCCTAACCTGGGACTCAGCCACGGGGCTACAGGGGAAAGATCGGCCCAGGAGGGGAAGGGGAGATCAGAGGAGTCGCCATCCCTCATGGTTGGCAGTGCTTTGGCCGAGGGTGCCAGCGGCTGCCACTGAGGATGGTGAGGGTGTTTGTATGAACATCTGTCCATTAGGAGGAACGGGGACAAGGAACAGCCTGCTAATTTTGCACTCCATAACATTGGCCGGTCGCCAACCTAGGCTCTTTGTTACCACTGATCCAGGCTGGATTTGAACAAGTTAGATGGAAGTGAAACACTGTGTCCTATAATTAGTCCAAAGAGGCTCCCAGCTCCCAATTATATCTACTTTAGCCATTTAGTACTAACTCGTAAAATTTGTACACACTTTTCCCTTTGTCTGGAAAAGAAAAGCAAAAGGAAAACTTGACACATCGTTCAGACATATAAAGGTAAAAGACAACTAATTAGGTTTATTTATATAGGACTTGAGGTAGGTTAAAAACAATCTTGTTAAGAGCATAAGTAGTTGAACACTCATGCTGTTTATGATCTAGACCTGGAGACATGGTGGGGGAAAAGCCCTGAGACCAGAGGAGCGGCTGGTGCCCTGGCAGAGTCTCAGGGCTGGGGGGGCAGCCCCGCTCCAGCACTGGTGGACCCCCTGCCACCACAAGGGGTAGCCCGTAGCGGCCAACCTCCCCGGGGCCACCTGCAACAGAGGCATCTCCCCCCGGGGCTGCCCTGCCAGAACCATGCCCCCGCACCAGCAGGCTGTGGCCATCCCCTTAGCAGGGCATGGCCAGTGCTGCAGACGAAGGGCAGTGATTTTCCATCTGCTGGAGGTTGTCAGCAACCTGGTGCTGCTCCTCCCAGGAGTGCTGGATAAGTGGGTGGGCTGCTTGATGAGCGCAAAAGGGGCAAGGTGCAGGAGAACTTGGTAAACTGGAAAGAACAGACTGGATATCCCACACCAAGGTGACATAAGGTTTCCCACATTTGTATTTTACCACAGTGGTTTAGTTATCATGACCAACCCCAAAAAATCCACCAATACCTCAACAAGCTAAAACAATGGCAAGAGATACCCTTGTATTATGTTGAAGCCAGATGCTGGGTATGTATGCCTTGACTCAGGGCAAGCGGTTTGTTTGTGGTGGGATAGTTGTAATTCCACTCACTACCATTCCTGGAAAGAAAGAGGTAGAGGGGAAAGATTGCAATGATAGCCTGGCTTCCTGCTGTACTGCTTCCAAGGAAATAAGGCAAGATCTAGCCAGTCTGAACACATTTTTGTGCCCAGAACACTATTTGATAATAATAAAAAAACCCTCTTGGTCTTGTTTACGAAATCCAGCTCATGTTCTGGAATATTATTTCAGCAACCGAAAGATAAAGAAGTATGTTAACATACTGCATAGACAAGGCAGAAGAAATCATAAGTCAAAACAGCCCAACAGAACTATTTGCACATGATAAATGATCTGCTCATTTGAAAGCATTCATTAATAAAAGGAAGTCCATTTGATTTTACTGGACTTTCTAGATCATTTTAAAAGATTAAAATTTTGCTCTGCTGCAACACAAATATTGCTTTTCCTCATTACAACTGAGTTCCACTTATTAGCATAAGTAAGAAAAAGGTATTGTTGCTTGTTCAGGGAAAATTATGAAAGGAATTAAAAATTGATGGAAATATTTTTTCCTAAGCAAACCTGAAAGAAAAGGGGGAAAAATTCGGTAAAATAAAATATTACCTTTCCTTTTTTTCTGAAAACAAAAAAAAAGACTCCTTTCTTGCTGAAAACGGGCTTTCTTTCTAGGGAAAAAAAATAGCAAAAAGTCAATATTCACTATGTTTTAACCTGGAATAGTTCATTCAGTCCTTCATAATACTCTGTGACTGCCAGCCTCTGGCCAAAGACGACAAAGACCTACTAGGCCTATGCACATTACAAATGTTTTTAAATAGTAAATGTTTCCACCCATAAATACTACTTCTTCCTAGAGCTATAGGGAGCACCCAACCCGATCTTTATTGTCTCTGTTTCTTTGATGACTAGTATCTTCTCATAAGTGGTCTGATTTCACAAGAAGTAGAGAAAGCAAAAACAGCTTTTAAAATGTAATACTTTTTTCCAAATAAAGCCCAGTGGCTTGTTTCACTGGTGTCCCCGCAGTTTGGCACAGGTCCAAGAGCTGTGGGATCAGTAATGGAAAGCAAAAACTTCATAAATATTGGTTAGAACAAACACCTATAACATCATTAGCACTGTAAATGATTACTTCGTTCCCAAGCAATAACAAATATTTCTGATGCCCTGAACAGGCCAGAGATCACTGCATTCAAACTGCAGACTGCCCAGTTATGGAGCAGGGACAGTATCACCAGAGTTCAGAAACTATTCCTATGCCATAAATATGTACCATCAACTCATCATAGCAGCTAATTATTTCATTAATGGTTTATATATATATAACAAAGCTAAACAAATCTCAAAGCCATTTGTGGATAAGATGTAAGCAGAAAAAAATAATGAAGTTCATCAAGCAAAACCAGTCCTGGCAAGTAATTCAGGCAGCTCTGCTCAGGGGTCAGATTTGTTGAGAACAACGCTGTAGCACATGTAGATATCCCAGTTAGAACTCTCGGTGATCAGAGGCTGCCTATGCTTTTGGACACTCCAAGCATGCTGAGATTCAAGTATGTCCCAGCACAGGCACACCAGTCCACTCAGTGTCACTGGGTCTTGAACAGCCACTGTCTTACTCATCAATAACTTCCTATCTACCCCTCTATCAAGTCTTCATAAAAGAAGGAATGCGGGTTTTTTCTGACTTCATCCTCATCACCAATTATGGTTTTCAGTATTGACTAAGGTTTGTATAGTATTATATAATTTTTGTTAATGTTAGCTTTGTTCTAGTTATACTTATTAGACTGGTATTTGTTTAGTTTGGGGTAACTGGAATAATAACTTTGTGAAATTTATCTTTCTTTAAGGTCATTTTCCTTATTAATGGGGGAGGGGGAGATGCCTTCCTCTCTCGCTATGACTTTGCACAGATTCTAAAGAGCTCAAAAGCGGCTGACCATTGAAATTATCTGGAATTATTTACAGCAGGCTTTGCTTGAATTTGAAGGGAAGTTTAGAATAATTTTTGTTTTACTTGAATTACTCCTTGTATCACACCAGATGCACAGAACCTGGACAATCTCAAACACAGATTTGCTTCAAAAGCACTCAAAAACGTAATAAAGAACTTTGGGGAAAAATAAAGAACAGAAACAGTGACAGAAAACACAATAATTTCTGGCAAGTTCTCAGATCAGTTATGTCCCTGCTTTAGCCCTAGGTTCAGAAGGTGAATTTAAAATTCTGCTCAAAAAACTTTAACGTCAATACTCAGGAGTAATCATCTGAGTCCGCATGTATTTTTGTACTGTTTCAGTCTGGCAGCATAGAACCAGTAGAAAAGATTTCCAACCTGCAGGTCAAACAGGTATTAGTCAAAGTCTTTCTCAAAATATGTCTCTGCATGGTTTTAGAAAAGAAAAAACCGCTTTGAAGAAAAAAAGGCGGAAGACAAGACTCAGAAAAAAATAGTACCCATAAATCTAGTAGACAGGTTAAGTTTGTATTTACCATATTAGAAAATGAGCATGTTATTGACTAATAATAGTCTTCAGTGAGAGAACTGGCTAACGTGAGTATTAACAAATTATCTGTGCTGATAAAAGCAGAGAGAGTGATATCTGATTTTGAAGGGCAATGTGATATCTATGAACATTTGTTCTAGGTATTTTTTTGTGGCAGAGGATGCTGCTGAATTATATGAATTCACCTTTCTAGTGTAAAAACAGTAAGTTTCAAGTAGCATCTACAGGTAATTAAGCACACAGCTCATTAATACTAGTCTAAATGCTCTCCTCTGCGAAGACGAAGGAGAACGCCACTGTGGGTTCAGGCCAGCAAGCACAGAGAGAAGTGACCAGGAGTCTAGCAGAGCACCTTTGCTTCTGCTTGGAAAGAGGGAAGATTTACATGCCTGGAAGCAGTAGGACTCTCTCTGCTGCCCCGCCATGCAGACCAGGTGCAGGCAGAGCGCTTTCCTGAGCCTGGGATGGCTCAAGGAGCTCAGCGTGCTTAGGCACACCACAGTGCAGGCTTGCCACCTAAGATTCAGCTCCAGATTAAAAAAAAAACTAAATTTAGGTGTGTACAGGCATGCCAGACAAAAAATTAAGTTGCCTAAACTTAGGTGTCTGGCTATGTGAGCTGTCCTAAAGTATTTGAGACATCTGTACAGGGCTGTCACAGACGATACAGGACCTACAGCGGTCCTGCACATTTCTCAAGCAGAATATCCCACAAAGCCTAAAATTACTTTAGACACCTGCTGCAGCAACAGGATCTCATCAGTGCTGCCTTGGTTTCCATCATTGCTGATGGCGAGCTAGTCAAGACATCCAAGAGAGCTAGGGAGGGGACCTTAGAGACCTAGCAGGCATCTAATACCTTGTACAAGGTGCCTCAACCAGCAGCTCAGTCTCCTACACCCTGTCCCCAGTAGTGACAGCCAGCTTCTTGCACCCCACCATCGTCTGCCTCGCTGCACCTGCGGCAGTGCTGGCATACTCAGCCTGGGGTGCAAGTGGCATGCCTGCAGCAAGCCTTCCTAGTTAGTGTCCATGCCTGAAGAAAACCAACCACTTTCCAGGGCTAAAATACACTATAACTAATTAAGTGAGTTTCAGATGTATTTCAAAACCTATTGAGCAGAAAGCTATGCTACTAAGAAATTTAAAGGGCTGACTTAATTCCCCTAAGGCAACACTTTCAGCTTTGAACGAATATAATTTTTTAGTCAATACGTTCTGAAATATGTCTCAAAGTTGCTTAATTGTCAGTTATAGCTGAATTTAGCTTAAAAAGGGGGCTATGGGGGCAGTCATCGAACAACTATGATAGGCGTGACTATGCAAAAGTGATGCTATAATGTTGATACGGGAGGGCCTCCGGCTAGTTTGTGAGTTAATTCTCTGAGCGTGCTTATAAAGAGCTAGATATTTTCAGACAACTAAGAAGAGCTCAGGTTATATTTGCACCTGAGTACTTAAATAAAAGCCTTACATCGTCTCTCCTGAAAATCTAAATTCCAAAAACCTGTCAAATGTTACTATGCCAGATTCTCATGTGGTGTAAACTAAAGCAGCTCCTTAGCTTGCCGCACAAATTTCCCAATTTACATCACCTAAAAGACCTGGCCAAGTGCCAAGACAGAAAAGCAGATCCTTTTCTTCTTCGGTTTCATTTTCATATACCTCTGCACCTCCTTTGCTCAGTTACAGGCTAGAAACAGAAGCAACAAAGTGGTCAGAATTAAAATGTGCACTTGCCCTATTTTCTCCTTAGCAAAGCAGTGGAAATTTTGTGAGCTAGCCAGTCCTCTGAGATTTCCAGACCAGTTTGGCAAATTCTTGAGGCTTGGATAATAAAATTCTGAGACAATTCCCACAGGTACATTTTTCACCTTTTTAATATCTTTTATATGCTGTATTACTTTCATGTGAGGTTTCCCACAGTTCTGTTCTGATGAAATGTAGAAAATTCATTGAGTAACAGTCTTCTCACAAAAGCCAGCACTGGCACAGCGTACATCTGCTGAGGATGAATCTGAGATCATCTTTCATTTAGTAAAGCACAGTACAGAAACACAAGGTGTCATTTTTGGACTCTCTGACCTAAGACTTTGAAAGTCTACACCTTGCCTGCTGGAAACTACTCCACTGTGGTCTGTCTTGCAAATAAGCCTTGAAAATCCCCAAACCCTATTCACCAGGTATTTACATCAGCATGCACTAGGAATGCCTCAGTTGCATTCCCCGACTCTAACACACGTGAACTCAGCAGAAGGCCACATCTGAAAAGCCTGGTGTTTCCAAAAGAGCAAAGACTTGACGATTGATACAAATTCTTCTACCTCTGTCAGAGGTATGCAATAGACTATCAGAAAGAAAAAAGACACAAACTTATTTCTCAGAACACCCACACATCCTTGCAGCCCACGCTCTGCAAGGTGCCCCATCCTGGAGGCAGTCTGCCAGGTTGACATTGGTGTAAGCGCTGCACAAGGACATGGGCAATAGAAAGGGAAACACCCCAGCTTGTGTTGTTGCAAAACTAGACAGAAATGTGAGCAAAGCCACAGCTGGCTAGCTGAAAAGCAAAAAAAACATAGCTCTTTCTATCGCTGGCCCTTCAGCGTAGCTCCATTTTCTACCCAAGCCACTTCCACGAAAAATAAAAGGAAAAAAGAGAGTGACGTAAAGCTTATTATTACCCTCTATGGAGAGCTTGGAGATCCCCAGTCTCACATTTCTCTTCTTCCTGCACAAGCAAACCTGGGTGCATCATCCTACATAGCCATCAGAGGAGGAGCAAAGCAGGTAAAGCAAGACAACATCGGCCATTACTGGAGGTCTTGCAGTGGGGTTGCCTAGTTGGGAGGCACTAGAGGAGCAGCAACAGTCTTGGAGAGTTATTTAAGGAGAGGACACGCTTGTGCGTCAAAGAAAACTGGTGGACTGATAAACGAGCTAAAACCAAAGGAGCTTCAATACGGATACACTGGAATACCTGCATCTGCCCCTAACTGACGTGTCCAAATACATGTAATGCCACATTGCAATTGAACTGACCAATCCATATTCTTCATTTTTTCACAAGCAATTTCACTTGTTTCTTCCTTCTCAAGATGTCCTTAAATAGTTAAGCAAAATGAAGAACATTTTCCAACCTCCCATGTATAAGTAACTTTTTGCATTAAATTATACTGCCATCAATTATTAAATGAAGATTGTCATTAAATATTACAATGTAGAATATTATCAATATTGCATCTGTCACAGATGAAAAAAGTACATATATGGATGGATGCAAGCTGTTCATTGGTTTATGAACCCAGAGTTCCCTAGAGAGTGTCACTGATGACACAATATCCCCAAATGCTGGATTCTGTATGTGATATATCTGAAAGATGTGCAAAAACAGATGTAACCAGACAGTTCCCTTTGGTTACGTACATGAGGAAGCTTCACAGAGAAGTTATTTTAGCTAAGGCTGGCAATAATTTCTTCTGAATAAATTGCCTCTATATCTGTTTCAGGCAGCAGTGACATAGGAAGAATGTGAACTTTTTTGTTATATCAACTCATTTTGAGCCAAATTATGCTTCTTTTTGAGTATCCGCCATTGCAAACATAGAAGACATGTGGATCTAGATATTAGCACCTTCTAAAAGTTGGCTCAATAAAAGCTGTTTAGTACTTAAACATGGAAGCTGTTGTCAGCTTCACAGATGAGTAACTCATTCCAAATTTTGGAAATGGAAATTCTGATCTGATGTATACTTCAGGCTTATTAAGAAACTATATTTTCTAGGCCACAATTCAGTTAAAATTAACTCCAACTCCCACACTGTCACAATCCACACATGACTATGGAAGTCATAAAAGATGAACTTGATGTGGGTTCTTCTACCATAAGTGGAGGAAAATGTCCCTTGGAGCCCAGACTCTTCGTTCCAGGGAGCCATAGGACAAAGACAATAGCTAATCACACTGCCTTAGCCTGGAAATATGATTAAAAAGAAGAATGTATTAGACTTGATACTAAGAAACACCTTTCCTTTTTTCCTGTAATGCCATCAAACATTGTAACAGACACCAATAAAAACACACCGTTGTATGTTTATTGATTCTGTATTTTCCTCTGTCCTCTAGACTTTAAAAGGGAAATTGTAAGATGGAAAAAAAAACCCAGCCCAGCGGACATAGCTTAAATCTGATTTGAGATGCGTATTTCTGGGATATTAAACTTGAGAGTCTTTTCAATACATCACCTTTTCAATTTTTTTCTTGCCTCCTGAAAATCAGGTCTGCTGAAGATCTCTTGGTTGTTTTGAAAATGTGGGAATTACTTGTGCTATTCCTACCTCTATGTCTTCTACTGGTCCAAAACTCCCTTATTCTCTGTATTTTCATGTAGTCTCATCACTACTAACACAAGGTCTTTTTCCTAGTCGTACCAACTGGAACAGCCTTGCTCTGTTTCTCTGCCTTCAAACCTACCTCTCTGAAATCCCACCTGCAGAAATGCCTCTCCTGTTAATGTTTCTTGGCTTAGCTCTACCCTTAGCTTCTTATTTTTAACTTGAGCTTAATACAATCCTAATGAAGTCAACGAGAATTCTTTCCTTTGACGTGAGCTGAACCGGGTAAATTTGCACCAAAAGCTTTAGAGAAGATTATTCAAGTCTTCTAGCACATGGACTTAATGAGTGAAAGTCAGTAACTTCACAGCTGAGGTGTCAGCTGAGAAATTTCTTGTTCTTAGCAAGTCATAGTCTCAGGGTCCCAGTCTCCATCTCTGTTAGAGGATACTGGTTTATCACCATTACAAAAAGATGGGGTGAGGACATTTATTTTAGAATACACCTGAGTAGCTGTCTGAAAATCTAAGGTGCTTTAGTGACTGAGTGTTATTAAAAACGTTTTTCATGCTATCAATAATTTATTGACAGTTGGCTGCCAGTCTCACACTTGTTCTGCTAATTTGCTCCAGATCCTTGCACATTTTGGTGGACCAGGGCCAGGACAGAAAACAAAAAAGAACAAAACAAACCCCATCCCTCTGCCCTTTCCAAACATGATCGCGCTCCTCTCTTTGCTGGGAACTGATGTTCACAGTGTGACTAAGAAAATGATTCAGTCCTGAAAGCCGCCATGTGATTTAGTGAAACAAAGGGCTGACCTCCTCAGCAT